>NC_082708.1:106424830-106732080 GCF_030144855.1 Hypanus sabinus | reverse complement strand
GTTCAGAATCAAGACCTCATACATATTCAGAATCAAGGACTCCTGGTTGTTCAGAATCAAGGCCTCCTAATTGTTCAGAATCAAAGACTCCTACTTGTTCAGAACCAAGGCCTCCTGCTTGTTCAGCATCATGACCTCCTACTTGTTCAGAATCAAGGCCTCCGACTTGTTCAGAATCAAGGCCCCCTGCTTGTTCCGAACCAAGGCCTACTACTTGTTCAGTATCATGGCTTCCTACTTGTTCAGCATCACGGCATCCTACTTGTTCAGAATCAAGGCCTCCGACTTGTTCAGAATCAAGGCCCCCTGCTTGTTCCGAACCAAGGCCTACTACTTGTTCAGTATCATGGCTTCCTACTTGTTCAGCATCACGGCATCCTACTTGTTCAGAACCAAGGCCACTTACTTGCTCAGAACCAAGGCCTTCTGCTTGTTCAGCATCATGGCCTCCTACTTGTTCAGAACCAAGGACTCCTACTTGTTGAGAACCAAGGCCTCCTACTTGTCAAGTATCATGGCCTCTTCCTTGTTTAGCATCAGGGCCTCCTACTTGTTCAGAATCAAGGCTTTCGACTTTTTCAGAATGAAGGCCTCCTACTTGTTCCGATTCAAGGCCTCCGACTTGTTCAGAATCAAGTCCTCCTACCTTTTCAGAATCAAGGCCTCCTACTTGTTCAGAATGAAGGCCTCCTACTTGTTCAGAATCAATTCCTCCTACTTGTTCTGAATCAAGGTCTCCTACTTGTTCAGACTCAAGGCATCCTACTTGTTCACAGCCAAGGCCTCCACCTTGTTCTGAATCAAGGTCTCCTACTTGTTCAGAATCAAGGCTTCCTACTTGTTCTGAATCAAGGCTTCCTACTTGTTCTGAATCAAGGTCTCCTACTTGTTCAGAATCAAGGCCTCCTACTTGTTCAGAGCCAAGGCCTCCACCTTGTTCTGAATCAAGGTCTCCTACTTGTTCTGAATCAAGGTCTCCTACTTGTTCAGAATCAAGGCCTCCTACTTGTTCTGAATCAAGGTCTCCTACTTGTTCAGAATCAAGGCCTCCTACTTGTTCAGAGCCAAGGCCTCCACATTGTTCTGAATCAAGGTCTCCTACTTGTTCTGAATCAAGGTCTCCTACTTGTTCAGAATCAAGGCCTCCTACTTGTTCAGAGCCAAGGCCTCCACCTTGTTCTGAATCAAGGTCTCCTACTTGTTCAGACTCAAGGCCTCCTACTTGTTCAGAGCCAAGGCCTCCACCTTGTTCTGAATCAAGGTCTCCTACTTGTTCAGAATCAAGGCCTCCTACTTGTTCAGAACCAAGGCCTCTTACTTGTTGAGAACCAAGGCCTCCTACTTGTTCAGTATATTGGCCTCTTCCTTGTTTAGCATCAGGGCCTCCTACTTGTTCAGAATCAAGGCTTTCGACTTTTTCAGAATGAAGGCCTCCTACTTGTTCCGATTCAAGGCCTCCGACTTGTTCAGAATCAAGTCCTCCTACCTTTTCAGAATCAAGGCCTCCTACTTGTTCAGAATCAAGGCCTCCTACTTGTTCTGAATCAAGGCCTCCTACTTGTTCTGAATCAAGGTCTCCTACTTGTTCAGAATCAAGGCCTCCTACTTTTTCAGAGCCAAGGCCTCCTACCTGTTCTGAATCAAGGTCTCCTACTTGTTCAGAATCAAGGCCTCCTACTTGTTCAGAACCAAGGTCTCCTACTTGTTCAGAATCAAGGCATCCTACTTGTTCAGAAACAAGTCCTCCTACTTGTTCGAATCAAGACAGCCAACTTGTTCCGAATCAAGGCCTCCTACTTGTTCAGAAACAAGGCCTCTTACTTGTTCAGAAAAAAGTCCTCCTACTTGTTCGAATCAAGACAGTCAACTTGTTCAGAATCAAGACCTCAAACATAGTCAGAATCAAGTCCCCCTGCTTGTTCAGAATCAAGGCCTCCTACTTGTTCAGAATCAAGGCCTCCTACTTGTTCAGAATCAAGGCCTCCTACTTGTTCTGAATCAAGGTCTCCTACTTGTTCAGAATCAAGGCCTCCTACTTGTTCAGAGCGAAGGCCTCCACCTTGTTCTGAATCAAGGTCTCCTACTTGCTTAGAATCAAGGCCTCCTACTTGTTCAGAACCAAGGTCTCCTACTTGTTCAGAATCAAGACCTGCTGCTTGTTCAGAATCACGACCTGCTACTTGTTCTGAATCAAGTAGTCCTACTTTTTCAGAATCACGGCCTCCTACTTGTTCCAATTCAAGGCTTCCTACTTGTTAAGAATCATGGCTTCCTACTTGTTCGGAATCAAGGCTTCCTACTTCTTCCGAATCAAGGCCTCCTACTTGTTCCGAATCAAGGCTTCCTACTTGTTCTGAATCAAGGCTTCCTACTTGTTCCGAATCAAGGCTTCGTACTTGTTCCGAATCAAGGCCTCCAACTTGTTCGAATCAAGACAGCCAACTTGTTCAGAATCAAGACCTCAAACTTAGTCAGAATCAAGGCCTCCTGGTTGTTCAGAATCAAGGCCTCCTACTTGTTCAGAATCAAGGTCTCCTACTTGTTAAGAATCAAGGCAACCTACTTGTTCAGAGCCAAGGCCTCCACCTTGTTCTGAATCAAGGTCTCCTACTTGTTCAGAGCCAAGGCCTCCAACTTGTTCAGAATCAAGGCCTCCTACTTGTTCAGAATCAAGGCATCCTACTTGTTCAGAATCAAGGCCTCCTACTTGTTCAGAATCAAGGCCTCCTACTTGTTCTGAATCAAGGTCTCCTACTTGTTCAGAATCAAGGCCTCCTACTTGTTCAGAGCCAAGGCCTCCACCTTGTTCTGAATCAAGGTCTCCTATTTGTTCAGAATCAAGGCCTCCTACTTGTTCAGAACCAAGGTCTCCTACTTGTTCAGAATCAAGGCCTGCTGCTTGTTCAGAATCACGACCTGAGTACTTGTTCTTAATCAAGGCCTACTGCTTTTTACGAATCAAGGCCTACTACTTGTTCCAATTCAAGGCTTCCTACTTGTTAAGAATCATGGCTTCCTACTTGTTCGGAATCAAGGCTTCCTACTTCTTCCGAATCAAGGCCTCCTACTTGTTCCGAATCAAGGCTTCCTACTTGTTCTGAATCAAGGCTTCCTACTTGTTCCGAATCAAGGCTTCCTACTTGTTCCGAATCAAGGCCTCCAACTTTTTCAGAACCAAGGCCTCCTACTTGTTTAGAATCAAGGCCTCCTACTTGTTCAGAATCAAGGCCTCTTACTTGTTCAGAATCAAGGCCTCCTACTTGTTCAGAGCCAAGGCCTCCAACTTGTTCAGAATCAAGGCCTCCTACTTGTTCAGAATCAAGGCATCCTACTTGTTCAGAACCAAGGCTTCCTACTTGTTCAGAATCAAGGCGTCCTACTTGTTCCGAATCAAGTCCTCCTACTTTTACAGAATCACGGGCTCCTACTTGTTCTGAATCAAGGCCTACTTCTTTTTCCGAATCAAGGCCTCCTACTTGTTCCGAATCAAGGCTTCCTACTTGTTAAATATCAAGGCCTCCTACTTGTTCAGAATCAAGGCTTCCTACTTCTTCCTAATCAAGGCTTCCTTCTTGTTCCGAATCAAGGCTTCCTACTTGTTCCGAATAAAGGCCTCCTACTTGTTCAGAATCAAGGCCTCCTACTTGTTCAGAAACAAGTCCTCCTACTTGTTCAGAATGATGACCTCTTACTTGTTAAGAATCAAGACCTCATACTTATTCAGAATCAAGGACTCCTGCTTGTTCAGAATCAAGGCCTCCTAATTGTTCAGAATCAAAGCCTCCTACTTGTTCAGAACCAAGGCCTCCTGCTTGTTCAGCATCATGACCTCCTACTTGTTCAGAATCAAGGCCTCCGACTTGTTCAGAATCAAGGCCCCCTGCTTGTTCCGAACCAAGGCCTACTACTTGTTCAGTATCATGGCTTCCTACTTGTTCAGCATCACGGCATCCTACTTGTTCAGAATCAAGGCCTCCTGCTTGTTCAGAATCAAGGCCTCCTAATTGTTCAGAATCAAAGCCTCCTACTTGTTCAGAACCAAGGCCTCCTGCTTGTTCAGCATCATGACCTCCTACTTGTTCAGAATCAAGGCCTCCGACTTGTTCAGAATCAAGGCCCCCTGCTTGTTCCGAACCAAGGCCTACTACTTGTTCAGTATCATGGCTTCCTACTTGTTCATCATCACGGCATCCTACTTGTTCAGAACCAAGGCCTCTTACTTGCTCAGAACCAAGGCCTTCTGCTTGTTCAGCATCATGGCCTCCTACTTGTTCAGAACCAAGGACTCCTACTTGTTGAGAACCAAGGCCTCCTACTTGTCAAGTATCATGGCCTCTTCCTTGTTTAGCATCAGGGCCTCCTACTTGTTCAGAATCAAGGCTTTCGACTTTTTCAGAATGAAGGCCTCCTACTTGTTCCGATTCAAGGCCTCCGACTTGTTCAGAATCAAGTCCTCCTACCTTTTCAGAATCAAGGCCTCCTACTTGTTCAGAATCAAGGCCTCCTACTTGTTCAGAATCAAGGCCTCCTACTTGTTCTGAATCAAGGTCTCCTACTTATTCAGACTCAAGGCCTCCTACTTGTTCAGAGCCAAGGCCTCCACCTTGTTCTGAATCAAGTTCTCCTACTTGTTCAGACTCAAGGCCTCCTACTTGTTCAGAGCCAAGGCCTCCACCTTGTTCTGAATCAAGGTCTCCTACTTGTTCAGAATCAAGGCCTCCTACTTGTTCAGAACCAAGGCCTCTTACTTGTTGAGAACCAAGGCCTCCTACTTGTTCAGTATCATGGCCTCTTCCTTGTTTAGCATCAGGGCCTCCTACTTGTTCAGAATCAAGGCTTTCGACTTTTTCAGAATGAAGGCCTCCTACTTGTTCCGATTCAAGGCCTCCGACTTGTTCAGAATCAAGTCCTCCTACCTTTTCAGAATGAAGGCCTCCTACTTGTTCAGAATCAAGGCCTCCTACTTGTTCCGAATCAAGGCTTCCTACTTGTTCTGAATCAAGGCTTCCTACTTGTTCCGAATCAAGGCTTCCTACTTGTTCCGAATCAAGGCCTCCAACTTTTTCAGAACCAAGGCCTCCTACTTGTTTAGAATCAAGGCCTCCTACTTGTTCAGAATCAAGGCCTCTTACTTGTTCAGAATCAAGGCCTCCTACTTGTTCAGAGCGAAGGCCTCCAACTTGTTCAGAATCAAGGCCTCCTACTTGTTCAGAATCAAGGCATCCTACTTGTTCAGAACCAAGGCTTCCTACTTGTTCAGAATCAAGGCGTCCTACTTGTTCCGAATCAAGTCCTCCTACTTTTACAGAATCACGGCCTCCTACTTGTTCTGAATCAAGGCCTACTTCTTTTTCCGAATCAAGGCCTCCTACTTGTTCCGAATCAAGGCTTCCTACTTGTTAAATATCAAGGCCTCCTACTTGTTCAGAATCAAGGCTTCCTACTTCTTCCGAATCAAGGCTTCCTTCTTGTTCCGAATCAAGGCTTCCTACTTGTACCGAATAAAGGCCTCCTACTTGTTCAGAATCAAGGCCTCCTACTTGTTCAGAAACAAGTCCTCCTACTTGTTCAGAATGATGACCTCTTACTTGTTAAGAATCAAGACCTCATACTTATTCAGAATCAAGGACTCCTGCTTGTTTAGAATCAAGGCCTCCTAATTGTTCAGAATCAAAGCCTCCTACTTGTTCAGAACCAAGGCCTCCTGCTTGTTCAGCATCATGACCTCCTACTTGTTCAGAATCAAGGCCTCCGACTTGTTCAGAATCAAGGCCCCCTGCTTGTTCCGAACCAAGGCCTACTACTTGTTCAGTATCATGGCTTCCTACTTGTTCAGCATCACGGCATCCTACTTGTTCAGAATCAAGGCCTCCTGCTTGTTCAGAATCAAGGCCTCCTAATTGTTCAGAATCAAAGCCTCCTACTTGTTCAGAACCAAGGCCTCCTGCTTGTTCAGCATCATGACCTCCTACTTGTTCAGAATCAAGGCCTCCGACTTGTTCAGAATCAAGGCACCCTGCTTGTTCCGAACCAAGGCCTACTACTTGTTCAGTATCATGGCTTCCTACTTGTTCAGCATCACGGCATCCTACTTGTTCAGAATCAAGGCCTCCTGCTTGTTCAGAATCAAGGCCTCCTAATTGTTCAGAATCAAAGCCTCCTACTTGTTCAGAACCAAGGCCTCTTACTTGCTCAGAACCAAGGCCTTCTGCTTGTTCAGCATCATGGCCTCCTACTTGTTCAGAACCAAGGACTCCTACTTGTTGAGAACCAAGGCCTCCTACTTGTCAAGTATCATGGCCTCTTCCTTGTTTAGCATCAGGGCCTCCTACTTGTTCAGAATCAAGGCTTTCGACTTTTTCAGAATGAAGGCCTCCTACTTGTTCCGATTCAAGGCCTCCGACTTGTTCAGAATCAAGTCCTCCTACCTTTTCAGAATCAAGGCCTCCTACTTGTTCAGAATCAAGGCCTCCTACTTGTTCTGAATCAAGGTCTCCTACTTGTTCAGAATCAAGGCCTCCTACTTTTTCAGAGCCAAGGCCTCCTACCTGTTCTGAATCAAGGTCTCCTACTTGTTCAGAATCAAGGCCTCCTACTTGTTCAGAACGAAGGTCTCCTACTTGTTCAGAATCAAGGCATCCTACTTGTTCAGAAACAAGTCCTCCTACTTGTTCGAATCAAGACAGCCAACTTGTTCCGAATCAAGGCCTCCTACTTGTTCAGAAACAAGGCCTCTTACTTGTTCAGAAACAAGTCCTCCTACTTGTTCGAATCAAGACAGTCAACTTGTTCAGAATCAAGACCTCAAACATAGTCAGAATCAAGTCCCCCTGCTTGTTCAGAATCAAGGCCTCCTACTTGTTCAGAATCAAGGCATCCTACTTGTTCAGAATCAAGGCCTCCTACTTGTTCAGAATCAAGGCCTCCTACTTGTTCTGAATCAAGGTCTCCTACTTGTTCAGAATTAAGGCCTCCTACTTGTTCAGAGCCAAGGCCTCCACCTTGTTCTGAATCAAGGTCTCCTACTTGTTCAGAATCAAGGCCTCCTACTTGTTCAGAACCAAGGTCTCCTACTTGTTCAGAATCAAGGCCTGCTGCTTGTTCAGAATCACGACCTGCTACTTGTTCTGAATCAAGTCGTCCTACTTTTTCTGAATCACGGCCTCCTACTTGTTCCAATTCAAGGCTTCCTACTTGTTAAGAATCATGGCATCCTACTTGTTCGGAATCAACGCTTCCTACTTGTTCCGAATCAAGGATTCCTACTTGTTCCGAATCAAGGCCTCCAACTTTTTCAGAACCAAGGCCTCCTACTTGTTCGAATCAAGACAGCCAACTTGTTCAGAATCAAGACCTCAAACTTAGTCAGAATCAAGGCCTCCTGGTTGTTCAGAATCAAGGCCTCCTACTTGTTCAGAATCAAGGCCTCTTACTTGTTCAGAATCAAGGCCTCCTACTTGTTCAGAGCGATGGCCTCCAACTTGTTCAGAATCAATGCCTCCTACTTGTTCAGAATCAAGGCATCCTACTTGTTCAGAACCAAGGCTTCCTACTTGTTCAGAATCAAGGCGTCCTACTTGTTCAGATTCAAGGCCTGCTGCTTGTTCAGAATCACGGCCTGCTACTTGTTCCGAATCAAGTCCTCCTACTTTTACAGAATCACGGCCTCCTACTTGTTCTGAATCAAGGCCTACTTCTTTTTCTGAATCAAGGCCTCCTACTTGTTCCGAATCAAGGCTTCCTACTTGTTAAGTATCAAGGCCTCCTACTTGTTCAGAATCAAGGCTTCCTACTTCTTCCGAATCAAGGCTTCCTACTTGTTCCGAATAAAGGCCTCCTACTTGTTCAGTATCATGGCTTCCTACTTGTTCAGCATCACGGCATCCTACTTGTTCAGAACCAAGGCCTCTTACTTGCTCAGAACCAAGGCCTTCTGCTTGTTCAGCATCATGGCCTCCTACTTGTTCAGAACAAAGGACTCCTACTTGTTGAGAACCAAGGCCTGCTACTTGTTCAGTATCATGGCCTCTTCCTTGTTTAGCATCAGGGCCTCCTACTTGTTCAGAAACAAGGCTTCCTACTTTTTCAGAATCAAGGCCTCCTGGTTGTTCAGAATCAAGGCCTCCTACTTGTTCAGAATCAAAGCCTCCTACTTGTTCAGAACCAAGGCCTCCTGCGTGTTCAGCATCATGGCCTCCTACTTGTTCAGAATCAAGGCCTCCGACTTGTTCAGAATCAAGGCCCCCTGCTTGTTCCGAACCAAGGCCTACTACTTGTTCAGTATCATGGCTTCCTACTTGTTCAGCATCACAGCATCCTACTTGTTCAGAACCAAGGCCTCTTACTTGCTCAGAACCAAGGCCTTCTGCTTGTTCAGCATCATGGCCTCCTACTTGTTCAGAACCAAGGACTCCTACTTGTTCAGAACCAAGGCCTCCTACTTGTTCAGTATCATGGCCTCTTCCTTGTTTAGCATCAGGGCCTCCTACTTGTTCAGAATCAAGGCTTCCTACTTTTTCAGAATCACGGCCTCCTACTTGTTCTGAATCAAGGCCTACTTCTTTTTCCGAATCAAGGCCTCATACTTGTTCTGAATCAAGGCTTCCTACTTGTTAACAATCAAGGCCTCCTACTTGTTCCGAATCAAGGCCTCCGACTTGTTCTGAATCAAGGCTTCCTACTTCTTCCGAATCAAGGCTTCATTCTTGTTCTGAATCAAGGCTTCCTACTTGTTCCGAATCAAGGCTTCCTACTTGTTCAGAATCAAGGCGTCCTACTTGTTCCGAATCAAGGCTTCCTACTCGATCCGAATCAAGGCCTTCTACTTGCTCCTAATCAATGCTTCCTACTTGTTCAGAATCAAGGCCTCCTACTTGTTCAGTATCATGGCTTCCTACTTGTTCAGCATCACGGCATCCTACTTGTTCAGAACCAAGGCCTCTTACTTGCTCAGAACCAAGGCCTTCTGCTTGTTCAGCATCATGGCCTCCTACTTGTTCAGAACAAAGGACTCCTACTTGTTGAGAACCAAGGCCTGCTACTTGTTCAGTATCATGGCCTCTTCCTTGTTTAGCATCAGGGCCTCCTACTTGTTCAGAAACAAGGCTTCCTACTTTTTCAGAATCAAGGCCTCCTGGTTGTTCAGAATCAAGGCCTCCTACTTGTTCAGAATCAAAGCCTCCTACTTGTTCAGAACCAAGGCCTCCTACTTGTTCCGAATCAAGGCTTCCTACTTGTTCAGAATCAAGGCGTCCTACTTGTTCCGAATCAAGGCTTCCTACTCGATCCGAATCAAGGCCTTCTACTTGCTCCTAATCAATGCTTCCTACTTGTTCAGAATCAAGGCCTCCTACTTGTTCAGTATCATGGCTTCCTACTTGTTCAGCATCACGGCATCCTACTTGTTCAGAACCAAGGCCTCTTACTTGCTCAGAACCAAGGCCTTCTGCTTGTTCAGCATCATGGCCTCCTACTTGTTCAGAACAAAGGACTCCTACTTGTTGAGAACCAAGGCCTGCTACTTGTTCAGTATCATGGCCTCTTCCTTGTTTAGCATCAGGGCCTCCTACTTGTTCAGAAACAAGGCTTCCTACTTTTTCAGAATCAAGGCCTCCTGGTTGTTCAGAATCAAGGCCTCCTACTTGTTCAGAATCAAAGCCTCCTACTTGTTCAGAACCAAGGCCTCCTGCGTGTTCAGCATCATGGCCTCCTACTTGTTCAGAATCAAGGCCTCCGACTTGTTCAGAATCAAGGCACCCTGCTTGTTCCGAACCAAGGCCTACTACTTGTTCAGTATCATGGCTTCCTACTTGTTCAGCATCACAGCATCCTACTTGTTCAGAACCAAGGCCTCTTACTTGCTCAGAACCAAGGCCTTCTGCTTGTTCAGCATCATGGCCTCCTACTTGTTCAGAACCAAGGACTCCTACTTGTTGAGAACCAAGGCCTCCTACTTGTTCAGTATCATGGCCTCTTCCTTGTTTAGCATCAGGGCCTCCTACTTGTTCAGAATCAAGGCTTCCTACTTTTTCAGAATCACGGCGTCCTACTTGTTCAGATTCAAGGCCTGCTGCTTGTTCAGAATCACGGCCTGCTACTTGTTCCGAATCAAGTCCTCCTACTTTTACAGAATCACGGCCTCCTACTTGTTCTGAATCAAGGCCTACTTCTTTTTCTGAATCAAGGCCTCCTACTTGTTCAGAATCAAGGCCTCCTACTTGTTCAGAATCAAGGCATCCTACTTGTTCAGAATCAAGGCCTCCTACTTGTTCAGAATCAAGGCCTCCTACTTGTTCTGAATCAAGGTCTCCTACTTGTTCAGAATTAAGGCCTCCTACTTGTTCAGAGCCAAGGCCTCCACCTTGTTCTGAATCAAGGTCTCCTACTTGTTCAGAATCAAGGCCTCCTACTTGTTCAGAACCAAGGTCTCCTACTTGTTCAGAATCAAGGCCTGCTGCTTGTTCAGAATCACGACCTGCTACTTGTTCTAAATCAAGTCGTCCTACTTTTTCAGAATCACGGCCTCCTACTTGTTCCAATTCAAGGCTTCCTACTTGTTAAGAATCATGGCATCCTACTTGTTCGGAATCAACGCTTCCTACTTGTTCCGAATCAAGGATTCCTACTTGTTCCGAATCAAGGCCTCCAACTTTTTCAGAACCAAGGCCTCCTACTTGTTCGAATCAAGACAGCCAACTTGTTCAGAATCAAGACCTCAAACTTAGTCAGAATCAAGGCCTCCTGGTTGTTCAGAATCAAGGCCTCCTACTTGTTCAGAATCAAGGCCTCTTACTTGTTCAGAATCAAGGCCTCCTACTTGTTCAGAGCGAAGGCCTCCAACTTGTTCAGAATCAATGCCTCCTACTTGTTCAGAATCAAGGCATCCTACTTGTTCAGAACCAAGGCTTCCTACTTGTTCAGAATCAAGGCGTCCTACTTGTTCAGATTCAAGGCCTGCTGCTTGTTCAGAATCACGGCCTGCTACTTGTTCCGAATCAAGTCCTCCTACTTTTACAGAATCACGGCCTCCTACTTGTTCTGAATCAAGGCCTACTTCTTTTTCTGAATCAAGGCCTCCTACTTGTTCCGAATCAAGGCTTCCTACTTGTTAAGTATCAAGGCCTCCTACTTGTTCAGAATCAAGGCTTCCTATTTCTTCCGAATCAAGGCCTCCTACTTCTTCCGAAACAAGGCTTCCTACTTGTTCCGAATAAAGGCCTCCTACTTGTTCAGTATCATGGCTTCCTACTTGTTCAGCATCACGGCATCCTACTTGTTCAGAACCAAGGCCTCTTACTTGCTCAGAACAAAGGCCTTCTGCTTGTTCAGCATCATGGCCTCCTACTTGTTCAGAACAAAGGACTCCTACTTGTTGAGAACCAAGGCCTGCTACTTGTTCAGTATCATGGCCTCTTCCTTGTTTAGCATCAGGGCCTCCTACTTGTTCAGAAACAAGGCTTCCTACTTTTTCAGAATCAAGGCCTCCTGGTTGTTCAGAATCAAGGCCTCCTACTTGTTCAGAATCAAAGCCTCCTACTTGTTCAGAACCAAGACCTCCTGCGTGTTCAGCATCATGGCCTCCTACTTGTTCAGAATCAAGGCCTCCGACTTGTTCAGAATCAAGGCCCCCTGCTTGTTCCGAACCAAGGCCTACTACTTGTTCAGTATCATGGCTTCCTACTTGTTCAGCATCACGGCATCCTACTTGTTCAGAACCAAGGCCTCTTACTTGCTCAGAACCAAGGCTGTCTGCTTGTTCAGCATCATGGCCTCCTACTTGTTCAGAACCAAGGACTCCTACTTGTTGAGAACCAAGGCTTCCTACTTGTTCAGTATCATGGCCTCTTCCTTGTTTAGCATCAGGGCCTCCTACTTGTTCAGAATCAAGGCTTCCTACTTGTTCAGAATCAAGGCATCCTACTTGTTCAGAACCAAGGCTTCCTACTTGTTCAGAATCAAGGCGTCCTACTTGTTCAGATTCAAGGCCTGCTGCTTGTTCAGAATCACGGCCTGCTACTTGTTCCGAATCAAGTCCTCCTACTTTTACAGAATCACGGCCTCCTACTTGTTCTGAATCAAGGCCTACTTCTTTTTCTGAATCAAGGCCTCCTACTTGTTCCGAATCAAGGCTTCCTACTTGTTAAGTATCAAGGCCTCCTACTTGTTCAGAATCAAGGCTTCCTACTTCTTCCGAATCAAGGCTTCCTACTTGTTCTGAATAAAGGCCTCCTACTTGTTCAGTATCATGGCTTCCTACTTGTTCAGCATCACGGCATCCTACTTGTTCAGAACCAAGGCCTCTTACTTGCTCAGAACCAAGGCCTTCTGCTTGTTCAGCATCATGGCCTCCTACTTGTTCAGAACAAAGGACTCCTACTTGTTGAGAACCAAGGCCTGCTACTTGTTCAGTATCATGGCCTCTTCCTTGTTTAGCATCAGGGCCTCCTACTTGTTCAGAAACAAGGCTTCCTACTTTTTCAGAATCAAGGCCTCCTGGTTGTTCAGAATCAAGGCCTCCTACTTGTTCAGAATCAAAGCCTCCTACTTGTTCAGAACCAAGGCCTCCTGCGTGTTCAGCATCATGGCCTCCTACTTGTTCAGAATCAAGGCCTCCGACTTGTTCAGAATCAAGGCTTCCTACTTTTTCAGAATCACGGCCTCCTACTTGTTCTGAATCAAGGCCTACTTCTTTTTCCGAATCAAGGCCTCATACTTGTTCTGAATCAAGGCTTCCTACTTGTTAACAATCAAGGCCTCCTACTTGTTCCGAATCAAGGCCTCCGACTTGTTCTGAATCAAGGCTTCCTACTTCTTCCGAATCAAGGCTTCATTCTTGTTCTGAATCAAGGCTTCCTACTTGTTCCGAATCAAGGCTTCCTACTTGTTCAGAATCAAGGCGTCCTACTTGTTCCGAATCAAGGCTTCCTACTCGATCCGAATCAAGGCCTTCTACTTGCTCCTAATCAATGCTTCCTACTTGTTCAGAATCAAGGCCTCCTACTTGTTCAGTATCATGGCTTCCTACTTGTTCAGCATCACGGCATCCTACTTGTTCAGAACCAAGGCCTCTTACTGGCTCAGAACCAAGGCCTTCTGCTTGTTCAGCATCATGGCCTCCTACTTGTTCAGAACAAAGGACTCCTACTTGTTGAGAACCAAGGCCTGCTACTTGTTCAGTATCATGGCCTCTTCCTTGTTTAGCATCAGGGCCTCCTACTTGTTCAGAAACAAGGCTTCCTACTTTTTCAGAATCAAGGCCTCCTGGTTGTTCAGAATCAAGGCCTCCTACTTGTTCAGAATCAAAGCCTCCTACTTGTTCAGAACCAAGGCCTCCTGCGTGTTCAGCATCATGGCCTCCTACTTGTTCAGAATCAAGGCCTCCGACTTGTTCAGAATCAAGGCCCCCTGCTTGTTCCGAACCAAGGCCTACTACTTGTTCAGTATCATGGCTTCCTACTTGTTCAGCATCACAGCATCCTACTTGTTCAGAACCAAGGCCTCTTACTTGCTCAGAACCAAGGCCTTCTGCTTGTTCAGCATCATGGCCTCCTACTTGTTCAGAACCAAGGACTCCTACTTGTTCAGAACCAAGGCCTCCTACTTGTTCAGTATCATGGCCTCTTCCTTGTTTAGCATCAGGGCCTCCTACTTGTTCAGAATCAAGGCTTCCTACTTTTTCAGAATCACGGCCTCCTACTTGTTCTGAATCAAGGCCTACTTCTTTTTCCGAATCAAGGCCTCATACTTGTTCTGAATCAAGGCTTCCTACTTGTTAACAATCAAGGCCTCCTACTTGTTCCGAATCAAGGCCTCCGACTTGTTCTGAATCAAGGCTTCCTACTTCTTCCGAATCAAGGCTTCATTCTTGTTCTGAATCAAGGCTTCCTACTTGTTCCGAATCAAGGCTTCCTACTTGTTCAGAATCAAGGCGTCCTACTTGTTCCGAATCAAGGCTTCCTACTCGTTCCGAATCAAGGCCTTCTACTTGCTCCTAATCAATGCTTCCTACTTGTTCAGAATCAAGGCCTCCTACTTGCTCCGAATCAAGGCTTCCTACTTGTTCAGAATCAAGGCCTCCTACTTGTTCAGAATCAAGGCTTCCTACTTGTTCCGAATCAAGGCTTCCTACTTGTTCTGAATCAAGGCTTCCTACTTGTTCCGAATCAAGGCTTCCTAATTGTTCAGAATCAAGGCTTCCTACTTGTTCCGAATCAAGGCTTCCTACTTGTTCAGAATGAAGACCTCTTACTTGTTCAGAATCAAGACCTCATACTTATTCAGAATCAAGGACTCCTACTTGTTCAGAATCAAGGCCTCCTGGTTGTTCCGAACCAAGGCCTACTACTTGTTCAGTATCATGGCTTCCAACTTGTTCAGCATCACGGCATCCTACTTGTTCAGAACCAAGGCCTCTTACTTGTTCAGAACCAAGGCCTCCTGCTTGTTCAGCATCATGGCCTCCTACTTGTTCAGTATCATGGCCTCTTCCTTGTTTAGCATCAGGGCCTCCTACTTGTTCAGAATCAAGGCTTCCTACTTTTTCAGAATCACGGCCTCCTACTTGTTCTGAATCAAGGCCTACTTCTTTTTCCGAATCAAGGCCTCATACTTGTTCTGAATCAAGGCTTCCTACTTGTTAACAATCAAGGCCTCCTACTTGTTCCGAATCAAGGCCTCCGAATTGTTCTGAATCAAGGCTTCATTCTTGTTCTGAATCAAGGCTTCCTACTTGCTCCGAATCAAGGCTTCCTACTTGTTCAGAATCAAGGCGTCCTACTTGTTCCGAATCAAGGCTTCCTACTCGTTCCGAATCAAGGCCTTCTACTTGCTCCTAATCAATGCTTCCTACTTGTTCAGAATCAAGGCCTCCTACTTGCTCCGAATCAAGGCTTCCTACTTGTTCAGAATCAAGGCCTCCTACTTGTTCAGAATCAAGGCTTCCTACTTGTTCCGAATCAAGGCTTCCTACTTGTTCTGAATCAAGGCTTCCTACTTGTTCCGAATCAAGGCTTCCTAATTGTTCAGAATCAAGGCTTCCTACTTGTTCCGAATCAAGGCTTCCTACTTGTTCTGAATCAAGGCCTCCTACTTGTTCAGAATCAAGGCCTCCTACTTGTTCAGAAACAATTCCTCCTACTTGTTCAGAATGAGGACCTCTTACTTGTTCAGAATCAAGACCTCATACTTATTCAGAATCAAGGCATCCTACTTGTTCAGAAACAAGTCCTCCTACTTGTTCGAATCAAGACAGCCAACTTGTTCCGAATCAAGGCCTCCTACTTGTTCAGAAACAAGGCCTCTTACTTGTTCAGAAACAAGTCCTCCTACTTGTTCAGAATCAAGACCTCAAACATAGTCAGAATCAAGTCCCCCTGCTTGTTCAGAATCAAGGCCTCCTACTTGTTCAGAATCAAGGCATCCTACTTGTTCAGAATCAAGGCCTCCTACTTGTTCAGAATCAAGGCCTCCTACTTGTTCTGAATCAAGGTCTCCTACTTGTTCAGAATCAAGGCCTCCTACTTGTTCAGAGCCAAGGCCTCCACCTTGTTCTGAATCAAGGCCTCATACTTGTTCTGAATCAAGGCTTCCTACTTGTTAACAATCAAGGCCTCCTACTTGTTCCGAATCAAGGCCTCCGACTTGTTCTGAATCAAGGCTTCCTACTTCTTCCGAATCAAGGCTTCATTCTTGTTCTGAATCAAGGCTTCCTACTTGTTCCGAATCAAGGCTTCCTACTTGTTCAGAATCAAGGCGTCCTACTTGTTCCGAATCAAGGCTTCCTACTCGTTCCGAATCAAGGCCTTCTACTTGCTCCTAATCAATGCTTCCTACTTGTTCAGAATCAAGGCCTCCTACTTGCTCCGAATCAAGGCTTCCTACTTGTTCAGAATCAAGGCCTCCTACTTGTTCAGAATCAAGGCTTCCTACTTGTTCCGAATCAAGGCTTCCTACTTGTTCTGAATCAAGGCTTCCTACTTGTTCCGAATCAAGGCTTCCTAATTGTTCAGAATCAAGGCTTCCTACTTGTTCCGAATCAAGGCTTCCTACTTGTTCAGAATGAAGACCTCTTACTTGTTCAGAATCAAGACCTCATACTTATTCAGAATCAAGGACTCCTACTTGTTCAGAATCAAGGCCTCCTGGTTGTTCCGAACCAAGGCCTACTACTTGTTCAGTATCATGGCTTCCAACTTGTTCAGCATCACGGCATCCTACTTGTTCAGAACCAAGGCCTCTTACTTGTTCAGAACCAAGGCCTCCTGCTTGTTCAGCATCATGGCCTCCTACTTGTTCAGTATCATGGCCTCTTCCTTGTTTAGCATCAGGGCCTCCTACTTGTTCAGAATCAAGGCTTCCTACTTTTTCAGAATCACGGCCTCCTACTTGTTCTGAATCAAGGCCTACTTCTTTTTCCGAATCAAGGCCTCATACTTGTTCTGAATCAAGGCTTCCTACTTGTTAACAATCAAGGCCTCCTACTTGTTCCGAATCAAGGCCTCCGACTTGTTCTGAATCAAGGCTTCATTCTTGTTCTGAATCAAGGCTTCCTACTTGCTCCGAATCAAGGCTTCCTACTTGTTCAGAATCAAGGCGTCCTACTTGTTCCGAATCAAGGCTTCCTACTCGTTCCGAATCAAGGCCTTCTACTTGCTCCTAATCAATGCTTCCTACTTGTTCAGAATCAAGGCCTCCTACTTGCTCCGAATCAAGGCTTCCTACTTGTTCAGAATCAAGGCCTCCTACTTGTTCAGAATTAAGGCTTCCTACTTGTTCCGAATCAAGGCTTCCTACTTGTTCTGAATCAAGGCTTCCTACTTGTTCCGAATCAAGGCTTCCTAATTGTTCAGAATCAAGGCTTCCTACTTGTTCCGAATCAAGGCTTCCTACTTGTTCTGAATCAAGGCCTCCTACTTGTTCAGAATCAAGGCCTCCTACTTGTTCAGAAACAATTCCTCCTACTTGTTCAGAATGAGGACCTCTTACTTGTTCAGAATCAAGACCTCATACTTATTCAGAATCAAGGCATCCTACTTGTTCAGAAACAAGTCCTCCTACTTGTTCGAATCAAGACAGCCAACTTGTTCCGAATCAAGGCCTCCTACTTGTTCAGAAACAAGGCCTCTTACTTGTTCAGATACAAGTCCTCCTACTTGTTCGAATCAAGACAGTCAACTTGTTCAGAATCAAGACCTCAAACATAGTCAGAATCAAGTCCCCCTGCTTGTTCAGAATCAAGGCCTCCTACTTGTTCAGAATCAAGGCATCCTACTTGTTCAGAATCAAGGCCTCCTACTTGTTCAGAATCAAGGACTCCTACTTGTTCTGAATCAAGGTCTCCTACTTGTTCAGAATCAAGGCCTCCTACTTGTTCAGAGCCAAGGCCTCCACCTTGTTCTGAATCAAGGTCTCCTACTTGTTCAGAATCAAGGCCTCCTACTTGTTCAGAACCAAGGTCTCCTACTTGTTCAGAATCAAGGCCTGCTGCTTGTTCAGAATCACGACCTGCTACTTGTTCTGAATCAAGTCGTCCTACTTTTTCAGAATCACGGCCTCCTACTTGTTCCAATTCAAGGCTTCCTACTTGTTAAGAATCATGGCTTCCTACTTGTTCGGAATCAAGGCTTCCTACTTGTTCCGAATCAAGGCTTCCTACTTGTTCCGAATCAAGCCCTCCAACTTTTTCAGAACCAAGGCCTCCTACTTGTTCAGAATCAAGGCCTCCTACTTGTTCAGAAACAAGTCCTCCTACTTGTTCGAATCAAGACAGCCAACTTGTTCAGAATCAAGACCTCAATCTTAGTCAGAATCAAGGCCTCCTGGTTGTTCAGAATCAAGGCCTCCTACTTGTTCAGAATCAAGGCCTCTTACTTGTTCAGAATCAAGGCCTCCTACTTGTTCAGAGCGAATGCCTCCAACTTGTTCAGAATCAATGCCTCCTACTTGTTCAGAATCAAGGCATCCTACTTGTTCAGAACCAAGGCTTCCTACTTGTTCAGAATCAAGGCGTCCTACTTGTTCAGATTCATGGCCTGCTGCTTGTTCAGAATCACGGCCTGCTACTTGTTCCGAATCAAGTCCTCCTACTTTTACAGAATCACGGCCTCCTACTTGTTCTGAATCAAGGTCTACTTCTTTTTCTGAATCAAGGCCTCCTACTTGTTCAGAATCAAGGCTTCCTATTTCTTCCGAATCAAGGCCTCCTACTTCTTCCGAATCAAGGCTTCCTACTTGTTCCGAATAAAGGCCTCCTACATTTACAGAATCACGGCCTCCTACTTGTTCTGAATCAAGGTCTACTTCTTTTTCTGAATCAAGGCCTCCTACTTGTTCAGAATCAAGGCTTCCTATTTCTTCCGAATCAAGGCCTCCTACTTCTTCCGAATCAAGGCTTCCTACTTGTTCCGAATAAAGGCCTCCTACTTGTTCAGTATCATGGCTTCCTACTTGTTCAGCATCATGGCTTCCTACTTGTTCAGCATCACGGCATCCTACTTGTTCAGAACCAAGGCCTCTTACTTGCTCAGAACCAAGGCCTTCTGCTTGTTCAGCATCATGGCCTCCTACTTGTTCAGAACAAAGGACTCCTACTTGTTGAGAACCAAGGCCTGCTACTTGTTCAGTATCATGGCCTCTTCCTTGTTTAGCATCAGGGCCTCCTACTTGTTCAGAAACAAGGCTTCCTACTTTTTCAGAATCAAGGCCTCCTGGTTGTTCAGAATCAAGGCCTCCTACTTGTTCAGAATCAAAGCCTCCTACTTGTTCAGAACCAAGGCCTCCTGCGTGTTCAGCATCATGGCCTCCTACTTGTTCAGAATCAAGGCCTCCGACTTGTTCAGAATCAAGGCCCCCTGCTTGTTCCGAACCAAGGCCTACTGCTTGTTCAGTATCATGGCTTCCTACTTGTTCAGCATCACAGCATCCTACTTGTTCAGAACCAAGGCCTCTTACTTGCTCAGAACCAAGGCCTTCTGCTTGTTCAGCATCATGGCCTCCTACTTGTTCAGAACCAAGGACTCCTACTTGTTGAGAACCAAGGCCTCCTACTTGTTCAGTATCATGGCCTCTTCCTTGTTTAGCATCAGGGCCTCCTACTTGTTCAGAATCAAGGCTTCCTACTTTTTCAGAATCACGGCCTCCTACTTGTTCTGAATCAAGGCCTACTTCTTTTTCCGAATCAAGGCCTCATACTTGTTCTGAATCAAGGCTTCCTACTTGTTAACAATCAAGGCCTCCTACTTGTTCCGAATCAAGGCCTCCGACTTGTTCTGAATCAAGGCTTCCTACTTCTTCCGAATCAAGGCTTCATTCTTGTTCTGAATTAAGGCTTTCTACTTGTTCCGAATCAAGGCTTCCTACTTGTTCAGAATCAAGGCGTCCTACTTGTTCCGAATCAAGGCTTCCTACTCGTTCCGAATCAAGGCCTTCTACTTGCTCCTAATCAATGCTTCCTACTTGTTCAGAATCAAGGCCTCCTAATTGCTCCGAATCAAGGCTTCCTACTTGTTCAGAATCAAGGCCTCCTACTTGTTCAGAATCAAGGCTTCCTACTTGTTCCGAATCAAGGCTTCCTACTTGTTCTGAATCAAGGCTTCCTACTTGTTCCGAATCAAGGCTTCCTAATTGTTCAGAATCAAGGCTTCCTACTTGTTCCGAATCAAGGCTTCCTACTTGTTCTGAATCAAGGCCTCCTACTTGTTCAGAATCAAGGCCTCCTACTTGTTCAGAAACAAGTCCTCCTACTTGTTCAGAATGAAGACCTCTTACTTGTTCAGAATCAAGACCTCATACTTATTCAGAATCAAGGACTCCTACTTGTTCAGAATCAAGGCCTCCTGGTTGTTCCGAACCAAGGCCTACTACTTGTTCAGTATCATGGCTTCCAACTTGTTCAGCATCACGGCATCCTACTTGTTCAGAACCAAGGCCTCTTAATTGTTCAGAACCAAGGCCTCCTGCTTGTTCAGCATCATGGCCTCCTACTTGTTCAGTATCATGGCCTCTTCCTTGTTTAGCATCAGGGCCTCCTACTTGTTCAGAATCAAGGCTTCCTACTTTTTCAGAATCACGGCCTCCTACTTGTTCTGAATCAAGGCCTACTTCTTTTTCCGAATCAAGGCCTCCTACTTGTTCTGAATCAAGGCCTACTTCTTTTTCCGAATCAAGGCCTCATACTTGTTCTGAATCAAGGCTTCCTACTTGTTAACAATCACGGCCTCCTACTTGTTCCGAATCAAGGCCTCCGACTTGTTCTGAATCAAGGCTTCCTACTTCTTCCGAATCAAGGCTTCCTACTTGTTCAGAACCAAGGCCTCTTAATTGTTCAGAACCAAGGCCTCCTGCTTGTTCAGCATCATGGCCTCCTACTTGTTCAGTATCATGGCCTCTTCCTTGTTTAGCATCAGGGCCTCCTACTTGTTCAGAATCAAGGCTTCCTACTTTTTCAGAATCACGGCCTCCTACTTGTTCTGAATCAAGGCCTACTTCTTTTTCCGAATCAAGGCCTCCTACTTGTTCTGAATCAAGGCCTACTTCTTTTTCCGAATCAAGGCCTCATACTTGTTCTGAATCAAGGCTTCCTACTTGTTAACAATCACGGCCTCCTACTTGTTCCGAATCAAGGCCTCCGACTTATTCTGAATCAAGGCTTCCTACTTCTTCCGAATCAAGGCTTCCTACTTGTTCAGAATCAAGGCGTCCTACTTGTTCCGAATCAAGGCTTCCTACTCTTTCCGAATCAAGGCCTTCTACTTGCTCCTAATCAATGCTTCCTACTTGTTCAGAATCAAGGCCTCCTACTTGCTCCGAATCAAGGCTTCCTACTTGTTCAGAATCAAGGCCTCCTACTTGTTCAGAATCAAGGCTTCCTACTTGTTCCGAATCAAGGCTTCATTCTTGTTCTGAATTAAGGCTTTCTACTTGTTCCGAATCAAGGCTTCCTACTTGTTCAGAATCAAGGCGTCCTACTTGTTCCGAATCAAGGCTTCCTACTCGTTCCGAATCAAGGCCTTCTACTTGCTCCTAATCAATGCTTCCTACTTGTTCAGAATCAAGGCCTCCTAATTGCTCCGAATCAAGGCTTCCTACTTGTTCAGAATCAAGGCCTCCTACTTGTTCAGAATCAAGGCTTCCTACTTGTTCCGAATCAAGGCTTCCTACTTGTTCTGAATCAAGGCTTCCTACTTGTTCCGAATCAAGGCTTCCTAATTGTTCAGAATCAAGGCTTCCTACTTGTTCCGAATCAAGGCTTCCTACTTGTTCTGAATCAAGGCCTCCTACTTGTTCAGAATCAAGGCCTCCTACTTGTTCAGAAACAAGTCCTCCTACTTGTTCAGAATGAAGACCTCTTACTTGTTCAGAATCAAGACCTCATACTTATTCAGAATCAAGGACTCCTACTTGTTCAGAATCAAGGCCTCCTGGTTGTTCCGAACCAAGGCCTACTACTTGTTCAGTATCATGGCTTCCAACTTGTTCAGCATCACGGCATCCTACTTGTTCAGAACCAAGGCCTCTTAATTGTTCAGAACCAAGGCCTCCTGCTTGTTCAGCATCATGGCCTCCTACTTGTTCAGTATCATGGCCTCTTCCTTGTTTAGCATCAGGGCCTCCTACTTGTTCAGAATCAAGGCTTCCTACTTTTTCAGAATCACGGCCTCCTACTTGTTCTGAATCAAGGCCTACTTCTTTTTCCGAATCAAGGCCTCCTACTTGTTCTGAATCAAGGCCTACTTCTTTTTCCGAATCAAGGCCTCATACTTGTTCTGAATCAAGGCTTCCTACTTGTTAACAATCACGGCCTCCTACTTGTTCCGAATCAAGGCCTCCGACTTGTTCTGAATCAAGGCTTCCTACTTCTTCCGAATCAAGGCTTCCTACTTGTTCAGAATCAAGGCGTCCTACTTGTTCCGAATCAAGGCTTCCTACTCTTTCCGAATCAAGGCCTTCTACTTGCTCCTAATCAATGCTTCCTACTTGTTCAGAATCAAGGCCTCCTACTTGCTCCGAATCAAGGCTTCCTACTTGTTCAGAATCAAGGCCTCCTACTTGTTCAGAATCAAGGCTTCCTACTTGTTCCGAATCAAGGCTTCCTACTTGTTCTGAATCAAGGCTTCCTACTTGTTCCGAATCAAGGCTTCCTAATTGTTCAGAATCAAGGCTTCCTACTTGTTCCGAATCAAGGCTTCCTACTTGTTCTGAATCAAGGCCTCCTACTTGTTCAGAATCAAGGCCTCCTACTTGTTCAGAAACAAGTCCTCCTACTTGTTCAGAATGAGGACCTCTTACTTGTTCAGAATCAAGACCTCATACTTATTCAGAATCAAGGACTCCTACTTGTTCAGAATCAAGGCCTCCTGGTTGTTCCGAACCAAGGCCTACTACTTGTTCAGTATCATGGCTTCCAACTTGTTCAGCATCACGGCATCCTACTTGTTCAGAACCAAGGCCTCTTACTTGTTCAGAACCACGGCCTCCTGCTTGTTCAGCATCATGGCCTCCTACTTGTTCAGAATCAAGGTCTCCTACTTGTTCTGAATCAAGGTCTCCTACTTGTTCAGAATCAAGGCCTCCTACTTGTTCAGAGCCAAGGCCTCCACATTGTTCTGAATCAAGGTCTCCTACTTGTTCTGAATCAAGGTCTCCTACTTGTTCAGAATCAAGGCCTCCTACTTGTTCAGAGCCAAGGCCTCCACCTTGTTCTGAATCAAGGTCTCCTACTTGTTCAGACTCAAGGCCTCCTACTTGTTCAGAGCCAAGGCCTCCACCTTGTTCTGAATCAAGGTCTCCTACTTGTTCAGAATCAAGGCCTCCTACTTGTTCAGTATCATGGCCTCTTCCTTGTTTAGCTTCAGGGCCTCCTACTTGTTCAGAATCAAGGCTTCCTACTTTTTCAGAATCACTGCCTCCTACTTGTTCTGAATCTAGGCCTACTTCTTTTTCCGAATCAAGGCCTCATACTTGTTCTGAATCAAGGCTTCCTACTTGTTAACAATCACGGCCTCCTACTTGTTCCGAATCAAGGCCTCCGACTTGTTCTGTATCAAGGCTTCCTACTTCTTCCGAATCAAGGCTTCATTCTTGTTCTGAATCAAGGCTTCCTACTTGTTCCGAATCAAGGCTTCCTACTTGTTCAGAATCAAGGCGTCCTACTTGTTCCGAATCAAGGCTTCCTACTCGTTCCGAATCAAGGCCTTCTACTTGCTCCTAATCAATGCTTCCTACTTGTTCAGAATCAAGGCCTCCTACTTGCTCCGAATCAAGGCTTCCTACTTGTTCAGAATCAAGGCCTCCTACTTGTTCAGAACCAAGGCCTCTTACTTGTTCAGAACCAAGGCCTCCTGCTTGTTCAGCATCATGGCCTCCTACTTGTTCAGTATCATGGCCTCTTCCTTGTTTAGCATCAGGTCCTCCTACTTGTTCAGAATCAAGGCTTCCTACTTTTTCAGAATCACGGCCTCCTACTTGTTCTGAATCAAGGCCTACATCTTTTTCCGAATCAAGGCCTCATACTTGTTCTGAATCAAGGCTTCCTACTTGTTAACAATCAAGGCCTCCTACTTGTTCCGAATCAAGGCCTCCGACTTGTTCTGAATCAAGGCTTCCTACTTCTTCCGAATCAAGGCTTCATTCTTGTTCTGAATCAAGGCTTCCTACTTGTTCCGAATCAAGGCTTCCTACTTGTTCAGAATCAAGGCGTCCTACTTGTTCCGAATCAAGGCTTCCTACTCGTTCCGAATCAAGGCCTTCTACTTGCTCCTAATCAATGCTTCCTACTTGTTCAGAATCAAGGCCTCCTACTTGCTCCGAATCAAGGCTTCCTACTTGTTCAGAATCAAGGCCTCCTACTTGTTCAGAATCAAGGCTTCCTACTTGTTCCGAATCAAGGCTTCCTACTTGTTCTGAATCAAGGCTTCCTACTTGTTCCGAATCAAGGCTTCCTAATTGTTCAGAATCAAGGCTTCCTACTTGTTCCGAATCAAGGCTTCCTACTTGTTCTGAATCAAGGCCTCCTACTTGTTCAGAATCAAGGCCTCCTACTTGTTCAGAAACAAGTCCTCCTACTTGTTCAGAATGAAGACCTCTTACTTGTGCAGAATCAAGACCTCATACTTATTCAGAATCAAGGACTCCTACTTGTTCAGAATCAAGGCCTCCTGGTTGTTCCGAACCAAGGCCTACTACTTGTTCAGTATCATGGCTTCCAACTTCTTCCGAATCAAGGCTTCATTCTTGTTCTGAATCAAGGCTTCCTACTTGTTCCGAATCAAGGCTTCCTACTTGTTCAGAATCAAGGCGTCCTACTTGTTCCGAATCAAGGCTTCCTACTTGTTCCGAATCAAGGCTTCCTACTTGTTCTGAATCAAGGCTTCCTACTTGTTCCGAATCAGGGCTTCCTAATTGTTCAGAATCAAGGCTTCCTACTTGTTCCGAATCAAGGCTTCCTACTTGTTCTGAATCAAGGCCTCCTACTTGTTCAGAATCAAGGCCTCCTACTTGTTCAGAAACAAGTCCTCCTACTTGTTCAGAATGAAGACCTCTTACTTGTTCAGAATCAAGACCTCATACTTATTCAGAATCAAGGACTCCTACTTGTTGAGAACCAAGGCCTCCTACTTGTTCAGTATCATGGCCTCTTCCTTGTTTAGCATCAGGGCCTCCTACTTGTTCAGAATCAAGGCTTCCTACTTTTTCAGAATCACTGCCTCCTACTTGTTCTGAATCTAGGCCTACTTCTTTTTCCGAATCAAGGCCTCATACTTGTTCTGAATCAAGGCTTCCTACTTGTTAACAATCACGGCCTCCTACTTGTTCCGAATCAAGGCCTCCGACTTGTTCTGTATCAAGGCTTCCTACTTCTTCCGAATCAAGGCTTCATTCTTGTTCTGAATCAAGGCTTCCTACTTGTTCCGAATCAAGGCTTCCTACTTGTTCAGAATCAAGGCGTCCTACTTGTTCCGAATCAAGGCTTCCTACTCGTTCCGAATCAAGGCCTTCTACTTGCTCCTAATCAATGCTTCCTACTTGTTCAGAATCAAGGCCTCCTACTTGCTCCGAATCAAGGCTTCCTACTTGTTCAGAATCAAGGCCTCCTACTTGTTCAGAACCAAGGCCTCTTACTTGTTCAGAACCAAGGCCTCCTGCTTGTTCAGCATCATGGCCTCCTACTTGTTCAGTATCATGGCCTCTTCCTTGTTTAGCATCAGGTCCTCCTACTTGTTCAGAATCAAGGCTTCCTACTTTTTCAGAATCACGGCCTCCTACTTGTTCTGAATCAAGGCCTACATCTTTTTCCGAATCAAGGCCTCATACTTGTTCTGAATCAAGGCTTCCTACTTGTTAACAATCAAGGCCTCCTACTTGTTCCGAATCAAGGCCTCCGACTTGTTCTGAATCAAGGCTTCCTACTTCTTCCGAATCAAGGCTTCATTCTTGTTCTGAATCAAGGCTTCCTACTTGTTCCGAATCAAGGCTTCCTACTTGTTCAGAATCAAGGCGTCCTACTTGTTCCGAATCAAGGCTTCCTACTCGTTCCGAATCAAGGCCTTCTACTTGCTCCTAATCAATGCTTCCTACTTGTTCAGAATCAAGGCCTCCTACTTGCTCCGAATCAAGGCTTCCTACTTGTTCAGAATCAAGGCCTCCTACTTGTTCAGAATCAAGGCTTCCTACTTGTTCCGAATCAAGGCTTCCTACTTGTTCTGAATCAAGGCTTCCTACTTGTTCCGAATCAAGGCTTCCTAATTGTTCAGAATCAAGGCTTCCTACTTGTTCCGAATCAAGGCTTCCTACTTGTTCTGAATCAAGGCCTCCTACTTGTTCAGAATCAAGGCCTCCTACTTGTTCAGAAACAAGTCCTCCTACTTGTTCAGAATGAAGACCTCTTACTTGTGCAGAATCAAGACCTCATACTTATTCAGAATCAAGGACTCCTACTTGTTCAGAATCAAGGCCTCCTGGTTGTTCCGAACCAAGGCCTACTACTTGTTCAGTATCATGGCTTCCAACTTCTTCCGAATCAAGGCTTCATTCTTGTTCTGAATCAAGGCTTCCTACTTGTTCCGAATCAAGGCTTCCTACTTGTTCAGAATCAAGGCGTCCTACTTGTTCCGAATCAAGGCTTCCTACTTGTTCCGAATCAAGGCTTCCTACTTGTTCTGAATCAAGGCTTCCTACTTGTTCCGAATCAGGGCTTCCTAATTGTTCAGAATCAAGGCTTCCTACTTGTTCCGAATCAAGGCTTCCTACTTGTTCTGAATCAAGGCCTCCTACTTGTTCAGAATCAAGGCCTCCTACTTGTTCAGAAACAAGTCCTCCTACTTGTTCAGAATGAAGACCTCTTACTTGTTCAGAATCAAGACCTCATACTTATTCAGAATCAAGGACTCCTACTTGTTCAGAATCAAGGCCTCCTACTTGTTCCGAATCAAGGCCTCCGACTTGTTCTGAATCAAGGCTTCCTACTTCTTCCGAATCAAGGCTTCATTCTTGTTCTGAATCAAGGCTTCCTACTTGTTCCGAATCAAGGCTTCCTACTTGTTCAGAATCAAGGCGTCCTACTTGTTCCGAATCAAGGCTTCCTACTCGTTCCGAATCAAGGCCTTCTACTTGCTCCTAATCAATGCTTCCTACTTGTTCAGAATCAAGGCCTCCTACTTGCTCCGAATCAAGGCTTCCTACCTGTTCAGAATCAAGGCCTCCTACTTCTTCCGAATCAAGGCTTCATTCTTGTTCTGAATCAAGGCTTCCTACTTGTTCCGAATCAAGGCTTCCTACTTGTTCAGAATCAAGGCGTCCTACTTGTTCCGAATCAAGGCTTCCTACTCGTTCCGAATCAAGGCCTTCTACTTGCACCTAATCAATGCTTCCTACTTGTTCAGAATCAAGGCCTCCTACTTGCTCCGAATCAAGGCTTCCTACTTGTTCAGAATCAAGGCCTCCTACTTGTTCAGAATCAAGGCTTCCTACTTGTTCCGAATCAAGGCTTCCTACTTGTTCTGAATCAAGGCTTCCTACTTGTTCCGAATCAAGGCTTCCTAATTGTTCAGAATCAAGTCTTCCTACTTGTTCCGAATCAAGGCTTCCTACTTGTTCTGAATCAAGGCCTCCTACTTGTTCAGAATCAAGGCCTCCTACTTGTTCAGAAACAAGTCCTCCTACTTGTTCAGAATGAAGACCTCTTACTTGTTCAGAATCAAGACCTCATACTTATTCAGAATCAAGGACTCCTACTTGTTCAGAATCAAGGCCTCCTGGTTGTTCCGAACCAAGGCCTACTACTTGTTCAGTATCATGGCTTCCAACTTGTTCAGCATCACGGCATCCTACTTGTTCAGAACCAAGGCCTCTTACTTGTTCAGAACCAAGGCCTCCTGCTTGTTCAGCATCATGGCCTCCTACTTGTTCAGTATCATGGCCTCTTCCTTGTTTAGCATCAGGGCCTCCTACTTGTTCAGAATCAAGGCTTCCTACTTTTTCAGAATCACGGCCTCCTACTTGTTCTGAATCAAGGCCTACTTCTTTTTCCGAATCAAGGCCTCATACTTGTTCTGAATCAAGGCTTCCTACTTGTTAACAATCACGGCCTCCTACTTGTTCCGAATCAAGGCCTCCGACTTGTTCTGAATCAAGGCTTCCTACTTCTTCCAAATCAAGGCTTCATTCTTGTTCTGAATCAAGGCTTCCTACTTGTTCCGAATCAAGGCTTCCTACTTGTTCAGAATCAAGGCGTCCTACTTGTTCCGAATCAAGGCTTCCTACTCGTTCCGAATCAAGGCCTTCTACTTGCTCCTAATCAATGCTTCCTACTTGTTCAGAATCAAGGCCTCCTACTTGCTCCGAATCAAGGCTTCCTACTTGTTCAGAATCAAGGCCTCCTACTTGTTCAGAATCAAGGCTTCCTACTTGTTCCGAATCAAGGCTTCCTACTTGTTCTGAATCAAGGCTTCCTACTTGTTCCGAATCAAGGCTTCCTAATTGTTCAGAATCAAGGCTTCCTACTTGTTCCGAATCAAGGCTTCCTACTTGTTCTGAATCAAGGCCTCCTACTTGTTCAGAATCAAGGCCTCCTACTTGTTCAGAAACAAGTCCTCCTACTTGTTCAGAATGAGGACCTCTTACTTGTTCAGAATCAAGACCTCATACTTATTCAGAATCAAGGACTCCTACTTGTTCAGAATCAAGGCCTCCTGGTTGTTCCGAACCAAGGCCTACTACTTGTTCAGTATCATGGCTTCCAACTTGTTCAGCATCACGGCATCCTACTTGTTCAGAACCAAGGCCTCTTACTTGTTCAGAACCACGGCCTCCTGCTTGTTCAGCATCATGGCCTCCTACTTGTTCAGAACCAAGGCCTCCTTCTTGTTGAGAACCAAGGCCTCCTACTTTTTCTTAATCAAGGCCTACTGCTTTTTCCGAATCAAGGCCTACTACTTGTTCCAATTCAAGGCTTCCTACTTGTTAGGAATCATGGCTTCCTACTTGTTCAGAGCCAAGGCCTCCACCTTGTTCTGAATCAAGGTCTCCTACTTGTTCTGAATCAAGGTCTCCTACTTGTTCAGAATCAAGGCCTCCTACTTGTTCAGAGCCAAGGCCTCCACCTTGTTCTGAATCAAGGTCTCCTACTTGTTCTGAATCAAGGTCTCCTACTTGTTCTGAATCAAGGTCTCCTACTTGTTCAGAATCAAGGCCTCCTACTTGTTCAGAGCCAAGGCCTCCACATTGTTCTGAATCAAGGTCTCCTACTTGTTCTGAATCAAGGTCTCCTACTTGTTCAGAATCAAGGCCTCCTACTTGTTCAGAGCCAAGGCCTCCACCTTGTTCTGAATCAAGGTCTCCTACTTGTTCAGACTCAAGGCCTCCTACTTGTTCAGAGCCAAGGCCTCCACCTTGTTCTGAATCAAGGTCTCCTACTTGTTCAGAATCAAGGCCTCCTACTTGTTCAGTATCATGGCCTCTTCCTTGTTTAGCATCAGGGCCTCCTACTTGTTCAGAATCAAGGCTTCCTACTTTTTCAGAATCACGGCCTCCTACTTGTTCTGAATCAAGGCCTACTTCTTTTTCCGAATCAAGGCCTCATACTTGTTCTGAATCAAGGCTTCCTACTTGTTAACAATCAAGGCCTCCTACTTGTTCCGAATCAAGGCCTCCGACTTGTTCTGAATCAAGGCTTCCTACTTCTTCCGAATCAAGGCTTCATTCTTGTTCTGAATCAAGGCTTCCTACTTGTTCCGAATCAAGGCTTCCTACTTGTTCAGAATCAAGGCGTCCTACTTGTTCCGAATCAAGGCTTCCTACTCGTTCCGAATCAAGGCCTTCTACTTGCTCCTAATCAATGCTTCCTACTTGTTCAGAATCAAGGCCTCCTACTTGCTCCGAATCAAGGCTTCCTACTTGTTCAGAATCAAGGCCTCCTACTTGTTCAGAATCAAGGCTTCCTACTTGTTCCGAATCAAGGCTTCCTACTTGTTCTGAATCAAGGCTTCCTACTTGTTCCGAATCAAGGCTTCCTAATTGTTCAGAATCAAGGCTTCCTACTTGTTCCGAATCAAGGCTTCCTACTTGTTCTGAATCAAGGCCTCCTACTTGTTCAGAATCAAGGCCTCCTACTTGTTCAGAAACAAGTCCTCCTACTTGTTCAGAATGAAGACCTCTTACTTGTTCAGAATCAAGACCTCATACTTATTCAGAATCAAGGACTCCTACTTGTTCAGAATCAAGGCCTCCTGGTTGTTCCGAACCAAGGCCTACTACTTGTTCAGTATCATGGCTTCCAACTTGTTCAGCATCACGGCATCCTACTTGTTCAGAACCAAGGCCTCTTACTTGTTCAGAACCAAGGCCTCCTGCTTGTTCAGCATCATGGCCTCCTACTTGTTCAGTATCATGGCCTCTTCCTTGTTTAGCATCAGGGCCTCCTACTTGTTCAGAATCAAGGCTTCCTACTTTTTCAGAATCACGGCCTCCTACTTGTTCTGAATCAAGGCCTACTTCTTTTTCCGAATCAAGGCCTCATACTTGTTCTGAATCAAGGCTTCCTACTTGTTAACAATCAAGGCCTCCTACTTGTTCCGAATCAAGGCCTCCGACTTGTTCTGAATCAAGGCTTCCTACTTCTTCCGAATCAAGGCTTCATTCTTGTTCTGAATCAAGGCTTCCTACTTGTTCCGAATCAAGGCTTCCTACTTGTTCAGAATCAAGGCGTCCTACTTGTTCCGAATCAAGGCTTCCTACTCGTTCCGAATCAAGGCCTTCTACTTGCTCCTAATCAATGCTTCCTACTTGTTCAGAATCAAGGCCTCCTACTTGCTCCGAATCAAGGCTTCCTACTTGTTCAGAATCAAGGCCTCCTACTTGTTCAGAATCAAGGCTTCCTACTTGTTCCGAATCAAGGCTTCCTACTTGTTCTGAATCAAGGCTTCCTACTTGTTCCGAATCAAGGCTTCCTAATTGTTTAGAATCAAGGCTTCCTACTTGTTCCGAATCAAGGCTTCCTACTTGTTCAGAATCAAGGCCTCCTACTTGTTCAGAAACAAGTCCTCCTACTTGTTCAGAATGAGGACCTCTTACTTGTTCAGAATCAAGACCTCATACTTATTCAGAATCAAGGCATCCTACTTGTTCAGAAACAAGTCCTCCTACTTGTTCGAATCAAGACAGCCAACTTGTTCCGAATCAAGGCCTCCTACTTGTTCAGAAACAAGGCCTCTTACTTGTTCAGAAACAAGTCCTCCTACTTGTTCGAATCAAGACAGTCAGCTTGTTCAGAATCAAGACCTCAAACATAGACAGAATCACGTCCCCCTGCTTGTTCAGAATCAAGGCCTCCTACTTGTTCAGAATCAAGGCATCCTACTTGTTCAGAATCAAGGCCTCCTACTTGTTCTGAATCAAGGCCTCCTACTTGTTCTGAATCAAGGTCTCCTACTTGTTCAGAATCAAGGCCTCCTACTTGTTCAGAGCCAAGGCCTCCACCTTGTTCTGAATCAAGGTCTCCTACTTGTTCAGAATCAAGGCCTCCTACTTGTTCAGAACCAAGGTCTCCTACTTGTTCAGAATCAAGGCCTGCTGCTTGTTCAGAATCACGACCTGCTACTTGTTCTGAATCAAGTCGTCCTAATTTTTCAGAATCACGGCCTCCTACTTGTTCCAATTCAAGGCTTCCTACTTGTTAAGAATCATGGCTTCCTACTTGTTCGGAATCAAGGCTTCCTACTTGTTCCGAATCAAGGCTTCCTACTTGTTCCGAATCAAGGCCTCCAACTTTTTCAGAACCAAGGCCTCCTACTTGTTCAGAATCAAGGCCTCCTACTTGTTCGAATCAAGACAGCCAACTTGTTCAGAATCAAGACCTCAATCTTAGTCAGAATCAAGGCCTCCTGGTTGTTCAGAATCAAGGCCTCCTACTTGTTCAGAATCAAGGCCTCTTACTTGTTCAGAATCAAGGCCTCCTACTTGTTCAGAGCGAAGGCCTCCAACTTGTTCAGAATCAATGCCTCCTACTTGTTCAGAATCAAGGCATCCTACTTGTTCAGAACCAAGGCTTCCTACTTGTTCAGAATCAAGGCGTCCTACTTGTTCAGATTCAAGGCCTGCTGCTTGTTCAGAATCACGGCCTGCTACTTGTTCCGAATCAAGTCCTCCTACTTTTACAGAATCACGGCCTCCTACTTGTTCTGAATCAAGGCCTACTTCTTTTTCTGAATCAAGGCCTCCTACTTGTTCCGAATCAAGGCTTCCTACTTGTTAAGTATCAAGGCCTCCTACTTGTTCAGAATCAAGGCTTCCTATTTCTTCCGAATTTAGGCCTCCTACTTCTTCCGAATCAAGGCTTCCTACTTGTTCCGAATAAAGGCCTCCTACTTGTTCAGTATCATGGCTTCCTACTTGTTCAGCATCACGGCATCCTACTTGTTCAGAACCAAGGCCTCTTACTTGCTCAGAACCAAGGCCTTCTGCTTGTTCAGCATCATGGCCTCCTACTTGTTCAGAACAAAGGACTCCTACTTGTTGAGAACCAAGGCCTGCTACTTGTTCAGTATCATGGCCTCTTCCTTGTTTAGCATCAGGGCCTCCTACTTGTTCAGAAACAAGGCTTCCTACTTTTTCAGAATCAAGGCCTCCTGGTTGTTCAGAATCAAGGCCTCCTACTTGTTCAGAATCAAAGCCTCCTACTTGTTCAGAACCAAGGCCTCCTGCGTGTTCAGCATCATGGCCTCCTACTTGTTCAGAATCAAGGCCTCCGACTTGTTCAGAATCAAGGCCCCCTGCTTGTTCCGAACCAAGGCCTACTACTTGTTCAGTATCATGGCTTCCTACTTGTTCAGCATCACGGCATCCTACTTGTTCAGAACCAAGGCCTCTTACTTGCTCAGAACCAAGGCTGTCTGCTTGTTCAGCATCATGGCCTCCTACTTGTTCAGAACCAAGGACTCCTACTTGTTGAGAACCAAGGCCTGCTACTTGTTCAGTATCATGGCCTCTTCCTTGTTTAGCATCATGGCCTCCTACTTGTTCAGAAACAAGGCTTCCTACTTTTTCAGAATCAAGGCCTCCTGGTTGTTCAGAATCAAGGCCTCCTACTTGTTCAGAATCAAAGCCTCCTACTTGTTCAGAACCAAGGCCACCTGCGTGTTCAGCATCATGGCCTCCTACTTGTTCAGAATCAAGGCCTCCGACTTGTTCAGAATCAAGGCCCCCTGCTTGTTCCGAACCAAGGCCTACTACTTGTTCAGTATCATGGCTTCCTACTTGTTCAGCATCACAGCATCCTACTTGTTCAGAACCAAGGCCTCTTACTTGCTCAGAACCAAGGCCTTCTGCTTGTTCAGCATCATGGCCTCCTACTTGTTCAGAACCAAGGACTCCTACTTGTTGAGAACCAAGGCCTCCTACTTGTTCAGTATCATGGCCTCTTCCTTGTTTAGCATCAGGGCCTCCTACTTGTTCAGAATCAAGGCTTCCTACTTTTTCAGAATCACGGCCTCCTACTTGTTCTGAATCAAGGCCTACTTCTTTTTCCAAATCAAGGCCTCATACTTGTTCTGAATCAAGGCTTCCTACTTGTTAACAATCAAGGCCTCCTACTTGTTCCGAATCAAGGCCTCCGACTTGTTCTGAATCAAGGCTTCCTACTTCTTCCGAATCAAGGCTTCATTCTTGTTCTGAATCAAGGCTTCCTACTTGTTCCGAATCAAGGCTTCCTACTTGTTCAGAATCAAGGCGTCCTACTTGTTCCGAATCAAGGCTTCCTACTCGTTCCGAATCAAGGCCTTCTACTTGCTCCTAATCAATGCTTCCTACTTGTTCAGAATCAAGGCCTCCTACTTGCCCCGAATCAAGGCTTCCTACTTGTTCAGAATCAAGGCCTCCTACTTGTTCAGAATCAAGGCTTCCTACTTGTTCCGAATCAAGGCTTCCTACTTGTTCTGAATCAAGGCTTCCTACTTGTTCCGAATCAAGGCTTCCTAATTGTTCAGAATCAAGTCTTCCTACTTGTTCCGAATCAAGGCTTCCTACTTGTTCTGAATCAAGGCCTCCTACTTGTTCAGAATCAAGGCCTCCTACTTGTTCAGAAACAAGTCCTCCTACTTGTTCAGAATGAAGACCTCTTACTTGTTCAGAATCAAGACCTCATACTTATTCAGAATCAAGGACTCCTACTTGTTCAGAATCAAGGCCTCCTGGTTGTTCCGAACCAAGGCCTACTACTTGTTCAGTATCATGGCTTCCAACTTGTTCAGCATCACGGCATCCTACTTGTTCAGAACCAAGGCCTCTTACTTGTTCAGAACCAAGGCCTCCTGCTTTTTCAGCATCATGGCCTCCTACTTGTTCAGTATCATGGCCTCTTCCTTGTTTAGCATCAGGGCCTCCTACTTGTTCAGAATCAAGGCTTCCTACTTTTTCAGAATCACGGCCTCCTACTTGTTCTGAATCAAGGCCTACTTCTTTTTCCGAATCAAGGCCTCATACTTGTTCTGAATCAAGGCTTCCTACTTGTTAACAATCACGGCCTCCTACTTGTTCCGAATCAAGGCCTCCGACTTGTTCTGAATCAAGGCTACCTACTTCTTCCGAATCAAGGCTTCATTCTTGTTCTGAATCAAGGCTTCCTACTTGTTCCGAATCAAGGCTTCCTACTTGTTCAGAATCAAGGCGTCCTACTTGTTCCGAATCAAGGCTTCCTACTCGTTCCGAATCAAGGCCTTCTACTTGCTCCTAATCAATGCTTCCTACTTGTTCAGAATCAAGGCCTCCTACTTGCTCCGAATCAAGGCTTCCTACTTGTTCAGAATCAAGGCCTCCTACTTGTTCAGAATCAAGGCTTCCTACTTGTTCCGAATCAAGGCTTCCTACTTGTTCTGAATCAAGGCTTCCTACTTGTTCCGAATCAAGGCTTCCTAATTGTTCAGAATCAAGGCTTCCTACTTGTTCCGAATCAAGGCATCCTACTTGTTCTGAATCAAGGCCTCCTACTTGTTCAGAATCAAGGCCTCCTACTTGTTCAGAAACAAGTCCTCCTACTTGTTCAGAATGAGGACCTCTTACTTGTTCAGAATCAAGACCTCATACTTATTCAGAATCAAGGACTCCTACTTGTTCAGAATCAAGGCCTCCTGGTTGTTCCGAACCAAGGCCTACTACTTGTTCAGTATCATGGCTTCCAACTTGTTCAGCATCACGGCATCCTACTTGTTCAGAACCAAGGACTCTTACTTGTTCAGAACCACGGCCTCCTGCTTGTTCAGCATCATGGCCTCCTACTTGTTCAGAACCAAGGCCTCCTTCTTGTTGAGAACCAAGGCCTCCTACTTTTTCAGAATGACGGCCTCCTACTTGTTCAGAATCAAGGCCTCCTACTTGTTCAGAGCCAAGGCCTCCACATTGTTCTGAATCAAGGTCTCCTACTTGTTCTGAATCAAGGTCTCCTACTTGTTCTGAATCAAGGTCTCCTACTTGTTCAGAATCAAGGCCTCCTACTTGTTCAGAGCCAAGGCCTCCACATTGTTCTGAATCAAGGTCTCCTACTTGTTCTGAATCAAGGTCTCCTACTTGTTCAGAATCAAGGCCTCCTTCTTGTTCAGAGCCAAGGCCTCCACCTTGTTCTGAATCAAGGTCTCCTACTTGTTCAGACTCAAGGCCTCCTACTTGTTCAGAGCCAAGGCCTCCACCTTGTTCTGAATCAAGGTCTCCTACTTGTTCAGAATCAAGGCCTCCTACTTGTTCAGAACCAAGGCCTCTTACTTGTTGAGAACCAAGGCATCCTACTTGTTCAGTATCATGGCCTCTTCCTAGTTTAGCATCAGGGCCTCCTACTTGTTCAGAATCAAGGCTTTCGACTTTTTCAGAATGAAGGCCTCCTACTTGTTCCGATTCAAGGCCTGCGACTAGTTCAGAATCAAGTCCTCCTACCTTTTCAGAATCAAGGCCTCCTACTTGTTCAGAATCAAGGCCTCCTACTTGTTCTGAATCAAGGTCTCCTACTTGTTCAGAATCAAGGCCTCCTACTTGTTCTGAATCAAGGTCTCCTACTTGTTCAGAATCAAGGCCTCCTACTTTTTCAGAGCCAAGGCCTCCTACCTGTTCTGAATCAAGGTCTCCTACTTGTTCAGAATCAAGGCCTCCTACTTTTTCAGAGCCAAGGCCTCCTACCTGTTCAGAACCAAAGTCTCCTACTTGTTCAGAATCAAGGCATCCTACTTGTTCAGAAACAAGTCCTCCTACTTGTTCGAATCAAGACAGCCAACTTGTTCCGAATCAAGGCCTCCTACTTGTTCAGAAACAAGGCCTCTTACTTGTTCAGAAACAAGTCCTCCTACTTGTTCGAATCAAGACAGTCAACTTGTTCAGAATCAAGACCTCAAACATAGTCAGAATCAAGTCCCCCTGCTTGTTCAGAATCAAGGCCTCCTACTTGTTCAGAATCAAGGCATCCTACTTGTTCAGAATCAAGGCCTCCTACTTGTTCAGAGCCAAGGCCTCCACCTTGTTCTGAATCAAGGTCTCCTACTTGTTCAGAATCAAGGCCTCCTACTTGTTCAGAACCAAGGTCTCCTACTTGTTCAGAATCAAGGCCTGCTGCTTGTTCAGAATCACGACCTGCTACTTGTTCTGAATCAAGTCGTCCTACTTTTTCAGAATCACGGCCTCCTACTTGTTCCAATTCAAGGCTTCCTATTTGTTAAGAATCATGGCTTCCTACTTGTTCGGAATCAAGGCTTCCTACTTGTTCCGAATCAAGGCTTCCTACTTGTTCCGAATCAAGGCCTCCAACTTTTTCAGAACCAAGGCCTCCTACTTGTTCAGAATCAAGGCCTCCTACTTGTTCAGAAACAAGTCCTCCTACTTGTTCGAATCAAGACAGCCAACTTGTTCAGAATCAAGACCTCAAACTTAGTCAGAATCAAGGCCTCCTGGTTGTTCAGAATCAAGGCCTCCTACTTGTTCAGAATCAAGGCCTCTTACTTGTTCAGAATCAAGGCCTCCTACTTGTTCAGAGCGAAGGCCTCCAACTTGTTCAGAATCAATGCCTCCTACTTGTTCAGAATCAAGGCATCCTACTTGTTCAGAACCAAGGCTTCCTACATGTTCAGAATCAAGGCGTCCTACTTGTTCAGATTCAAGGCCTGCTGCTTGTTCAGAATCACGGCCTGCTACTTGTTCCGAATCAAGTCCTCCTACTTTTACAGAATCACGGCCTCCTACTTGTTCTGAATCAAGGCCTACTTCTTTTTCTGAATCAAGGCCTCCTACTTGTTCCGAATCAAGGCTTCCTACTTGTTAAGTATCAAGGCCTCCTACTTGTTCAGAATCAAGGCTTCCTATTTCTTCCGAATCAAGGCCTCCTACTTCTTCCGAATCAAGGCTTCCTACTTGTTCCGAATAAAGGCCTCCTGCTTGTTCAGTATCATGGCTTCCTACTTGTTCAGCATCACGGCATCCTACTTGTTCAGAACCAAGGCCTCTTACTTGCTCAGAACCAAGGCCTTCTGCTTGTTCAGCATCATGGCCTCCTACTTGTTCAGAACAAAGGACTCCTACTTGTTGAGAACCAAGGCCTGCTACTTGTTCAGTATCATGGCCTCTTCCTTGTTTAGCATCAGGGCCTCCTACTTGTTCAGAAACAAGGCTTCCTACTTTTACAGAATCAAGGCCTCCTGGTTGTTCAGAATCAAGGCCTCCTACTTGTTCAGAATCAAAGCCTCCTACTTGTTCAGAACCAAGGCCTCCTGCGTGTTCAGCATCATGGCCTCCTACTTGTTCAGAATCAAGGCCTCCGACTTGTTCAGAATCAAGGCCCCCTGCTTGTTCCGAACCAAGGCCTACTACTTGTTCAGTATCATGGCTTCCTACTTGTTCAGCATCACAGCATCCTACTTGTTCAGAACCAAGGCCTCTTACTTGCTCAGAACCAAGGCCTTCTGCTTGTTCAGCATCATGGCCTCCTACTTGTTCAGAACCAAGGACTCCTACTTGTTGAGAACCAAGGCCTCCTACTTGTTCAGTATCATGGCCTCTTCCTTGTTTAGCATCAGGGCCTCCTACTTGTTCAGAATCAAGGCTTCCTACTTGTTCAGAATCAAGGCATCCTACTTGTTCAGAACCAAGGCTTCCTACTTGTTCAGAATCAAGGCGTCCTACTTGTTCAGATTCAAGGCCTGCTGCTTGTTCAGAATCACGGCCTGCTACTTGTTCCGAATCAAGTCCTCCTACTTTTACAGAATCACGGCCTCCTCCTTGTTCTGAATCAAGGCCTACTTCATTTTCTGAATCAAGGCCTCCTACTTGTTCCGAAACAAGGCTTCCTACTTGTTAAGTATCAAGGCCTCCTACTTGTTCAGAATCAAGGCTTCCTATTTCTTCCGAATCAAGGCCTCCTACTTCTTCCGAATCAAGGCTTCCTACTTGTTCCGAATAAATGCCTCCTACTTGTTCAGTATCATGGCTTCCTACTTGTTCAGCATCACGGCATCCTACTTGTTCAGAACCAAGGCCTCTTACTTGCTCAGAACCAAGGCCTTCTGCTTGTTCAGCATCATGTCCTCCTACTTGTTCAGAACAAAGGACTCCTACTTGTTGAGAACCAAGGCCTGCTACTTGTTCAGTATCATGGCCTCTTCCTTGTTTAGCATCAGGGCCTCCTACTTGTTCAGAATCAAGGCTTCCTACTTGTTCAGAATCAAGGCATCCTACTTGTTCAGAACCAAGGCTTCCTACTTGTTCAGAATCAAGGCATCCTACTTGTTCAGAAACAAGTCCTCCTACTTGTTCGAATCAAGACAGCCAACTTGTTCCGAATCAAGGCCTCCTACTTGTTCAGAAACAAGGCCTCTTACTTGTTCAGAAACAAGTCCTCCTACTTGTTCGAATCAAGACAGTCAACTTGTTCAGAATCAAGACCTCAAACATAGTCAGAATCAAGTCCCCCTGCTTGTTCAGAATCAAGGCCTCCTACTTGTTCAGAATCAAGGCATCCTACTTGTTCAGAATCAAGGCCTCCTACTTGTTCAGAGCCAAGGCCTCCACCTTGTTCTGAATCAAGGTCTCCTACTTGTTCAGAATCAAGGCCTCCTACTTGTTCAGAACCAAGGTCTCCTACTTGTTCAGAATCAAGGCCTGCTGCTTGTTCAGAATCACGACCTGCTACTTGTTCTGAATCAAGTCGTCCTACTTTTTCAGAATCACGGCCTCCTACTTGTTCCAATTCAAGGCTTCCTATTTGTTAAGAATCATGGCTTCCTACTTGTTCGGAATCAAGGCTTCCTACTTGTTCCGAATCAAGGCTTCCTACTTGTTCCGAATCAAGGCCTCCAACTTTTTCAGAACCAAGGCCTCCTACTTGTTCAGAATCAAGGCCTCCTACTTGTTCAGAAACAAGTCCTCCTACTTGTTCGAATCAAGACAGCCAACTTGTTCAGAATCAAGACCTCAAACTTAGTCAGAATCAAGGCCTCCTGGTTGTTCAGAATCAAGGCCTCCTACTTGTTCAGAATCAAGGCCTCTTACTTGTTCAGAATCAAGGCCTCCTACTTGTTCAGAGCGAAGGCCTCCAACTTGTTCAGAATCAATGCCTCCTACTTGTTCAGAATCAAGGCATCCTACTTGTTCAGAACCAAGGCTTCCTACATGTTCAGAATCAAGGCGTCCTACTTGTTCAGATTCAAGGCCTGCTGCTTGTTCAGAATCACGGCCTGCTACTTGTTCCGAATCAAGTCCTCCTACTTTTACAGAATCACGGCCTCCTACTTGTTCTGAATCAAGGCCTACTTCTTTTTCTGAATCAAGGCCTCCTACTTGTTCCGAATCAAGGCTTCCTACTTGTTAAGTATCAAGGCCTCCTACTTGTTCAGAATCAAGGCTTCCTATTTCTTCCGAATCAAGGCCTCCTACTTCTTCCGAATCAAGGCTTCCTACTTGTTCCGAATAAAGGCCTCCTGCTTGTTCAGTATCATGGCTTCCTACTTGTTCAGCATCACGGCATCCTACTTGTTCAGAACCAAGGCCTCTTACTTGCTCAGAACCAAGGCCTTCTGCTTGTTCAGCATCATGGCCTCCTACTTGTTCAGAACAAAGGACTCCTACTTGTTGAGAACCAAGGCCTGCTACTTGTTCAGTATCATGGCCTCTTCCTTGTTTAGCATCAGGGCCTCCTACTTGTTCAGAAACAAGGCTTCCTACTTTTACAGAATCAAGGCCTCCTGGTTGTTCAGAATCAAGGCCTCCTACTTGTTCAGAATCAAAGCCTCCTACTTGTTCAGAACCAAGGCCTCCTGCGTGTTCAGCATCATGGCCTCCTACTTGTTCAGAATCAAGGCCTCCGACTTGTTCAGAATCAAGGCCCCCTGCTTGTTCCGAACCAAGGCCTACTACTTGTTCAGTATCATGGCTTCCTACTTGTTCAGCATCATGGCCTCCTACTTGTTCAGAACCAAGGACTCCTACTTGTTGAGAACCAAGGCCTCCTACTTGTTCAGTATCATGGCCTCTTCCTTGTTTAGCATCAGGGCCTCCTACTTGTTCAGAATCAAGGCTTCCTACTTGTTCAGAATCAAGGCATCCTACTTGTTCAGAACCAAGGCTTCCTACTTGTTCAGAATCAAGGCGTCCTACTTGTTCAGATTCAAGGCCTGCTGCTTGTTCAGAATCACGGCCTGCTACTTGTTCCGAATCAAGTCCTCCTACTTTTACAGAATCACGGCCTCCTCCTTGTTCTGAATCAAGGCCTACTTCATTTTCTGAATCAAGGCCTCCTACTTGTTCCGAAACAAGGCTTCCTACTTGTTAAGTATCAAGGCCTCCTACTTGTTCAGAATCAAGGCTTCCTATTTCTTCCGAATCAAGGCCTCCTACTTCTTCCGAATCAAGGCTTCCTACTTGTTCCGAATAAATGCCTCCTACTTGTTCAGTATCATGGCTTCCTACTTGTTCAGCATCACGGCATCCTACTTGTTCAGAACCAAGGCCTCTTACTTGCTCAGAACCAAGGCCTTCTGCTTGTTCAGCATCATGTCCTCCTACTTGTTCAGAACAAAGGACTCCTACTTGTTGAGAACCAAGGCCTGCTACTTGTTCAGTATCATGGCCTCTTCCTTGTTTAGCATCAGGGCCTCCTACTTGTTCAGAATCAAGGCTTCCTACTTGTTCAGAATCAAGGCATCCTACTTGTTCAGAACCAAGGCTTCCTACTTGTTCAGAATCAAGGCATCCTACTTGTTCAGAAACAAGTCCTCCTACTTGTTCGAATCAAGACAGCCAACTTGTTCCGAATCAAGGCCTCCTACTTGTTCAGAAACAAGGCCTCTTACTTGTTCAGAAACAAGTCCTCCTACTTGTTCGAATCAAGACAGTCAACTTGTTCAGAATCAAGACCTCAAACATAGTCAGAATCAAGTCCCCCTGCTTGTTCAGAATCAAGGCCTCCTACTTGTTCAGAATCAAGGCATCCTACTTGTTCAGAATCAAGGCCTCCTACTTGTTCAGAGCCAAGGCCTCCACCTTGTTCTGAATCAAGGTCTCCTACTTGTTCAGAATCAAGGCCTCCTACTTGTTCAGAACCAAGGTCTCCTACTTGTTCAGAATCAAGGCCTGCTGCTTGTTCAGAATCACGACCTGCTACTTGTTCTGAATCAAGTCGTCCTACTTTTTCAGAATCACGGCCTCCTACTTGTTCCAATTCAAGGCTTCCTATTTGTTAAGAATCATGGCTTCCTACTTGTTCGGAATCAAGGCTTCCTACTTGTTCCGAATCAAGGCTTCCTACTTGTTCCGAATCAAGGCCTCCAACTTTTTCAGAACCAAGGCCTCCTACTTGTTCAGAATCAAGGCCTCCTACTTGTTCAGAAACAAGTCCTCCTACTTGTTCGAATCAAGACAGCCAACTTGTTCAGAATCAAGACCTCAAACTTAGTCAGAATCAAGGCCTCCTGGTTGTTCAGAATCAAGGCCTCCTACTTGTTCAGAATCAAGGCCTCTTACTTGTTCAGAATCAAGGCCTCCTACTTGTTCAGAGCGAAGGCCTCCAACTTGTTCAGAATCAATGCCTCCTACTTGTTCAGAATCAAGGCATCCTACTTGTTCAGAACCAAGGCTTCCTACATGTTCAGAATCAAGGCGTCCTACTTGTTCAGATTCAAGGCCTGCTGCTTGTTCAGAATCACGGCCTGCTACTTGTTCCGAATCAAGTCCTCCTACTTTTACAGAATCACGGCCTCCTACTTGTTCTGAATCAAGGCCTACTTCTTTTTCTGAATCAAGGCCTCCTACTTGTTCCGAATCAAGGCTTCCTACTTGTTAAGTATCAAAGCCTCCTACTTGTTCAGAATCAAGGCTTCCTATTTCTTCCGAATCAAGGCCTCCTACTTCTTCCGAATCAAGGCTTCCTACTTGTTCCGAATAAAGGCCTCCTGCTTGTTCAGTATCATGGCTTCCTACTTGTTCAGCATCACGGCATCCTACTTGTTCAGAACCAAGGCCTCTTACTTGCTCAGAACCAAGGCCTTCTGCTTGTTCAGCATCATGGCCTCCTACTTGTTCAGAACAAAGGACTCCTACTTGTTGAGAACCAAGGCCTGCTACTTGTTCAGTATCATGGCCTCTTCCTTGTTTAGCATCAGGGCCTCCTACTTGTTCAGAAACAAGGCTTCCTACTTTTACAGAATCAAGGCCTCCTGGTTGTTCAGAATCAAAGCCTCCTACTTGTTCAGAATCAAAGCCTCCTACTTGTTCAGAACCAAGGCCTCCTGCGTGTTCAGCATCATGGCCTCCTACTTGTTCAGAATCAAGGCCTCCGACTTGTTCAGAATCAAGGCCCCCTGCTTGTTCCGAACCAAGGCCTACTACTTGTTCAGTATCATGGCTTCCTACTTGTTCAGCATCACAGCATCCTACTTGTTCAGAACCAAGGCCTCTTACTTGCTCAGAACCAAGGCCTTCTGCTTGTTCAGCATCATGGCCTCCTACTTGTTCAGAACCAAGGACTCCTACTTGTTGAGAACCAAGGCCTCCTACTTGTTCAGTATCATGGCCTCTTCCTTGTTTAGCATCAGGGCCTCCTACTTGTTCAGAATCAAGGCTTCCTACTTGTTCAGAATCAAGGCATCCTACTTGTTCAGAACCAAGGCTTCCTACTTGTTCAGAATCAAGGCGTCCTACTTGTTCAGATTCAAGGCCTGCTGCTTGTTCAGAATCACGGCCTGCTACTTGTTCCGAATCAAGTCCTCCTACTTTTACAGAATCACGGCCTCCTCCTTGTTCTGAATCAAGGCCTACTTCATTTTCTGAATCAAGGCCTCCTACTTGTTCCGAAACAAGGCTTCCTACTTGTTAAGTATCAAGGCCTCCTACTTGTTCAGAATCAAGGCTTCCTATTTCTTCCGAATCAAGGCCTCCTACTTCTTCCGAATCAAGGCTTCCTACTTGTTCCGAATAAATGCCTCCTACTTGTTCAGTATCATGGCTTCCTACTTGTTCAGCATCACGGCATCCTACTTGTTCAGAACCAAGGCCTCTTACTTGCTCAGAACCAAGGCCTTCTGCTTGTTCAGCATCATGTCCTCCTACTTGTTCAGAACAAAGGACTCCTACTTGTTGAGAACCAAGGCCTGCTACTTGTTCAGTATCATGGCCTCTTCCTTGTTTAGCATCAGGGCCTCCTACTTGTTCAGAATCAAGGCTTCCTACTTGTTCAGAATCAAGGCATCCTACTTGTTCAGAACCAAGGCTTCCTACTTGTTCAGAATCAAGGCGTCCTACTTGTTCAGATTCAAGGCCTGCTGCTTGTTCAGAATCACGGCCTGCTACTTGTTCCGAATCAAGTCCTCCTACTTTTACAGAATCACGGCCTCCTCCTTGTTCTGAATCAAGGCCTACTTCATTTTCTGAATCAAGGCCTCCTACTTGTTCCGAAACAAGGCTTCCTACTTGTTAAGTATCAAGGCCTCCTACTTGTTCAGAATCAAGGCTTCCTATTTCTTCCGAATCAAGGCCTCCTACTTCTTCCGAATCAAGGCTTCCTACTTGTTCCGAATAAATGCCTCCTACTTGTTCAGTATCATGGCTTCCTACTTGTTCAGCATCACGGCATCCTACTTGTTCAGAACCAAGGCCTCTTACTTGCTCAGAACCAAGGCCTTCTGCTTGTTCAGCATCATGGCCTCCTACTTGTTCAGAACCAAGGACTTCTACTTGTTGAGAACCAAGGCCTCCTACTTGTTCAGTATCATGGCCTCTTCCTTGTTTAGCATCAGGGCCTCCTACTTGTTCAGAATCAAGGCTTCCTACTTTTTCAGAATCACGGCCTCCTACTTGTTCTGAATCAAGGCCTACTTCTTTTTCCGAATCAAGGCCTCATACTTGTTCTGAATCAAGGCTTCCTACTTGTTAACAATCAAGGCCTCCTACTTGTTCCGAATCAAGGCCTCCGACTTGTTCTGAATCAAGGCTTCCTACTTCTTCCGAATCAAGGCTTCATTCTTGTTCTGAATCAAGGCTTCCTACTTGTTCCGAATCAAGGCTTCCTACTTGTTCAGAATCAAGGCGTCCTACTTGTTCCGAATCAAGGCTTCCTACTCGTTCCGAATCAAGGCCTTCTACTTGCTCCTAATCAATGCTTCCTACTTGTTCAGAATCAAGGCCTCCTACTTGCTCCGAATCAAGGCTTCCTACTTGTTCAGAATCAAGGCCTCCTACTTGTTCAGAATCAAGGCTTCCTACTTGTTCCGAATCAAGGCTTCCTACTTGTTCTGAATCAAGGCTTCCTACTTGTTCCGAATCAAGGCTTCCTAATTGTTCAGAATCAAGGCTTCCTACTTGTTCCGAATCAAGGCTTCCTACTTGTTCTGAATCAAGGCCTCCTACTTGTTCAGAATCAAGGCCTCCTACTTGTTCAGAAACAAGTCCTCCTACTTGTTCAGAATGAAGACCTCTTACTTGTTCAGAATCAAGACCTCATACTTATTCAGAATCAAGGACTCCTACTTGTTCAGAATCAAGGCCTCCTGGTTGTTCCGAACCAAGGCCTACTACTTGTTCAGTATCATGGCTTCCAACTTGTTCAGCATCACGGCATCCTACTTGTTCAGAACCAAGGCCTCTTACTTGTTCAGAACCAAGGCCTCCTGCTTGTTCAGCATCATGGCCTCCTACTTGTTCAGTATCATGGCCTCTTCCTTGTTTAGCATCAGGGCCTCCTACTTGTTCAGAATCAAGGCTTCCTACTTTTTCAGAATCACGGCCTCCTACTTGTTCTGAATCAAGGCCTACTTCTTTTTCCGAATCAAGGCCTCATACTTGTTCTGAATCAAGGCTTCCTACTTGTTAACAATCACGGCCTCCTACTTGTTCCGAATCAAGGCCTCCGACTTGTTCTGAATCAAGGCTTCCTACTTCTTCCGAATCAAGGCTTCATTCTTGTTCTGAATCAAGGCTTCCTACTTGTTCCAAATCAAGGCTTCCTACTTGTTCAGAATCAAGGCTTCCTACTTGTTCCGAATCAAGGCTTCCTACTTGTTCTGAATCAAGGCTTCCTACTTGTTCCGAATCAAGGCTTCCTAATTGTTCAGAATCAAGGCTTCCTACTTGTTCCGAATCAAGGCTTCCTACTTGTTCTGAATCAAGGCCTCCTACTTGTTCAGAATCAAGGCCTCCTACTTGTTCAGAAACAAGTCCTCCTACTTGTTCAGAATGAGGACCTCTTACTTGTTCAGAATCAAGACCTCATACTTATTCAGAATCAAGGACTCCTACTTGTTCAGAATCAAGGCCTCCTGGTTGTTCCGAACCAAGGCCTACTACTTGTTCAGTATCATGGCTTCCAACTTGTTCAGCATCACGGCATCCTACTTGTTCAGAACCAAGGCCTCTTACTTGTTCAGAACCAAGGCCTCCTGCTTGTTCAGCATCATGGCCTCCTACTTGTTCAGAACGAAGGCCTCCTTCTTGTTGAGAACCAAGGCCTCCTACTTTTTCAGAATCACGGCCTCCTACTTTTTCTTAATCAAGGCCTACTGCTTTTTCCGAATCAAGGCCTACTACTTGTTCCAATTCAAGGCTTCCTACTTGTTAGGAATCATGGCTTCCTACTTGTTCCGAATCATGGCTTCCTACTTCTTCCGAATCAAGGCCTCCTACTTGTTCCGAATAAAGGCTTCCTACTTGTTCCGAATCAAGGCTTCCTACTTCTTCCGAATCAAGGCCTCCTACTTGTTCCGAATCAAGGCTTCCAACTTGTTCTGAATCAAGGCTTCCTACTTGTTCCGTATCAAGGCCTCCTACTTGTTCAGAACCAAGGCCTCCTACTTGTTCAGAAACAAGTCCTCCTACTTGTTCGAATCAAGACAGCCAACTTGTTCTGAAGCAAGGCCTCCTACTTGTTCAGAATCAAGGCCTCCTACTTGTTCAGAAACAAGTCCTCCTACTTGTTCGAATCAAGACAGCCAACTTGTTCAGAATCAAGACCTCATTCTTATTCAGAATCAAGGCCTCCTGGTTGTTCAGAATCAAGGCCTCCTACTTGTTCAGAATCAAGGCGTCCTACTTGTTCAGAGCCAAGGCCTCCAACTTGTTCAGATTCAAGGCCTGCTGCTTGTTCCGAATCAAGTCCTCCTACTTTTTCCGAATCAAGGCCTCCTACTTGTTCCGAATCAAGGCTTCCTACTTGTTAAGAATCAAGGCCTCCTACTTGTTCAGAATCTAGGCCTCCTGCTTGTTCCGAATCAAGGCCTCCGACTTGTTCTGAATCAAGGCTTCCTACTTCTTCCGAATCAAGGCCTCCTACTTGTTCCGAATCAAGGCTTCCTACTTGTTCATAATCAAGGCTTCCTACCTGTTCTGAATCAAGGCTTCCTACTTGTTCAGAATCAAGGCTTCCTACTTGTTCCGAATAAAGGCCTCCTGCTTGTTCAGTATCATGGCTTCCTACTTGTTCAGCATCACGGCATCCTACTTGTTCAGAACCAAGGCCTCTTACTTGCTCAGAACCAAGGCCTTCTGCTTGTTCAGCATCATGGCCTCCTACTTGTTCAGAACAAAGGACTCCTACTTGTTGAGAACCAAGGCCTGCTACTTGTTCAGTATCATGGCCTCTTCCTTGTTTAGCATCAGGGCCTCCTACTTGTTCAGAAACAAGGCTTCCTACTTTTACAGAATCAAGGCCTCCTGGTTGTTCAGAATCAAGGCCTCCTACTTGTTCAGAATCAAAGCCTCCTACTTGTTCAGAACCAAGGCCTCCTGCGTGTTCAGCATCATGGCCTCCTACTTGTTCAGAATCAAGGCCTCCGACTTGTTCAGAATCAAGGCCCCCTGCTTGTTCCGAACCAAGGCCTACTACTTGTTCAGTATCATGGCTTCCTACTTGTTCAGCATCACAGCATCCTACTTGTTCAGAACCAAGGCCTCTTACTTGCTCAGAACCAAGGCCTTCTGCTTGTTCAGCATCATGGCCTCCTACTTGTTCAGAACCAAGGACTCCTACTTGTTGAGAACCAAGGCCTCCTACTTGTTCAGTATCATGGCCTCTTCCTTGTTTAGCATCAGGGCCTCCTACTTGTTCAGAATCAAGGCTTCCTACTTGTTCAGAATCAAGGCATCCTACTTGTTCAGAACCAAGGCTTCCTACTTGTTCAGAATCAAGGCGTCCTACTTGTTCAGATTCAAGGCCTGCTGCTTGTTCAGAATCACGGCCTGCTACTTGTTCCGAATCAAGTCCTCCTACTTTTACAGAATCACGGCCTCCTCCTTGTTCTGAATCAAGGCCTACTTCATTTTCTGAATCAAGGCCTCCTACTTGTTCCGAAACAAGGCTTCCTACTTGTTAAGTATCAAGGCCTCCTACTTGTTCAGAATCAAGGCTTCCTATTTCTTCCGAATCAAGGCCTCCTACTTCTTCCGAATCAAGGCTTCCTACTTGTTCCGAATAAATGCCTCCTACTTGTTCAGTATCATGGCTTCCTACTTGTTCAGCATCACGGCATCCTACTTGTTCAGAACCAAGGCCTCTTACTTGCTCAGAACCAAGGCCTTCTGCTTGTTCAGCATCATGTCCTCCTACTTGTTCAGAACAAAGGACTCCTACTTGTTGAGAACCAAGGCCTGCTACTTGTTCAGTATCATGGCCTCTTCCTTGTTTAGCATCAGGGCCTCCTACTTGTTCAGAATCAAGGCTTCCTACTTGTTCAGAATCAAGGCATCCTACTTGTTCAGAACCAAGGCTTCCTACTTGTTCAGAATCAAGGCGTCCTACTTGTTCAGATTCAAGGCCTGCTGCTTGTTCAGAAACACGGCCTGCTACTTGTTCCGAATCAAGTCCTCCTACTTTTACAGAATCACGGCCTCCTCCTTGTTCTGAATCAAGGCCTACTTCATTTTCTGAATCAAGGCCTCCTACTTGTTCCGAAACAAGGCTTCCTACTTGTTAAGTATCAAGGCCTCCTACTTGTTCAGAATCAAGGCTTCCTATTTCTTCCGAATCAAGGCCTCCTACTTCTTCCGAATCAAGGCTTCCTACTTGTTCCGAATAAATGCCTCCTACTTGTTCAGTATCATGGCTTCCTACTTGTTCAGCATCACGGCATCCTACTTGTTCAGAACCAAGGCCTCTTACTTGCTCAGAACCAAGGCCTTCTGCTTGTTCAGCATCATGGCCTCCTACTTGTTCAGAACCAAGGACTTCTACTTGTTGAGAACCAAGGCCTCCTACTTGTTCAGTATCATGGCCTCTTCCTTGTTTAGCATCAGGGCCTCCTACTTGTTCAGAATCAAGGCTTCCTACTTTTTCAGAATCACGGCCTCCTACTTGTTCTGAATCAAGGCCTACTTCTTTTTCCGAATCAAGGCCTCATACTTGTTCTGAATCAAGGCTTCCTACTTGTTAACAATCAAGGCCTCCTACTTGTTCCGAATCAAGGCCTCCGACTTGTTCTGAATCAAGGCTTCCTACTTCTTCCGAATCAAGGCTTCATTCTTGTTCTGAATCAAGGCTTCCTACTTGTTCCGAATCAAGGCTTCCTACTTGTTCAGAATCAAGGCGTCCTACTTGTTCCGAATCAAGGCTTCCTACTCGTTCCGAATCAAGGCCTTCTACTTGCTCCTAATCAATGCTTCCTACTTGTTCAGAATCAAGGCCTCCTACTTGCTCCGAATCAAGGCTTCCTACTTGTTCAGAATCAAGGCCTCCTACTTGTTCAGAATCAAGGCTTCCTACTTGTTCCGAATCAAGGCTTCCTACTTGTTCTGAATCAAGGCTTCCTACTTGTTCCGAATCAAGGCTTCCTAATTGTTCAGAATCAAGGCTTCCTACTTGTTCCGAATCAAGGCTTCCTACTTGTTCTGAATCAAGGCCTCCTACTTGTTCAGAATCAAGGCCTCCTACTTGTTCAGAAACAAGTCCTCCTACTTGTTCAGAATGAAGACCTCTTACTTGTTCAGAATCAAGACCTCATACTTATTCAGAATCAAGGACTCCTACTTGTTCAGAATCAAGGCCTCCTGGTTGTTCCGAACCAAGGCCTACTACTTGTTCAGTATCATGGCTTCCAACTTGTTCAGCATCACGGCATCCTACTTGTTCAGAACCAAGGCCTCTTACTTGTTCAGAACCAAGGCCTCCTGCTTGTTCAGCATCATGGCCTCCTACTTGTTCAGTATCATGGCCTCTTCCTTGTTTAGCATCAGGGCCTCCTACTTGTTCAGAATCAAGGCTTCCTACTTTTTCAGAATCACGGCCTCCTACTTGTTCTGAATCAAGGCCTACTTCTTTTTCCGAATCAAGGCCTCATACTTGTTCTGAATCAAGGCTTCCTACTTGTTAACAATCACGGCCTCCTACTTGTTCCGAATCAAGGCCTCCGACTTGTTCTGAATCAAGGCTTCCTACTTCTTCCGAATCAAGGCTTCATTCTTGTTCTGAATCAAGGCTTCCTACTTGTTCCAAATCAAGGCTTCCTACTTGTTCAGAATCAAGGCTTCCTACTTGTTCCGAATCAAGGCTTCCTACTTGTTCTGAATCAAGGCTTCCTACTTGTTCCGAATCAAGGCTTCCTAATTGTTCAGAATCAAGGCTTCCTACTTGTTCCGAATCAAGGCTTCCTACTTGTTCTGAATCAAGGCCTCCTACTTGTTCAGAATCAAGGCCTCCTACTTGTTCAGAAACAAGTCCTCCTACTTGTTCAGAATGAGGACCTCTTACTTGTTCAGAATCAAGACCTCATACTTATTCAGAATCAAGGACTCCTACTTGTTCAGAATCAAGGCCTCCTGGTTGTTCCGAACCAAGGCCTACTACTTGTTCAGTATCATGGCTTCCAACTTGTTCAGCATCACGGCATCCTACTTGTTCAGAACCAAGGCCTCTTACTTGTTCAGAACCAAGGCCTCCTGCTTGTTCAGCATCATGGCCTCCTACTTGTTCAGAACGAAGGCCTCCTTCTTGTTGAGAACCAAGGCCTCCTACTTTTTCAGAATCACGGCCTCCTACTTTTTCTTAATCAAGGCCTACTGCTTTTTCCGAATCAAGGCCTACTACTTGTTCCAATTCAAGGCTTCCTACTTGTTAGGAATCATGGCTTCCTACTTGTTCCGAATCATGGCTTCCTACTTCTTCCGAATCAAGGCCTCCTACTTGTTCCGAATAAAGGCTTCCTACTTGTTCCGAATCAAGGCTTCCTACTTCTTCCGAATCAAGGCCTCCTACTTGTTCCGAATCAAGGCTTCCAACTTGTTCTGAATCAAGGCTTCCTACTTGTTCCGTATCAAGGCCTCCTACTTGTTCAGAACCAAGGCCTCCTACTTGTTCAGAAACAAGTCCTCCTACTTGTTCGAATCAAGACAGCCAACTTGTTCTGAAGCAAGGCCTCCTACTTGTTCAGAATCAAGGCCTCCTACTTGTTCAGAAACAAGTCCTCCTACTTGTTCGAATCAAGACAGCCAACTTGTTCAGAATCAAGACCTCATTCTTATTCAGAATCAAGGCCTCCTGGTTGTTCAGAATCAAGGCCTCCTACTTGTTCAGAATCAAGGCGTCCTACTTGTTCAGAGCCAAGGCCTCCAACTTGTTCAGATTCAAGGCCTGCTGCTTGTTCCGAATCAAGTCCTCCTACTTTTTCCGAATCAAGGCCTCCTACTTGTTCCGAATCAAGGCTTCCTACTTGTTAAGAATCAAGGCCTCCTACTTGTTCAGAATCTAGGCCTCCTGCTTGTTCCGAATCAAGGCCTCCGACTTGTTCTGAATCAAGGCTTCCTACTTCTTCCGAATCAAGGCCTCCTACTTGTTCCGAATCAAGGCTTCCTACTTGTTCATAATCAAGGCTTCCTACCTGTTCTGAATCAAGGCTTCCTACTTGTTCAGAATCAAGGCTTCCTACTTGTTCCGAATCAAGGCCTACTACTTGTTCAGTATCATGGCTTCCAACTTGTTCAGCATCACGGCATCCTACTTGTTCAGAACCAAGGCCTCTTACTTGTTCAGAACCAAGGCCTCCTGCTTGTTCAGCATCATGGCCTCCTACTTGTTCAGAACCAAGGACTCCTACTTGTTGAGAACCAAGGCCTCCTACTTGTTCAGTATCATGGCCTCTTCCTTGTTTAGCATCAGGGCCTCCTACTTGTTCAGAATCAAGGCTTCCTACTTGTTCAGAATCAAGGCATCCTACTTGTTCAGAACCAAGGCTTCCTACTTGTTCAGAATCAAGGCGTCCTACTTGTTCAGATTCAAGGCCTGCTGCTTGTTCAGAATCACGGCCTGCTACTTGTTCCGAATCAAGTCCTCCTACTTTTACAGAATCACGGCCTCCTACTTGTTCTGAATCAAGGCCTACTTCATTTTCTGAATCAAGGCCTCCTACTTGTTCCGAAACAAGGCTTCCTACTTGTTAAGTATCAAGGCCTCCTACTTGTTCAGAATCAAGGCTTCCTATTTCTTCCGAATCAAGGCCTCCTACTTCTTCCGAATCAAGGCTTCCTACTTGTTCCGAATAAATGCCTCCTACTTGTTCAGTATCATGGCTTCCTACTTGTTCAGCATCACGGCATCCTACTTGTTCAGAACCAAGGCCTCTTACTTGCTCAGAACCAAGGCCTTCTGCTTGTTCAGCATCATGTCCTCCTACTTGTTCAGAACAAAGGACTCCTACTTGTTGAGAACCAAGGCCTGCTACTTGTTCAGTATCATGGCCTCTTCCTTGTTTAGCATCAGGGCCTCCTACTTGTTCAGAATCAAGGCTTCCTACTTGTTCAGAATCAAGGCATCCTACTTGTTCAGAACCAAGGCTTCCTACTTGTTCAGAATCAAGGCGTCCTACTTGTTCAGATTCAAGGCCTGCTGCTTGTTCAGAATCACGGCCTGCTACTTGTTCCGAATCAAGTCCTCCTACTTTTACAGAATCACGGCCTCCTCCTTGTTCTGAATCAAGGCCTACTTCATTTTCTGAATCAAGGCCTCCTACTTGTTTCGAAACAAGGCTTCCTACTTGTTAAGTATCAAGGCCTCCTACTTGTTCAGAATCAAGGCTTCCTATTTCTTCCGAATCAAGGCCTCCTACTTCTTCCGAATCAAGGCTTCCTACTTGTTCCGAATAAATGCCTCCTACTTGTTCAGTATCATGGCTTCCTACTTGTTCAGCATCACGGCATCCTACTTGTTCAGAACCAAGGCCTCTTACTTGCTCAGAACCAAGGCCTTCTGCTTGTTCAGCATCATGGCCTCCTACTTGTTCAGAACCAAGGACTCCTACTTGTTGAGAACCAAGGCCTCCTACTTGTTCAGTATCATGGCCTCTTCCTTGTTTAGCATCAGGGCCTCCTACTTGTTCAGAATCAAGGCTTCCTACTTTTTCAGAATCACGGCCTCCTACTTGTTCTGAATCAAGGCCTACTTCTTTTTCCAAATCAAGGCCTCATACTTGTTCTGAATCAAGGCTTCCTACTTGTTAACAATCAAGGCCTCCTACTTGTTCCGAATCAAGGCCTCCGACTTGTTCTGAATCAAGGCTTCCTACTTCTTCCGAATCAAGGCTTCATTCTTGTTCTGAATCAAGGCTTCCTACTTGTTCCGAATCAAGGCTTCCTACTTGTTCAGAATCAAGGCGTCCTACTTGTTCCGAATCAAGGCTTCCTACTCGTTCCGAATCAAGGCCTTCTACTTGCTCCTAATCAATGCTTCCTACTTGTTCAGAATCAAGGCCTCCTACTTGCTCCGAATCAAGGCTTCCTACTTGTTCAGAATCAAGGCCTCCTACTTGTTCAGAATCAAGGCTTCCTACTTGTTCCGAATCAAGGCTTCCTACTTGTTCTGAATCAAGGCTTCCTACTTGTTCCGAATCAAGGCTTCCTAATTGTTCAGAATCAAGGCTTCCTACTTGTTCCGAATCAAGGCTTCCTACTTGTTCTGAATCAAGGCCTCCTACTTGTTCAGAATCAAGGCCTCCTACTTGTTCAGAAACAAGTCCTCCTACTTGTTCAGAATGAAGACCTCTTACTTGTTCAGAATCAAGACCTCATACTTATTCAGAATCAAGGACTCCTACTTGTTCAGAATCAAGGCCTCCTGGTTGTTCCGAACCAAGGCCTACTACTTGTTCAGTATCATGGCTTCCAACTTGTTCAGCATCACGGCATCCTACTTGTTCAGAACCAAGGCCTCTTACTTGTTCAGAACCAAGGCCTCCTGCTTGTTCAGCATCATGGCCTCCTACTTGTTCAGTATCATGGCCTCTTCCTTGTTTAGCATCAGGGCCTCCTACTTGTTCAGAATCAAGGCTTCCTACTTTTTCAGAATCACGGCCTCCTACTTGTTCTGAATCAAGGCCTACTTCTTTTTCCGAATCAAGGCCTCATACTTGTTCTGAATCAAGGCTTCCTACTTGTTAACAATCACGGCCTCCTACTTGTTCCGAATCAAGGCCTCCGACTTGTTCTGAATCAAGGCTTCCTACTTCTTCCGAATCAAGGCTTCATTCTTGTTCTGAATCAAGGCTTCCTACTTGTTCCAAATCAAGGCTTCCTACTTGTTCAGAATCAAGGCGTCCTACTTGTTCCGAATCAAGGCTTCCTACTCGTTCCAAATCAAGGCCTTCTACTTGCTCCTAATCAATGCTTCCTACTTGTTCAGAATCAAGGCCTCCTACTTGCTCCGAATCAAGGCTTCCTACTTGTTCAGAATCAAGGCCTCGTACTTGTTCAGAATCAAGGCTTCCTACTTGTTCCGAATCAAGGCTTCCTACTTGTTCTGAATCAAGGCTTCCTACTTGTTCCGAATCAAGGCTTCCTAATTGTTCAGAATCAAGGCTTCCTACTTGTTCCGAATCAAGGCTTCCTACTTGTTCTGAATCAAGGCCTCCTACTTGTTCAGAATCAAGGCCTCCTACTTGTTCAGAAACAAGTCCTCCTACTTGTTCAGAATGAGGACCTCTTACTTGTTCAGAATTAAGACCTCATACTTATTCAGAATCAAGGACTCCTACTTGTTCAGAATCAAGGCCTCCTGGTTGTTCCGAACCAAGGCCTACTACTTGTTCAGTATCATGGCTTCCAACTTGTTCAGCATCACGGCATCCTACTTGTTCAGAACCAAGGCCTCTTACTTGTTCAGAACCAAGGCCTCCTGCTTGTTCAGCATCATGGCCTCCTACTTGTTCAGAACCAAGGCCTCCTGCTTGTTCAGCATCATGGCCTCCTACTTGTTCAGTATCATGGCCTCTTCCTTGTTTAGCATCAGGGCCTCCTACTTGTTCAGAATCAAGGCTTCCTACTTTTTCAGAATCACGGCCTCCTACTTGTTCTGAATCAAGGCCTACTTCTTTTTCCGAATCAAGGCCTCATACTTGTTCTGAATCAAGGCTTCCTACTTGTTAACAATCACGGCCTCCTACTTGTTCCGAATCAAGGCCTCCGACTTGTTCTGAATCAAGGCTTCCTACTTCTTCCGAATCAAGGCTTCATTCTTGTTCTGAATCAAGGCTTCCTACTTGTTCCAAATCAAGGCTTCCTACTTGTTCAGAATCAAGGCGTCCTACTTGTTCCGAATCAAGGCTTCCTACTCGTTCCAAATCAAGGCCTTCTACTTGCTCCTAATCAATGCTTCCTACTTGTTCAGAATCAAGGCCTCCTACTTGCTCCGAATCAAGGCTTCCTACTTGTTCAGAATCAAGGCCTCGTACTTGTTCAGAATCAAGGCTTCCTACTTGTTCCGAATCAAGGCTTCCTACTTGTTCTGAATCAAGGCTTCCTACTTGTTCCGAATCAAGGCTTCCTAATTGTTCAGAATCAAGGCTTCCTACTTGTTCCGAATCAAGGCTTCCTACTTGTTCTGAATCAAGGCCTCCTACTTGTTCAGAATCAAGGCCTCCTACTTGTTCAGAAACAAGTCCTCCTACTTGTTCAGAATGAGGACCTCTTACTTGTTCAGAATCAAGACCTCATACTTATTCAGAATCAAGGACTCCTACTTGTTCAGAATCAAGGCCTCCTGGTTGTTCCGAACCAAGGCCTACTACTTGTTCAGTATCATGGCTTCCAACTTGTTCAGCATCACGGCATCCTACTTGTTCAGAACCAAGGCCTCTTACTTGTTCAGAACCAAGGCCTCCTGCTTGTTCAGCATCATGGCCTCCTACTTGTTCAGAACGAAGGCCTCCTTCTTGTTGAGAACCAAGGCCTCCTACTTTTTCAGAATCACGGCCTCCTACTTTTTCTTAATCAAGGCCTACTGCTTTTTCCGAATCAAGGCCTACTACTTGTTCCAATTCAAGGCTTCCTACTTGTTAGGAATCATGGCTTCCTACTTGTTCCGAATCATGGCTTCCTACTTCTTCCGAATCAAGGCCTCCTACTTGTTCCGAATAAAGGCTTCCTACTTGTTCCGAATCAAGGCTTCCTACTTCTTCCGAATCAAGGCCTCCTACTTGTTCCGAATCAAGGCTTCCAACTTGTTCTGAATCAAGGCTTCCTACTTGTTCCGTATCAAGGCCTCCTACTTGTTCAGAACCAAGGCCTCCTACTTGTTCAGAAACAAGTCCTCCTACTTGTTCGAATCAAGACAGCCAACTTGTTCTGAAGCAAGGCCTCCTACTTGTTCAGAATCAAGGCCTCCTACTTGTTCAGAAACAAGTCCTCCTACTTGTTCGAATCAAGACAGCCAACTTGTTCAGAATCAAGACCTCATTCTTATTCAGAATCAAGGCCTCCTGGTTGTTCAGAATCAAGGCCTCCTACTTGTTCAGAATCAAGGCGTCCTACTTGTTCAGAGCCAAGGCCTCCAACTTGTTCAGATTCAAGGCCTGCTGCTTGTTCCGAATCAAGTCCTCCTACTTTTTCCGAATCAAGGCCTCCTACTTGGTCCGAATCAAGGCTTCCTACTTGTTAAGAATCAAGGCCTCCTACTTGTTCAGAATCTAGGCCTCCTGCTTGTTCCGAATCAAGGCCTCCGACTTGTTCTGAATCAAGGCTTCCTACTTCTTCTGAATCAAGGCCTCCTACTTGTTCCGAATCAAGGCTTCCTACTTGTTCATAATCAAGGCTTCCTACCTGTTCTGAATCAAGGCTTCTAACTTGTTCAGAATCAAGGCTTCCTACTTGTTCCGAATCAAGGCCTACTACTTGTTCAGTATCATGGCTTCCAACTTGTTCAGCATCACGGCATCCTACTTGTTCAGAACCAAGGCCTCTTACTTGTTCAGAACCAAGGCCTCCTGCTTGTTCAGCATCATGGCCTCCTACTTGTTCAGTATCATGGCCTCTTCCTTGTTTAGCATCAGGGCCTCCTACTTGTTCAGAATCAAGGCTTCCTACATTTTCAGAATCACGGCCTCCTACTCGTTCTGAATCAAGGCCTACTTCTTTTTCCGAATCAAGGCCTCATACTTGTTCTGAATCAAGGCTTCCTACTTGTTAACAATCACGGCCTCCTACTTGTTCCGAATCAAGGCCTCCGACTTGTTCTGAATCAAGGCTTCCTACTTGTTCCGAATCAAGGCTTCCTACTTGTTCAGAATCAAGGCGTCCTACTTGTTCCGAATCAAGGCTTCCTACTCGTTCCGAATCAAGGCCTTCTACTTGCTCCTAATCAATGCTTCCTACTTGTTCAGAATCAAGGCCTCCTACTTGCTCCGAATCAAGGCTTCCTACTTGTTCAGAATCAAGGCCTCCTACTTGTTCAGAATCAAGGCTTCCTACTTGTTCCGAATCAAGGCTTCCTACTTGTTCATAATCAAGGCTTCCTACCTGTTCTGAATCAAGGCTTCCTACTTGTTCAGAATCAAGGCTTCCTACTTGTTCCGAATCAAGGCCTACTACTTGTTCAGTATCATGGCTTCCAACTTGTTCAGCATCACGGCATCCTACTTGTTCAGAACCAAGGCCTCTTACTTGTTCAGAACCAAGGCCTCCTGCTTGTTCAGCATCATGGCCTCCTACTTGTTCAGTATCATGGCCTCTTCCTTGTTTAGCATCAGGGCCTCCTACTTGTTCAGAATCAAGGCTTCCTACTTTTTCAGAATCACGGCCTCCTACTTGTTCTGAATCAAGGCCTACTTCTTTTTCCGAATCAAGGCCTCATACTTGTTCTGAATCAAGGCTTCCTACTTGTTAACAATCACGGCCTCCTACTTGTTCCGAATCAAGGCTTCCTACTTGTTCCGAATCAAGGCTTCCTACTTGTTCAGAATCAAGGCGTCCTACTTGTTCCGAATCAAGGCTTCCTACTCGTTCCGAATCAAGGCCTTCTACTTGCTCCTAATCAATGCTTCCTACTTGATCAGAATCAAGGCCTCCTACTTGCTCCGAATCAAGGCTTCCTACTTGTTCAGAATCAAGGCCTCCTACTTGTTCAGAATCAAGGCTTCCTACTTGTTCCGAATCAAGGCTTCCTACTTGTTCTGAATCAAGGCTTCCTACTTGTTCCGAATCAAGGCTTCCTAATTGTTCAGAATCAAGGCTTCCTACTTGTTCCGAATCAAGGCTTCCTACTTGTTCTGAATCAAGGCCTCCTACTTGTTCAGAATCAAGGCCTCCTACTTGTTCAGAAACAAGTCCTCCTACTTGTTCAGAATGAGGACCTCTTACTTGTTCAGAATCAAGACCTCATACTTATTCAGAATCAAGGACTCCTACTTGTTCAGAATCAAGGCCTCCTGGTTGTTCCGAACCAAGGCCTACAACTTGTTCAGTATCATGGTTTCCAACTTGTTCAGCATCACGGCATCCTACTTGTTCAGAACCAAGGCCTCTTACTTGTTCAGAACCAAGGCCTCCTGCTTGTTCAGCATCATGGCCTCCTACTTGTTCAGAACGAAGGCCTCCTTCTTGTTGAGAACCAAGGCCTCCTACTTTTTCAGAATCACGGCCTCCTACTTTTTCTTAATCAAGGCCTACTGCTTTTTCCGAATCAAGGCCTACTACCTGTTCCAATTCAAGGCTTCCTATTTGTTAGGAATCATGGCTTCCTACTTGTTCCGAATCAAGGCTTCCTACTTCTTCCGAATCAAGGCCTCCTACTTGTTCCGAATAAAGGCTTCCTACTTGTTCCGAATCAAGGCTTCCTACTTGTTCCGTATCAAGGCCTCCTACTTGTTCAGAACCAAGGCCTCCTACTTGTTCAGAAACAAGTCCTCCTACTTGTTCGAATCAAGACAGCCAACTTGTTCTGAAGCAAGGCCTCCTACTTGTTCAGAATCAAGGCCTCCTACTTGTTCAGAAACAAGTCCTCCTACTTGTTCGAATCAAGACAGCCAACTTGTTCAGAATCAAGACCTCATTCTTATTCAGAATCAAGGCCTCCTGGTTGTTCAGAATCAAGGCCTCCTACTTGTTCAGAATCAAGGCGTCCTACTTGTTCAGAGCCAAGGCCTCCAACTTGTTCAGATTCAAGGCCTGCTGCTTGTTCCGAATCAAGTCCTCCTACTTTTTCCGAATCAAGGCCTCCTACTTGTTCCGAATCAAGGCTTCCTACTTGTTAAGAATCAAGGCCTCCTACTTGTTCAGAATCTAGGCCTCCTGCTTGTTCCGAATCAAGGCCTCCGACTTGTTCTGAATCAAGGCTTCCTACTTCTTCCGAATCAAGGCCTCCTACTTGTTCCGAATCAAGGCTTCCTACTTGTTCATAATCAAGGCTTCCTACCTGTTCTGAATCAAGGCTTCCTACTTGTTCAGAATCAAGGCTTCCTACTTGGTCCGAATCAAGGCCTCCTACTGGTTCCGAATCAAGGCCTCCTACTTGTTCAGAATCAAGGCTTCCTACTTGTTCCGAATCAAGGCTTCCTACTTGTTCTGAATCAAGGCTTCCTACTTGTTCCGAATCAAGGCTTCCTACTTGTTCCGAATCAAGGCTTCCTACTTGTTCCGAATCAAGGCCTCCTACATGTTCAGAATCAAGGCCTCCTACTTGTTCCGAATCAAGGCCTCCTACATGTTCAGAATCAAGGCCTCCTACTTGTTCAGAACCAAGGCCTCCTACTTGTTCCGAATCAAGGCTTCCTACTTGTTCATAATCAAGGCTTCCTACTTGTTCTAAATCAAGGCTTCCTACTTGTTCAGAATCAAGGCTTCTTACTTGTTCCGAATCAAGGCCTCCTACTTGTTCCGAATCAAGGCCTCCTACTTGTTCAGAATCAAGGCCTCCTACTTGGTCAGAATCAAGGCCTCCTAGTTGTTCAGAACCAAGGCCTCCAACTTGTTCAGAATCAAGGTTTCCTACTTCTTCAGAACCTAGGCCTCCTACTTGTTCAGAACCAAGGCCACCTACTTGTTCAGAATCAAGGCATCCTACTTGTTCAGAAACAAGTCCTCCTACTTGTTCGAATCAAGACAGCCAACTTGTTCCGAATCAAGGCCTCCTACTTGTTCAGAAACAAGGCCTCTTACTTGTTCAGAAACAAGTCCTCCTACTTGTTCGAATCAAGACAGTCAACTTGTTCAGAATCAAGACCTCAAACATAGTCAGAATCAAGTCCCCCTGCTTGTTCAGAATCAAGGCCTCCTACTTGTTCAGAATCAAGGCATCCTACTTGTTCAGAATCAAGGCCTCCTACTTGTTCAGAATCAAGGCCTCCTACTTGTTCTGAATCAAGGTCTCCTACTTGTTCAGAATCAAGGCCTCCTACTTGTTCAGAGCCAAGGCCTCCACCTTGTTCTGAATCAAGGTCTCCTACTTGTTCAGAATCAAGGCCTCCTACTTGTTCAGAACCAAGGTCTCCTACTTGTTCAGAATCAAGGCCTGCTGCTTGTTCAGAATCACGACCTGCTACTTGTTCTGAATCAAGTCGTCCTACTTTTTCAGAATCACGGCCTCCTACTTGTTCCAATTCAAGGCTTCCTACTTGTTAAGAATCATGGCTTCCTACTTGTTCGGAATCAAGGCTTCCTACTTGTTCCGAATCAAGGCTTCCTACTTGTTCCGAATCAAGGCCTCCAACTTTTTCAGAACCAAGGCCTCCTACTTGTTCAGAATCAAGGCCTCCTACTTGTTCAGAAACAAGTCCTCCTACTTGTTCGAATCAAGACAGCCAACTTGTTCAGAATCAAGACCTCAAACTTAGTCAGAATCAAGGCCTCCTGGTTGTTCAGAATCAAGGCCTCCTACTTGTTCAGAATCAAGGCCTCTTACTTGTTCAGAATCAAGGCCTCCTACTTGTTCAGAGCGAAGGCCTCCAACTTGTTCAGAATCAATGCCTCCTACTTGTTCAGAATCAAGGCATCCTACTTGTTCAGAACCAAGGCTTCCTACTTGTTCAGAATCAAGGCGTCCTACTTGTTCAGATTCAAGGCCTGCTGCTTGTTCAGAATCACGGCCTGCTACTTGTTCCGAATCAAGTCCTCCTACTTTTACAGAATCACGGCCTCCTACTTGTTCTGAATCAAGGCCTACTTCTTTTTCTGAATCAAGGCCTCCTACTTGTTCCGAATCAAGGCTTCCTACTTGTTAAGTATCAAGGCCTCCTACTTGTTCAGAATCAAGGCTTCCTATTTCTTCCGAATCAAGGCCTCCTACTTCTTCCGAATCAAGGCTTCCTACTTGTTCCGAATAAAGGCCTCCTGCTTGTTCAGTATCATGGCTTCCTACTTGTTCAGCATCACGGCATCCTACTTGTTCAGAACCAAGGCCTCTTACTTGCTCAGAACCAAGGCCTTCTGCTTGTTCAGCATCATGGCCTCCTACTTGTTCAGAACAAAGGACTCCTACTTGTTGAGAACCAAGGCCTGCTACTTGTTCAGTATCATGGCCTCTTCCTTGTTTAGCATCAGGGCCTCCTACTTGTTCAGACACAAGGCTTCCTACTTTTTCAGAATCAAGGCCTCCTGGTTGTTCAGAATCAAGGCCTCCTACTTGTTCAGAATCAAAGCCTCCTACTTGTTCAGAACCAAGGCATCCTGCGTGTTCAGCATCATGGCCTCCTACTTGTTCAGAATCAAGGCCTCCGACTTGTTCAGAATCAAGGCCCCCTGCTTGTTCCGAACCAAGGCCTACTACTTGTTCAGTATCATGGCTTCCTACTTGTTCAGCATCACGGCATCCTACTTGTTCAGAACCAAGGCCTCTTACTTGCTCAGAACCAAGGCCTTCTGCTTGTTCAGCATCATGGCCTCCTACTTGTTCAGAACCAAGGACTCCTACTTGTTGAGAACCAAGGCCTCCTACTTGTTCAGTATCATGGCCTCTTCCTTGTTTAGCATCAGGGCCTCCTACTTGTTCAGAATCAAGGCTTCCTACTTGTTCAGAATCAAGGCATCCTACTTGTTCAGAACCAAGGCTTCCTACTTGTTCAGAATCAAGGCGTCCTACTTGTTCAGATTCAAGGCCTGCTGCTTGTTCAGAATCACGGCCTGCTACTTGTTCCGAATCAAGTCCTCCTACTTTTACAGAATCACGGCCTCCTACTTGTTCTGAATCAAGGCCTACTTCTTTTTCTGAATCAAGGCCTCCTACTTGTTCCGAATCAAGGCTTCCTACTTGTTAAGTATCAAGGCCTCCTACTTGTTCAGAATCAAGGCTTCCTATTTCTTCCGAATCAAGGCCTCCTACTTCTTCCGAATCAAGGCTTCCTACTTGTTCCGAATAAAGGCCTCCTACTTGTTCAGTATCATGGCTTCCTACTTGTTCAGCATCACGGCATCCTACTTGTTCAGAACCAAGGCCTCTTACTTGCTCAGAACCAAGGCCTTCTGCTTGTTCAGCATCATGGCCTCCTACTTGTTCAGAACAAAGGACTCCTACTTGTTGAGAACCAAGGCCTGCTACTTGTTCAGTATCATGGCCTCTTCCTTGTTTAGCATCAGGGCCTCCTACTTGTTCAGACACAAGGCTTCCTACTTTTTCAGAATCAAGGCCTCCTGGTTGTTCAGAATCAAGGCCTCCTACTTGTTCAGAATCAAAGCCTCCTACTTGTTCAGAACCAAGGCATCCTGCGTGTTCAGCATCATGGCCTCCTACTTGTTCAGAATCAAGGCCTCCGACTTGTTCAGAATCAAGGCCCCCTGCTTGTTCCGAACCAAGGCCTACTACTTGTTCAGTATCATGGCTTCCTACTTGTTCAGCATCACGGCATCCTACTTGTTCAGAACCAAGGCCTCTTACTTGCTCAGAACCAAGGCCTTCTGCTTGTTCAGCATCATGGCCTCCTACTTGTTCAGAACCAAGGACTCCTACTTGTTGAGAACCAAGGCCTCCTACTTGTTCAGTATCATGGCCTCTTCCTTGTTTAGCATCAGGGCCTCCTACTTGTTCAGAATCAAGGCTTCCTACTTGTTCAGAATCAAGGCATCCTACTTGTTCAGAACCAAGGCTTCCTACTTGTTCAGAATCAAGGCGTCCTACTTGTTCAGATTCAAGGCCTGCTGCTTGTTCAGAATCACGGCCTGCTACTTGTTCCGAATCAAGTCCTCCTACTTTTACAGAATCACGGCCTCCTACTTGTTCTGAATCAAGGCCTACTTCTTTTTCTGAATCAAGGCCTCCTACTTGTTCCGAATCAAGGCTTCCTACTTGTTAAGTATCAAGGCCTCCTACTTGTTCAGAATCAAGGCTTCCTATTTCTTCCGAATCAAGGCCTCCTACTTCTTCCGAATCAAGGCTTCCTACTTGTTCCGAATAAAGGCCTCCTACTTGTTCAGTATCATGGCTTCCTACTTGTTCAGCATCACGGCATCCTACTTGTTCAGAACCAAGGCCTCTTACTTGCTCAGAACCAAGGCCTTCTGCTTGTTCAGCATCATGGCCTCCTACTTGTTCAGAACAAAGGACTCCTACTTGTTGAGAACCAAGGCCTGCTACTTGTTCAGTATCATGGCCTCTTCCTTGTTTAGCATCAGGGCCTCCAACTTGTTCAGAAACAAGGCTTCCTACTTTTTCAGAATCAAGGCCTCCTGGTTGTTCAGAATCAAGGCCTCCTACTCGTTCTGAATCAAAGCCTCCTACTTGTTCAGAACCAAGGCCTCCTGCGTGTTCAGCATCATGGCCTCCTACTTGTTCAGAATCAAGGCCTCCGACTTGTTCAGAATCAAGGCCCCCTGCTTGTTCCGAACCAAGGCCTACTACTTGTTCAGTATCATGGCTTCCTACTTGTTCAGCATCACGGCATCCTACTTGTTCAGAACCAAGGCCTCTTACTTGCTCAGAACCAAGGCCTTCTGCTTGTTCAGCATCATGGCCTCCTACTTGTTCAGAACCAAGGACTCCTACTTGTTGAGAACCAAGGCCTCCTACTTGTTCAGTATCATGGCCTCTTCCTTGTTTAGCATCAGGGCCTCCTACTTGTTCCGAATCAAGGCCTCCGACTTGTTCTGAATCAAGGCTTCCTACTTCTTCCGAATCAAGGCTTCATTCTTGTTCTGAATCAAGGCTTCCTACTTGTTCCGAATCAAGGCTTCCTACTTGTTCAGAAGCAAGGCGTCCTACTTGTTCCGAATCAAGGCTTCCTACTCGTTCCGAATCAAGGCCTTCTACTTGCTCCTAATCAATGCTTCCTACTTGTTCAGAATCAAGGCCTCCTACTTGCTCCAAATCAAGGCTTCCTACTTGTTCAGAATCAAGGCCTCCTACTTGTTCAGAATCAAGGCTTCCTACTTGTTCCGAATCAAGGCTTCCTACTTGTTCTGAATCAAGGCTTCCTACTTGTTCCGAATCAAGGCTTCCTAATTGTTCAGAATCAAGGCTTCCTACTTGTTCCGAATCAAGGCTTCCTACTTGTTCTGAATCAAGGCCTCCTACTTGTTCAGAATCAAGGCCTCCTACTTGTTCAGAAACAAGTCCTCCTACTTGTTCAGAATGAGGACCTCTTACTTGTTCAGAATCAAGACCTCATACTTATTCAGAATCAAGGACTCCTACTTGTTCAGAATCAAGGCCTCCTGGTTGTTCCGAACCAAGGCCTACTACTTGTTCAGTATCATGGCTTCCAACTTGTTCAGCATCACGGCATCCTACTTGTTCAGAACCAAGGCCTCTTACTTGTTCAGAACCAAGGCCTCCTGCTTGTTCAGCATCATGGCCTCCTACTTGTTCAGAACCAAGGCCTCCTTTTTGTTGAGAACCAAGGCCTCCTACTTTTTCAGAATCACGGCCTCCTACTTTTTCTTAATCAAGGCCTACTGCTTTTTCCGAATCAAGGCCTACTACTTGTTCCAATTCAAGGCTTCCTACTTGTTAGGAATCATGGCTTCCTACTTGTTCCGAATCAAGGCTTCCTACTTCTTCCGAATCAAGGCCTCCTACTTGTTCCGAATAAAGGCTTCCTACTTGTTCCGAATCAAGGCTTCCTACTTCTTCCGAATCAAGGCCTCCTACTTGTTCCGAATCAAGGCTTCCAACTTGTTCTGAATCAAGGCTTCCTACTTGTTCCGTATCAAGGCCTCCTACTTGTTCAGAACCAAGGCCTCCTACTTGTTCAGAAACAAGTCCTCCTACTTGTTCGAATCAAGACAGCCAACTTGTTCTGAAGCAAGGCCTCCTTCATTTTCAGAATCAAGGCCTCCTACTTGTTCAGAAACAAGTCCTCCTACTTGTTCGAAACAAGACAGCCAACTTGTTCAGAATCAAGACCTCATTCTTATTCAGAATCAAGGCCTCCTGGTTGTTCAGAATCAAGGCCTCCTACTTGTTCAGAATCAAGGCGTCCTACTTGTTCAGAGCCAAGGCCTCCAACTTGTTCAGATTCAAGGCCTGCTGCTTGTTCCGAATCAAGTCCTCCTACTTTTTCCGAATCAAGGCCTCCTACTTGTTCCGAATCAAGGCTTCCTACTTGTTAAGAATCAAGGCCTCCTACTTGTTCAGAATCTAGGCCTCCTGCTTGTTCCGAATCAAGGCCTCCGACTTGTTCTGAATCAAGGCTTCCTACTTCTTCCGAATCAAGGCCTCCTACTTGTTCCGAATCAAGGCTTCCTACTTGTTCATAATCAAGGCTTCCTACCTGTTCTGAATCAAGGCTTCCTACTTGTTCAGAATCAAGGCTTCCTACTTGTTCCGAATCAAGGCCTACTACTTGTTCAGTATCATGGCTTCCAATTTGTTCAGCATCACGGCATCCTACTTGTTCAGAACCAAGGCCTCTTACTTGTTCAGAACCAAGGCCTCCTGCTTGTTCAGCATCATGGCCTCCTACTTGTTCAGTATCATGGCCTCTTCCTTGTTTAGCATCAGGGCCTCCTACTTGTTCAGAATCAAGGCTTCCTACTTTTTCAGAATCACGGCCTCCTACTTGTTCTGAATCAAGGCCTACTTCTTTTTCCGAATCAAGGCCTCAAACTTGTTCTGAATCAAGGCTTCCTACTTGTTAACAATCACGGCCTCCTACTTGTTCCGAATCAAGGCCTCCGACTTGTTCTGAATCAAGGCTTCCTACTTCTTCCGAATCAAGGCTTCATTCTTGTTCTGAATCAAGGCTTCCTACTTGTTCCGAATCAAGGCTTCCTACTTGTTCAGAATCAAGGCGTCCTACTTGTTCCGAATCAAGGCTTCCTACTCGTTCCGAATCAAGACCTTCTACTTGCTCCTAATCAATGCTTCCTACTTGTTCAGAATCAAGGCCTCCTACTTGCTCCGAATCAAGGCTTCCTACTTGTTCAGAATCAAGGCCTCCTACTTGTTCAGAATCAAGGCTTCCTACTTGTTCCGAATCAAGGCTTCCTACTTCTTCTGAATCAAGGCTTCCTACTTGTTCCGAATCAAGGCTTCCTAATTGTTCAGAATCAAGGCTTCCTACTTGTTCAGAACCAAGGCCTCTTACTTGTTCAGAACCAAGGCCTCCTGCTTGTTCAGCATCATGGCCTCCTACTTGTTCAGTATCATGGCCTCTTCCTTGTTTAGCATCAGGGCCTCCTACTTGTTCAGAATCAATGCTTCCTACTTTTTCAGAATCACGGCCTCCTACTTGTTCTGAATCAAGGCCTACTTCTTTTTCCGAATCAAGGCCTCATACTTGTTCTGAATCAAGGCTTCCTACTTGTTAACAATCAAGGCCTCCTACTTGTTCCGAATCAAGGCCTCCGACTTGTTCTGAATCAAGGCTTCCTACTTCTTCCGAATCAAGGCTTCCTACTTGTTCTGAATCAAGGCTTCCTACTTGTTCCGAATCAAGGCTTCCTAATTGTTCAGAATCAAGGCTTCCTACTTGTTCAGAACCAAGGCCTCTTACTTGTTCAGAACCAAGGCCTCCTGCTTGTTCAGCATCATGGCCTCCTACTTGTTCAGTATCATGGCCTCTTCCTTGTTTAGCATCAGGGCCTCCTACTTGTTCAGAATCAATGCTTCCTACTTTTTCAGAATCACGGCCTCCTACTTGTTCTGAATCAAGGCCTACTTCTTTTTCCGAATCAAGGCCTCATACTTGTTCTGAATCAAGGCCTCCTACTTGTTCAGAAGCAAGGCCTCCTACTTGTTCAGAAACAAGTCCTCCGACTTGTTCTGAATCAAGGCTTCCTACTTCTTCCGAATCAAGGCTTCATTCTTGTTCTGAATCAAGGCTTCCTACTTGTTCCGAATCAAGGCTTCCTACTTGTTCAGAATCAAGGCGTCCTACTTGTTCCGAATCAAGGCTTCCTACTCGTTCCGAATCAAGGCCTTCTACTTGTTCCGAATCAAGGCTTCCTAATTGTTCAGAATCAAGGCTTCCTACTTTTTCAGAATCACGGCCTCCTACTTGTTCTGAATCAAGGCCTACTTCTTTTTCCGAATCAAGGCCTCATACTTGTTCTGAATCAAGGCTTCCTACTTGTTAACAATCAAGGCCTCCTACTTGTTCCGAATCAAGTCCTCCGACTTGTTCTGAATCAAGGCTTCCTACTTCTTCCGAATCAAGGCTTCATTCTTGTTCTGAATCAAGGCTTCCTACTTGTTCCGAATCAAGGCTTCCTACTCGTTCCGAATCAAGGCCTTCTACTTGCTCCTAATCAATGCTTCCTACTTGTTCAGAATCAAGGCCTCCTACTTGCTCCGAATCAAGGCTTCCTACTTGTTCAGAATCAAGGCCTCCTACTTGTTCAGAATCAAGGCTTCCTACTTGTTCCGAATCAAGGCTTCCTACTTGTTCTGAATCAAGGCTTCCTACTTGTTCCGAATCAAGGCTTCCTAATTGTTCAGAATCAAGGCTTCCTACTTGTTCCGAATCAAGGCTTCCTACTTGTTCTGAATCAAGGCCTCCTACTTGTTCAGAAGCAAGGCCTCCTACTTGTTCAGAAACAAGTCCTCCTACTTGTTCAGAATGAGGACCTCTTACTTGTTCAGAATCAAGACCTCATACTTATTCAGAATCAAGGACTCCTACTTGTTCAGAATCAAGGCCTCCTGGTTGTTCCGAACCAAGGCCTACTACTTGTTCAGTATCATGGCTTCCAACTTGTTCAGCATCACGGCATCCTACTTGTTCAGCATCATGGCCTCCTACTTGTTCAGAACCAAGGCCTCCTTCTTGTTGAGAACCAAGGCCTCCTACTTTTTCAGAATCACGGCCTCCTACTTTTTCTTAATCAAGGCCTACTGCTTTTTCCGAATCAAGGCCTACTACTTGTTCCAATTCAAGGCTTCCTACTTGTTAGGAATCATGGCTTCCTACTTGTTCCGAATCAAGGCTTCCTACTTCTTCCGAATCAAGGCCTCCTACTTGTTCCGAATAAAGGCTTCCTACTTGTTCCGAATCAAGGCTTCCTACTTCTTCCGAATCAAGGCCTCCTACTTGTTCCGAATCAAGGCTTCCAACTTGTTCTGAATCAAGGCTTCCTACTTGTTCCGTATCAAGGCCTCCTACTTGTTCAGAACCAAGGCCTCCTACTTGTTCAGAAACAAGTCCTCCTACTTGTTCGAATCAAGACAGCCAACTTGTTCTGAAGCAAGGCCTCCTACTTGTTCAGAATCAAGGCCTCCTACTTGTTCAGAAACAAGTCCTCCTACTTGTTCGAATCAAGACAGCCAACTTGTTCAGAATCAAGACCTCATTCTTATTCAGAATCAAGGCCTCCTGGTTGTTCAGAATCAAGGCCTCCTACTTGTTCAGAATCAAGGCGTCCTACTTGTTCAGAGCCAAGGCCTCCAACTTGTTCAGATTCAAGGCCTGCTGCTTGTTCCGAATCAAGTCCTCCTACTTTTTCCGAATCAAGGCCTCCTACTTGTTCCGAATCAAGGCTTCCTACTTGTTAATAATCAAGGCCTCCTACTTGTTCAGAATCTAGGCCTCCTGCTTGTTCTGAATCAAGGCCTCCGACTTGTTCTGAATCAAGGCTTCCTACTTCTTCCGAATCAAGGCCTCCTACTTGTTCCGAATCAAGGCTTCCTACTTGTTCATAATCAAGGCTTCCTACCTGTTCTGAATCAAGGCTTCCTACTTGTTCAGAATCAAGGCTTCCTACTTGTTCCGAATCAAGGCCTCCTACTTGTTCCGAATCAAGGCCTCCTACTTGTTCAGAATCAAGGCTTCCTACTTGTTCCGAATCAAGGCTTCCTACTTGTTCTGAATCAAGGCTTCCTACTTGTTCCGAATCAAGGCTTCCTACTTGTTCCGAATCAAGGCTTCCTACTTGTTCCGAATCAAGGCCTCCTACATGTTCAGAATCAAGGCCTCCTACTTGTTCCGAATCAAGGCCTCCTACATGTTCAGAATCAAGGCCTCCTACTTGTTCAGAACCAAGGCTTCCTACTTGTTCCGAATCATGGCTTCCTACTTGTTCATAATCAAGGCTTCCTACTTGTTCTAAATCAAGGCTTCCTACTTGTTCAGAATCAAGGCTTCTTACTTGTTCCGAATCAAGGCCTCCTACTTGCTCCGAATCAAGGCTTCCTACTTGTTCAGAATCAAGGCCTCCTACTTGTTCAGAATCAAGGCTTCCTACTTGTTCCGAATCAAGGCTTCCTACTTGTTCTGAATCAAGGCTTCCTACTTGTTCCGAATCAAGGCTTCCTAATTGTTCAGAATCAAGGCTTCCTACTTGTTCCGAATCAAGGCTTCCTACTTGTTCTGAATCAAGGCCTCCTACTTGTTCAGAATCAAGGCCTCCTACTTGTTCAGAAACAAGTCCTCCTACTTGTTCAGAATGAGGACCTCTTACTTGTTCAGAATCAAGACCTCATACTTATTCAGAATCAAGGACTCCTACTTGTTCAGAATCAAGGCCTCCTGGTTGTTCCGAACCAAGGCCTACTACTTGTTCAGTATCATGGCTTCCAACTTGTTCAGCATCACGGCATCCTACTTGTTCAGAACCAAGGCCTCTTACTTGTTCAGAACCAAGGCCTCCTGCTTGTTCAGCATCATGGCCTCCTACTTGTTCAGAACCAAGGCCTCCTTCTTGTTGAGAACCAAGGCCTCCTACTTTTTCAGAATCACGGCCTCCTACTTTTTCTTAATCAAGGCCTACTGCTTTTTCCGAATCAAGGCCTACTACTTGTTCCAATTCAAGGCTTCCTACTTGTTAGGAATCATGGCTTCCTACTTGTTCCGAATCAAGGCTTCCTACTTCTTCCGAATCAAGGCCTCCTACTTGTTCCGAATAAAGGCTTCCTACTTGTTCCGAATCAAGGCTTCCTACTTCTTCCGAATCAAGGCCTCCTACTTGTTCCGAATCAAGGCTTCCAACTTGTTCTGAATCAAGGCTTCCTACTTGTTCCGTATCAAGGCCTCCTACTTGTTCAGAACCAAGGCCTCCTACTTGTTCAGAAACAAGTCCTCCTACTTGTTCGAATCAAGACAGCCAACTTGTTCTGAAGCAAGGCCTCCTACTTGTTCAGAATCAAGGCCTCCTACTTGTTCAGAAACAAGTCCTCCTACTTGTTCGAATCAAGACAGCCAACTTGTTCAGAATCAAGACCTCATTCTTATTCAGAATCAAGGCCTCCTGGTTGTTCAGAATCAAGGCCTCCTACTTGTTCAGAATCAAGGCGTCCTACTTGTTCAGAGCCAAGGCCTCCAACTTGTTCAGATTCAAGGCCTGCTGCTTGTTCCGAATCAAGTCCTCCTACTTTTTCCGAATCAAGGCCTCCTACTTGTTCCGAATCAAGGCTTCCTACTTGTTAATAATCAAGGCCTCCTACTTGTTCAGAATCTAGGCCTCCTGCTTGTTCTGAATCAAGGCCTCCGACTTGTTCTGAATCAAGGCTTCCTACTTCTTCCGAATCAAGGCCTCCTACTTGTTCCGAATCAAGGCTTCCTACTTGTTCATAATCAAGGCTTCCTACCTGTTCTGAATCAAGGCTTCCTACTTGTTCAGAATCAAGGCTTCCTACTTGTTCCGAATCAAGGCCTCCTACTTGTTCCGAATCAAGGCCTCCTACTTGTTCAGAATCAAGGCTTCCTACTTGTTCCGAATCAAGGCTTCCTACTTGTTCCGAATCAAGGCTTCCTACTTGTTCCGAATCAAGGCTTCCTACTTGTTCCGAATCAAGGCTTCCTACTTGTTCCGAATCAAGGCCTCCTACATGTTCAGAATCAAGGCCTCCTACTTGTTCCGAATCAAGGCCTCCTACATGTTCAGAATCAAGGCCTCCTACTTGTTCAGAACCAAGGCTTCCTACTTGTTCCGAATCATGGCTTCCTACTTGTTCATAATCAAGGCTTCCTACTTGTTCTAAATCAAGGCTTCCTACTTGTTCAGAATCAAGGCTTCTTACTTGTTCCGAATCAAGGCCTCCTACTTGTTCCGAATCAACGCCTCCTACTTGTTCAGAATCAAGGCCTCCTACTTGTTCAGAATCAAGGCCTCCTAGTTGTTCAGAACCAAGGCCTCCTACTTGTTCAGAACCAAGGCCACCTACTTGTTCAGAATCAAGGCTTCCTACTTGTTTAGAAACAAGGTCTCCTAGTTGTTCATAATTGAGATCTCCTAGATTTTTGGAAGCAAGCCACCTATTGTTCAGCATCAAGGCCTCTTATTGTCAGACATCCCACCCTGCTCCGCCCACGCAACTGCATATCGCACCCCCCCCCTCCCTGGTCAACCTCCAAAGGGGTATGTATACAGGACATTTGACTATTAAAGAACACAACAATTTATTTGATCACATATTGAAACTATTTATACACACACATATATTTCCCTCTCTCTCTCTCTCTCTCTCTCTCTCTCTCTCTCTCTCTCTCTCTCTCTCTCTCTCTCTCATATTCCTTGTTGAGTAATTTGTTGGCCGTCTCAATGCTAATAGCTAAATGCTAATGCAAATAGATTTTCTATTACTTTTGTAAACTTTCCTTGTACTGTGATGTGGCTTGCTTGGCAGTTTTGAGCATTTTGTTGGAAGTCTCAAACTCATAGCAGACTGTTTCAATGAATGTGTTCACTTTGCCAGACATTAGATTCACAAGTGTTTTGTGAGATAGCTGACTTCTGAATTCTGTTTTAACATGATGTACCATGCTGAATGCCCTTTCTACATCACAATTAGAATTTGGCAGTGCCACAAGCAGCTTCATCAACTGGCAGAGCTCTTTGAATCTCAACTGCCCTGTGCTGACAGATTTTACCTTGGACAGCTTCCCCCAGAACTCATCAACTGGCTAATCTTTGTAGTCCTTCAAATTTAGTTGAGACATAAGTCACTGTTGCAAACAGTGCAGTGAGCAACACTGTCATTATTTTTGACCCCTATTAGGCAGGGGAGTGTAGTCTGGGGTGAAATACGTTTTATATTTTCTTTTATTGGAACACTCTGCCATGGCGGTGCTGGACACTAAACTGATTTGTTGGACAATGAAAAAGAAAGAGAGGTCGACTATAAAGCCTGCCCACAGAGAAAACTGACAGATCTACTTGGCACAAAGAGAGACCAATCAGGATGCTCTCTCTGTCACTCTCTCATTATATCTGTCACTTGGTCTCTCTGTCTCAGTTTCTCTCTCTCTCTCCGTCTCGCTCGCTTGCTCTCAAAAAAATTGATTTCTGGGACATTGTATCTAATTTGCGGGCATCATTGAGCCACTATCAATATGTGGGAGACTCCTGGAACTTCCGGGAGAGGTGGGATGACTGTATTGTTCAGCATGAAGGCCTCATACTCGTTCAGAATCAAGGCCTCCTATTGTCCAGTATTAAGGCCTCTTGTTGTTTAGCATCAAGGTTTCTACTTTTTCAGAATTAAGGTTGCCTACTTGTTCAGAAACAAGGCCTCATACTTGTTCAGAATCGAGGCCTCCTACTTGTTCAGAATCACGGCCTCCTACTTGTTCAGAGTCAAGACCTCCTACTTGTTCAGAATCAAGGCCTCCTACTTGTTCAGAACCAAGGCCTCCTACTTGTTCAGAATCAAGGCCTCCTACTTGTTCAGAACCAAGGCCTCCTACTTGTTCAGAATCAAGTCCTCCTACTTGTTCAGAACCAAGGCCTCCTACTTGTTCAGAATCAAGGCCTCCTACTTGTTCAGAATCACGGCCTCCTACTTGTACAGAATCAAGGCCTCCTAGCTGTTCAGAATCAAGGCCTCCTAGCTGTTCAGAGTTAAGGCCAAGTTGTTACAGAGGTAAGAAAGCAAAACATAAATACTGCTATTGTGAATCAACTAGAATATGTGTGAAGCACACAGCAGACGCCTGTATAGATTTCAATGTCACTGTCAAGTACATTGTCAAATGCATGAGTATACACAGGTGCAATGAAAAGCCATCAAATTAGCAATATTTGCAGGAAAAATCGTAACCATGAAGTATTTATAGTTTTTACAAAAATGACGCATATCCGCCATCAGAACAACGTGAACCCAAAGCCCAGTAATGCTTTTGTTCTCCTCAAATGTTGTCTGAATTACCATCCAGTTTCAGAATTTTGTTGTATTTTATCTCAATGTCATGTTTCCGAACTTAAATATTCAGTGTTAAACTTATCTCGTAGAAAGACGTTGTTGGATCTGTACTTGATCCCTTGTATTTGATGAATTTGCTAGTCAATGATGTAAAGGAAAAAAAATATGTAGTCTAATTTTCTATTCATAATTGTTATCTGGTAAACAATTGAAACAGGCCCAGGCCTAGCTGCAGTTGGAACCTATGAAAGAGCAAGCTGATAGACACGAACTCTGTTCTCCAGTCAGTCACACAAAGACCACAAATGAATGCAAGGACAAACTCCCTGTTCAATGTAATGAAAAGCATGTGCATTTGTATAGCAGGTTTAACGACATCAGCGTGACTGAAGCAATTTTAAGAAGCACAGTCGTTGCTGTCATGAATAAATTTCAGCCAATTTACACCGAGATATAAATAAGATAATGATTGCTTTAAGATAGAAGAACATTTGCCAGGACACCAGAGGAAGTTCTCATATTTTCATTTTTCCCATGAGATGTTTCACATCCACTCAAGAGAGGCAGCAGGATTTTCAAAATTCATATGGAAGAAGATGCTGCAGATTGTACCCTGCTCACTTGGTTCAATACTTGGTTCGCCTTGAGTTATTCCTGGTGATGATTCAAACCCATGATCTTCTGTCACAGTGAACTGAGCCAACTAACAAAGGATGATATGATGAGGAAATGATAAACTAGAATAGTGGTCACCAAGCTTTTCAAGCCCAAGATTCCCTACCTCGGCCTTAGTGAAAGGCGAGATCGACCCCAGATCGATTAGTTACACGCATGCGCCCCAGGGCACAAAAGACCGGAAGTAAAACCCTGCAACCAGGAAGTAGAAATAATGTACAAACACCAGGGGTACCCACAGACCAGTTTACTATTGACAGTATTCTTGCAGACTGGCCAATGGGGGGGTGAGGAGGGGAGGGTGTTAAACACAACCAGGATACAGCCATACTCAAAGCAGGTTCCTTATGTCCAGTCTATTCCGCAATTTAGTTTTCACGGCTCTCGGCACTTAGCTTCTGTCCCGCTTGCTCATGTATTTTCTGCTGAAAAAACTCAACGCATTTGTCTTTAAGTGCAGGGTGCTTGGACTCAAGGTACCGAAGCAGTTTTGAGGGCTTCATTGCCTAATTAGACAGCCTCTTGGGCCGAACTTCAGCCTCCCACCCTCCGCCAGACACCTTGGCCAGGTGCGGCTGGTCGTGGGTAGGGTGAGAGAACAAAGTCAGGGCCGGAGGTCCCTGTGCCAGGACCGCAGTGAATGCAGTCTGGAGGGAGTGAGTGATCGAGCGAGGAGTACGACAGGGCACCCGCCCCCCCCCCCCCCCCCGTAGGATCTATCGGCCAACAAAGGTTTGTTTCAGTAGACCGCAACGCAGTAGCTGCTCTGATACTTACGGAACCCTGAGCTCGAATTAGATCGTCTGTGAATATTTTAGCACCAGCTTCCCCACAAACATTCGGTGTGCTGAAAAGGTTTAGAGGTGGTGCCCATCTGTCCGTGCTCCAGGCCAGTAGCAACGGCACTTCCCACTGGCTGCGCGATCCCTGGCACGAGGGTATCACAGCATTTAGGCGATTGATGACCTCGCATGGGCTCAAGTTCAACAGTTGGCGTGACAGGGAATGAGGAAAGGTGCAGCTGACTCATACTGTTTCCTCATGGCCCGGTGGTTGGGGACCACTGAATTACACTGTGTAGTGCAGGGGAGCTACACGCATGCGCACTGGGCAGAAAGAACAGAACTAAAACCCCGCAACCTGGAAACAATCCCTCAACAGTATTTGTGTATTTATTTTTCTTTTATTTTTTGGAATCTACTGAGAAAGCCTCAAAGATCGACCAGTCGATCACGATCGACGGGTTGGCGACCACTAAACTAGAATATGATTATGTAAAGAGAAATTCCATCACAAAGTTAAATTCAGTGATTAATGTTACAATACCATTCAATGAAAGCTAATTTCCATAAACACTGAAAACCTGCATAGAATATGCAGGTCGTGTATTAAAATTATTGTTACCTGCACAGTTCAATTATTTTTAGCAGTTGATTGTTTGATCATTCCATCAGGGACCCAGTATAATGGCAGGTTAGCACTAGACAGAGTCAGCCCTCACATCTCTAAAGGAATGAATGTTGCATGAAAGAAGGTGCTAGTAGCATTGCAGGAAATTAATCTGATCTGAAAAACATTGAAGAGTGTTATAAAACTTAGCTCCAAAGTTATCTGCCTGTAACACTATTTAAGCAGTAGAAAGATTCATAGATATCTGTATCTGGAGGGATAAAAGAGGTCCTGCGGGCAATAGAAGTAATTTGTTCCTTTTACACATGGTCCAGGACCTGAAACACTAATTCTGTTTCTCTCTCCACAGATACTGCCTGACCTGCTAGGAGCTTCCAGCATTTTCTCTTTATTACTCTGGAGGTTAATCCCAGCATCTAGAGGAGGTATTGCAGTTCATTCTCTGATCTCTCGCATATGGTCAAGATCAGTGAATACTTTTTAAAAGGCATTATCTCACCATGTATAGCACCTGCCCTACTGACTGCTCCATGCGTCACACAAGGATCAGGCAAGGGTCAAATTCTCGTTGCTCTATGGTGCCCTTACAGACTTAACATTGCTGTCTGTCTCACCATCAAGTCTCATAGATGGTGTACATTATTAGCTATTCAAACATATATCAGAAAGTCACAGAAAATTAACTCGAGCATTTGGCCCACAATGCCTGAGCCGATCACTTAAACAGACTATGCAACAGAAGCTTGCTGACTTTAGGCAGAAATGATGTAAATACATTGTCAGTTTCACACTCATGCCCAATGCCTGTACAAAGTTAATAGCTCCCTTCATGATATAGCCCATCACTGTGAGATACTGAACAGGTAGCTAGCAGACAAAGTTAGGCACAGTTCTAGTGCAGATGTCAAAATACACTCAAGAGTTCTGCTCTGAGGACTCAGGATTCAGATGATAAAATCATTCAACACAATAGAAGGCCACTCAGCCCATCACCTTTGTGCTGACTCCTTATAGTGTAATCTAGTATTGCATTCTTCCTTCATAATTCTGCAAATCATTTACCCTCCAAAGCCTATCTGGATTCCTTTTGAAAACCCTAATTGATTTCATTCCATTACCTTCAATGAGTTCTGGCTCAGAATCTTACTCCTATGTAAAAAGTAAGCCTTACATCATCCTTGCATTCTTTGCCCATCAATTTGAATCAATGCCTCCTGATCCTTGAATGACAAAGCATCTTCTCTCTAACTAGCAAATGTAAGTCAGTGTCCCAAAACAAAAAATGGAAAATTCTGAAGCGCTTAACAGCTCAAGCATAATTAGTGATTTGATATTTCAGGTCTTGGTTCTGGTCGGGCAGGAGGTACAGAAGCCCTGAAGTCCAGTACCACCAATTTCAAAACTAGATCCCTCTCTTCAAACATTTAGTTCTTGAACCAACTACTGGCACAACCTTAATCACTACAGTTCAATACTATGACAAGTTTGATCACTTTGTACTAACATGAATTTCTTCTTGTTTTGTTTGTGCTCTTCCTTGTAAAAATGTGTTTCTTTAACGTTTTTCTTGTAAATGCTGTTTATCTGATACTCTGCCTGTGACGCTGCTGAAAATATTATGTGTACAATAATCAAATTGACTTTAACTTGTACTCTGAATTATGCACCTCCAGCAAACCTTTACTCTAAGGAGGACATCACCATTCTAAGCTTATTCCCAATTTAATCTTATAGCTAAAATCCCTTGACCTTGAAACAATTCTAGTTAATTTCTTCTGCACCTTCTCCAGGAGCTTCCTATTCTTTCTGTTCGTGCAAGGAAGGCTTGACAAGTTTTGGTCTGTATTCCTTCAAATCTACAAGAGTAAGAAGTGACCTTATTCAAACGTGTAAGGTGCTAAATGTTGAGATGTCCTCTCATGAGAAAATCATGAACGAGAGGTCATAGCTATAAAATAAGGGGTAATTCATTTAAAACTGAGGTGTATAGGGATTTCTTCTCTCAATGGGAGGTCAAGCTCTACATGGTGAGATTACTAGTTATACTCAAGATGGGAATATGTAGATATTTCAAGGACTGAGGGACTGAGTGTCTTAGGGAATTAGCACAGAAAATGAGGCCAGTATAGATCACCCCTGATCACATTGAATGGAGCCGCAGGCTTGAGAAGCCTGGTGGCCTTATACTATTCCTATTTTCTTGTGTTCTTATGCTTTCAACATGCCCTGCCACTTTCAAGAATTTATGCATGGGCACATCCAAGTTCTTCTTGTCCAGTGCACCCTTTAGAACCAAGTCATTCAGATGATATTCCCACCCTACTAGCTTGAGCCCTTTTGCAGACTCATCCTCACAGTATGCCAATCTTCTAGGTTTGGTATTGCAAATGTTGAAATTCTCCCCTGCACTCTGATGTCCAGGTTGTGTACTTGTGCATGGGCAATGCATGCCAGAAGACTATTGAGTATGCACAATGAAATATGAGATACATTTGGAAATGGTGTTATCATGCAGGAGTCTGGCACTAACATAACCGTAGTGCAGGGTATCAATTCTTTCATGGTGGTAAATTCCTACAACTTCAGGTTATAGAACAGGTTGCCCAACGTCTCAGTTCCTACATGGAAAATCAGAGAAGGCTGTCACAATTTCATTTAGAGATTCAATGTGCCATCCATTTTGGACAGGCTTTGATTTGCAAGGTGAGACCTGCTGATAAATGGGGAATGAGATCCTCATGGACAATTGTACCAGAAAGGATCTGTCCATATTGCATCCTCATTTGTGCTTTTCCTCTCTTATGATCTTTCACCTCTTCTATCTGCTCCTCTTCCTCTCCTTATCCCTTTTCTGTGGCTACTTTACCAAAGCAATGATCTCTCCCAACATGATGCCAAAAACATCTAGCAGACAGCAGATCACTACTCTTTCTCAACACCAAATCTGCTGAACCCTGCATTCTTCTGAGCATCCCGGGTAACTAAAGCTTTGGGAAGCACTGAACAGATTTATCAGATGTGCCTAGAGTTAAACGTTGGGATATTAGCCAATGATGTGCACAGTCTACATCCTATGATCATACACATGGTGAAGATTGACTAAGATTCCTCTAAGTCTGGAGTTTGTGAGTAGTACCCATGAGGCACTGGGTGTGTATACAATGGCATGTAACCCTTCCCCTCCTTCTCCTCCTTCCTCTGCTCTTCTCTGTGAAGGAAAACAAAATCAGTTCCCCTCAATTACAAAATCCAGGTGACTGGAGATTAAGCCTAGGCCAACAACACACATGATTTTATAAATATAAGACCATATGATCATAAGATATAGGAACAAAATTAGGCCATTTGGTCCATTGAGTCTGCTTTGCCACTGCTTCATGGCTAATCCATTTTCTTCTTAGCCCCGTTCTCCTGCTTTCCCGTCGTATCCCTTCATGCCCTGACCAATCAAGAATCTATCAACCTCTGCCTTAAATATACATAAAGACTTGGCCTCCACATCTACCTGTGGCAAAAAATTCCACAGATTCACCACTCTCAGGCTAAAGAAATTCCTTCACATCTCTGTTCTAAATGGATGCCCCTCAATTCTGAGGCTGCATCCTCTGATCTTTGACTCACCCACTATAGGAAACATCCTTTCCACATCCACTCTATCAAGGCCTTTCACAATTTGATAGATTTCATTTAGGCCATCCCTTATGCTTCTGAATTGCAGTGAAGATAGACCCAGGATCATCAATGCTCTTCATATGACAAATCATTCAATCCTGGAATCAATTTTGTGAATCTCCTTTGAACCCTCTCCAGTTTCAGCACATTCTTCCTTAGATTTATAAGGATGCTGCCTGGAATGGGGAGCATACCTTATGAGAATAGGTTGAGTGAACTTGGGCTTTTCTCCTTGGAGCGACAGAGAATGAGGGGTGATCTGATAGAGGGGTATAAGTCGATGAGAGGCTTTTTCCCAGGGCTGAAATGGCTAAGGGTGCATAGTTTTAAGGTGCTTGAAAGTAGGTACAGGAGGATGTCAGGGGGTACGTTTTTCACACAGAGAGTGGTGGGTGTGTGCAACGCACTGCCAGAGATGGTGGTAGAGGCAGATACAACAGGGTCTTTAAAGAAACTCTTAGAAAGGTACATGGAGCTTATAAGAACAGAGGGCGATATAGTAGGGAAATTCTAGGCAGTTTCTAGAGTAGGTTACATGGTCGGCACAAAATTGTGGGCCAAAGGGCCTGTAATGTTTTGTAGAATTCTATGTTCTATAAGGGGCCCAACACTGCTCACAATACTCCAAGTGAGGCCTCACGAGTGCTTTATAAAGTCTCAACATTATATCCTTGCTTATATATTCTGGTCTCTTGAAATGAATGCTAATATTGTATTTGCTTTCTTCACTATAGATTCAACCTGCAAATTAGAGAATCCTACAGAAGGGCTCCCAAGTCCCTTTGAGCCTCAGTTTTTTCATATTTTCTGTCCATTTACAAAATAGTATACCCCTTCATTTCTTCTACCAAAATGCATGACCATACACTTCCTGATAATGTATTCAATCTGCCATTTCTTTGCCCATTCTCCTAATCTCTCTAAGGCCTTCTCTAGCATCTCTACTTCCTCAAACTACCTGCCCTTCTACCTATCTTCGTATCGTATCTTCAAACTTTGCAACAAAGCCATCAATTTCATCATCCATTTCATTGACATAAAGAATCAGGCCCAACACAGACCCCTGTGGAAAACCAGTGGTCACCAGCAGCCAACTAGATAAGGCTCCTTTATTACCAGACTTTGCCTCCTGCTAGTCAGCCACTGCTTTATTCATGCTAGAACCTTTCCTGTAATACCATGGGCTTTTAACTTGTTAAGCAGTCTCATGTGGCATCTTGCCAAAGGCGTTCCGAAAATCCAGGTAAACAACATCAACCTATTTTCATTTGTCTATCCTGCTTGTTATTTCCTTGAGGAATTCCAACAGATCTGGTAGGCAAGATTTTTTTTGGGGGAAACCATGCTGACCATGGTCATGTGCTTCCAAGTACCTCAAAACCACATCCTTAACAAGCGACTGCAAAACCTTTCCAGTCACTGAGGACAAACTAACTGACCTATAATTGCTTTTCTTCTGCTGCTCCCCTTTACTGAAGAGTAGAGTAACATTTGAAATTTTCTACTCTTCTGGGACCATTCCCGAATCTAGTAATTCCTAAAAGATCATTATTAATGACTCCACAAACTCTTCAGCCACCTCTTTCAGAACCCTGGGGTGTACATCATCTGGTCCAGGTGACTTATCTACGTTCAGATCTTTCAGCTTCCCAAGAACCTTATCCCTAGTAATGGTAAATTCACACATTTCATGACCCCATACACTGGGAAATTCCATCATACTGCTAATGTCTTCCACAGTGAAGACTGATGCAAAATATTTATTCAGTTCATCTGCCATTTCCTTTTCCCCAATTACTACCTCTCCAGCATCATTTTCCAATGGTCCAATATCCACTCTAAACTCCCTTTTACATATTATTTATCTGAAGAATCTTTCAGTATCCTCTTTAATATTATTGGCTAGCTTATTTTCATATTCTATTTTTACCTTCTTATTGACTTTTTAGTTGCATTCTATTGTTTTATAAAAGCTTCCCAATCCTCTAGCTTCCCATTAATTTTTGCTCTATTATATGCCCTCTCTTTGGCTTTGAGTTCTCCTTTTAACCACAGTTGATTCATCTTGCCTTTAGATATTGCTTCCTCTTTGGGATGTATTTTACCTGTATATGTCCTGTGCTTTCCAAATTGCTTCCAGAAATTCCAGCCATTGCTGCTCTGCCATCACTCCTGCCAATCAGTTCTGGCCAACATCTCTCTCATGCCTCTGTAATTCCCTTTACTCCATTGTGACTCCAATACATCTGACTTTAGCTTCTCCTTCTCAGATTTCTGGGTGAATTAGAACATAGAAAGATCGCTTGCTCTTAAGAGTTCTCTTACCTTAAACTCTCTAATCAATTCTGGTTCATTGCACAGCACCAGTCCAGAATAGCTGATCCTCTAGTGGGCTCATCCGCCAGTTGCTCTGAAATGCCATCTCATAAGCATTCTAGAAATTCCCCCTCTTGGGATCCAGCACCAACCTGATTTTCCCAATCTACCTGCATATTGAAATCTCCTATGACTATTGGAACATTGCCCTTTTGCCATGCATTTTCTGTGACATATTGTAATTTGTAGACCACATCCTTACTACTGTTTGGTGGTCTGTATACAAATCCCTTCAGGGTCTTTTTACCCTTGCAGTTCCTTAGCTTCATCCACAATGATTCAATGCCTTCTGACCCTATGTTGCCTCTTTCTAATGACTTGATTTCATTTTTTTTACCAACAGAGCAATGCCACTCCATTTCCCTTCCTGTCTGTCCTTTCAATATCTCTATTTCCAGCCTAGAATAAGGTAACTTCTTAAAACTTAAGAACCACTATCACCTTGACAACCACTGTAATTCTAGTCCTTTTTGTACTCTGAAATTGCAGTGTTGGTTAATTTGCAGGTTGCCAGAACTTCCAATATCTGGTGGATATTCAAGATATTCTGCAGGTTGCTGATACTCATTGGGAGAGAATACACATCCTGTGTTTACAGGAGGGGAACTCCATTGGTGTCTGTTGTGTCTGGAAAATAGGGTGCTAATAAACTACATTTCCCTATTTTGTACTTGAGTCCATCTGATTCTGCTGAACAAGTTATATAGGGAATTTTCTTATTTGCATGATATATTTGGACTTGGCAATTCTTAAACAACTTACATGTTTAAGTCACTACCTCCTCCCATAGATGCTGTCTGGCCTGCTGAGTTCTGCCAGCTTTTTGTGTTTTTATGTTTAAGAATTATCTGGAATTCATTTGGAACTTGTCATTGAACTAAGGATGGCAATTTTTCTTCCATGCACATTCTCAAAAAATGTGTCTTGAAGTAGAACCGCAGAGAAAAAAATACAAATGCCAGTGCTTCATAGGAAATTACTGAAGGATTTGATAGTGCTTTTGGAAGGAAATGAGACCCTGTAATCTGCTCATAATTAAAATTCAAGCCATACTTTATTAGAGTTGTGTGATTATTTAGAGTATAATTGAATTAATTTTTCCCAAACTTTTAAAGTTATTTTTTACTGTTGGTGTTCTTCCTTATTTTTAAACTGGCACAAGGTCTTAATTCTCATGCGAACAGAGAGGGACTGAATGATGTAACGCTGTTTTTGCCAATGTTACCAAGGACCTTTGGAGGGAGCTATTTGGATGATATTACAGGGTCATATTGAATATAATCATTCAGCACAAGGCCAGATGGCAAATTTAATATTAAATGGATCAAAAATGTTTTAGATAATTTTGAAATAGCACATTGATACTTGCAGCTTTACTTTAATGTGTTTTGTCATGTGTTTTGGGACTGGAGCACATTGCTTATTTGATAGTGTTTCCAATATCAGCTGTGCTCGAGGATTAGAGATGCAATGAGGTAGGCTTGGTGCTTCTTGATATGCTGGGAACAAAAACCACAGGGTAAGTTCTCCATCCAATTCAATGCACATGGATATCATTTTAGAGAATGACTTTGGTCTTTTGATTAACTGGCAGCTCCCACCAGTAGTCACTGGAAAAAGCAAAATATATTTCAATTTTTAGTCCAAATACTAATTCGGAAAAACAACATGTACTTATATAGGCAACATCTCAAAATATTAAATTAATCAGTAAGAGATGATGCATTGCAAAGTTGCTAAATTATAATTCAAGTACAGTCCTTAGGTCCCCTTGGAAGTTGAGAAGAGAGAATTAATATTGGGTAATCTGGAAATAGATAAATATTTTGTATTATTCTTCATGGTGAAGGGTACATCTAACATGCCAAAGAGAGATGTTATGGACACAATGAGAGGTGAGGACCTACATGCAATTGCCGTCATTAAAGAGACAGTGATAAGCAAACTATTGGGCCTAAAGGTAGACAATGATCCCTTTGGGATACATCCCAGATTACTGAAAGAAATGGTGCAAGTTATAGTAGTGACATTTATGATAATTTCTCAAAATTCAGGGCAAGTCCTGGCTGAATGAAAGACAGCAAAATGTCACACATCTGTTTAAAAACGGACTTTGGCAAAAGGCAATTATGGGCCACTTAGATTAATGTTGGTAGTTGGGGAAATTGCTTGAAGTTATCATTCAGCATGAAAGAGCAAGACATCTGGATAGATGTGTTTCTATTACATAAACACAGCATGAATTCTTGAAGGGCAGGTACTTTTAGACAAACTTTCTGAGGATGTAATGAGTGCAGTGGATGGAGGGAGACAGGTGGATGCCGTATACTTGGATTTCCAGGAGGCCATATAAAAGACTAATCCAGAAGATGATGCATGGAGTTGAGCGTTGGTAATCTATTAACATGGATAAATGATTTGTTACCCAATATAAACAGAGAATTGGGATAAACGTGTGTTTCTCTGGTTGGCAGTCAGTTCTGAGTAGAGTACTGCAGTGATCTGTGCTGGGCTCACAACTTAACTATTTGGAAAAGGGGACTGAGTGTGACATTTCTGAGCTTGCTGATGACATTAAGTGGAGTGGAAAAACAAATTGTGAAGAGGATGTGGAGAGTTTATAGGGGGATATAGATGGATGGAGTTACTGTGAAATGGTCTGGCAGATGGAGTACAATGTTGTAAATGTGAGGTCATCCAGATTGGAAAGGAAAATAGAAGGTCTGATTATTATTTACCTGTAAATGGTGGAAGATTGCAAGCATTCTGTTGTGCACGGTGACTTCAAAGTGCTTGTGCATGAATTGCAAAGTGTTGGTTTATAGGTGCAACAAGCTATCAAGAACGCAAATGGAATGTTAGCCACAATTTCTAGAAGGATTGAATTTAAGAGCAGGGTGTTATGCTGCAATTGTACAAGGTACTGATGAGGCAACACCTGGAATATTGCGTGTTGTTCTATTTTTGAGGAAGGGTACACTGGATTTGGAGGTTGTGCAGAGGAGGTTCACTAGATTGAATCTGGAGATGAGGTGAAATTGAGTCACCTGAAATTATAGTCACTAGAATTCAGGAGAATGCCATAGGACATAGGAGGAAAATTAGGCTACTTGGCACTTTGAGTCTGGTCTGCCATTTCATCACTGCTGATTCATCACCCTCAACCCCATTCTCCTGCCTTCTTCCCGTAACCTTTCACACTCTGACTAATCAAGAACCTATTCAGTTCTGCCTTATATACCCATCAACTTGGTCTCCACAGCCACTTGTGGCAGTGAATTCCACAAGTCCACCACCGTCGGACAATGAAATTCCTCCTCATCTCTGCTCAAAATGGATATCCCTCTTTTTTGTGGCTGTGCCCTCTGCTCCAGGACTCCTCCACCAAAGGAAAATCCTCTCGGCATGCAGTCTACCTAGGCCTTTCAATATGCAAACACGAGGAAATCTGCAGGTGCTGGAAATTCAAGCAACACACACAAGATGCTGGTTACGAAGGGTCTTGACCCTTATACTTCTTCCTATAGATGCTGCCTGGCCTTTCAGTAAACATACCCCCTCATTCTTCAAAATTCCAGTGAGTACAGGCCCAGAGCCATCAATTGCCCTTCATATGATAAATCTTTCATTCCATTCTTAAATAAGGGGCCCAAAAATGCTCACAATACTCCAGCTGAGGCCTCACCAGTGCCTTGTCAAGCATCATCATTGGATCTTGCTATTACATTCTAGTCTGCTCAAAATTAATGCCTTCCTCATCAATTACTCTACTTGCAAGTTAACCTTCAAGAAATCCTGCTACCAAGTCCTTTTGCACCTCAGATTTTTGAATTTTCTCCCCATTTAGAAAATAGAGTATGCTTTTATTCTTTTCACGAAAGTATGTGACCAAACACTTCCCTACACTGTATTCTATCTGTCCCTCCACCTACCTTGGTGTCATCCACAAACTTGGCCACAAATCCATCAATTCACCATACAAGTAATTGAAATACAATATAAAAAGAAGGGAATGTAACACTGACCACCGTAGAACACTACTAGTCACCAGCAGTCAATCAGAAAAGGCACCCTTTATTTTCACTCTCTGCCTCTTGCCAAGCAGCCAATGATCTATCCATGCTAGTATCTTTCCTGTAATACCATAGGTTCCTAAATTGTTAAGCAGCCTCATGTCTGGAAGCTTATCAAAAGTCTTCTGAAAATCCAAGTACACTATATCCACCAATTCTTCTTTGTCCATCCTGTATATTATTTCCTCAAAGAATTACCACAGACTTGTCAGGCAAGATTTTCCTTTAAGGAAACCATGCTGACTTTGGTAATTTTTTATCATGTGCCCCTACGTACCCCGCAACCTCATTCTTAACAATCGACTCCAACATCTACACAACAACTGAGGTCAGGCTAACTGGCCTATAATTTCCTTTCTTGTGACTCTATCTCTTCTTGAAGAGTGGAGGATACTTGCAATTTTCCAGTCCTCCAGAACCATGCCAGAATCAATTGTTTTTTCGAAAGAGCATTACTAAAGCCTCCAATATCTATTTAGCTACCACTCTCAGAAACTTAGAGTGTAGTACATCTGGTTCAGGTGACTTATCTACCTTTAGACTTTCAAATTTCCCAAGCACCTTCTCCCTAGTAAGAGTAACTGCACTCACCTCTGCTCCCAATACTCTCAAACATCCAACATAATGCTAGTGTATTTCATAGTGAAGACTAATGCAAAATATTTATTCAGTTCATCTGCCATTGCCTTGTTCCTCATTACTACCTCTCCAGCGTAATTTTCCACTGATCTTATATCTACTCTTGTCTCTCTTTTACTCTTTAAATATCTGAAAAACCTTTTGGTATTCTCTTTGATAAAATCGACTCACTTACATTTGTATTTTATCTTTTCTCCTTTTATGTTTTTTTTTTAGATGACTTCTGTAGGTTTTAGCAGTTTTGCAATCCTCAAGCTCCCCAGCAATTTTCACTCTATTAAATGTCTTCCGAATTGCTTTCAGAAACTCCAGCAACTGCTGCTTTGCCATCATCCCTGCTAGTGTCCACTTCCAATTAAGTTTAGCCAACTCCTCTCTTATGCCTCTATAATTCCCTTTACTTGAACATAATAATTACTGATGCATCCAAATTTAGCTTCTCCTTCTTAAATGGTAGGGTGAATTCTATCAATTATGATCACTACTTCCTAAGGGTTCCTTCACCTTAAGCTCCCTAATCAAATCTGGGTCATGAAACAACACCCAATCCAGAATGTTCATCCCTTAGTGGGCTCAAACACAAGCAGGTCTAAAAAGCCATGTCATTACAAATTCTCTCGCATTGAATCTAGCACCAACCTGATTTTCCCAATCTGGCTGCGTATTGAAATCCCTCATGACTATGGTGACATTGCCCTTTTGACTTGCCTTTTCTATCTCCCATTGCAATTTGTAGCCCATTTTCTGCCTACTGTTTGAAGGCCTGTATATAACACCTGTCAACGGCTTTTCACCCTTGCAGTTCCTTAATGCTACCCACAGGGATTCTATATATTCTAATCCTATGTCTCCTCTTTCTGATTTGATTCATTTGTTGCCAACAGAGATACACTACCCCCTCGGACTACCTACCTGTCCTTTCAATACAATGTGTATCCTTGGATGTTGAGCTCCCAACTATGATGTTCTTTCAGCAACAACTCAGTGATGCCCAGAACGACATACCTGCCAATCTCTAACTGTTACAAGATCATCTACCTTATTCCATATACTGCATGCATTTAAATATAAATAGACCTGCAGTCCTCTATCCAACATGCTTTTCAATTTTGTCCCCCTTTTACACTGCAACTCAACCAACTGTCTCCAATTTTTGGCCTATATTCTGCTCATCCTTCCCCTCTCTCTCTCTCTCTCTCTCTCTCCTTTCTTCTATGGAAGCTGAACTGTGTTCTTGCTGTCTGGTTGGCCTGGAAAGTGTTCCTTTAAGAACTGCTCAGCAGATTAGCAGGAGCCACTTTCAATTGAGCGTGATTGAACTGCAAGTAGAGGAGCTGCTCTTTTAATCTATGCTTTCAGATATAAAGCACATTAACACTGTTTCAAATAACTATTACACTATTTGATTTGCTTTGGTACAAATTATCACAATGATTTGCACATCAACAATAAAATATAGGAAACCAATTTCCTAGAAGTTAGTATGTTATCCACATTTCTCCTTCCAACACAACAACTCCAATGAACCTCTATTCTTGTTCAGTTTTTGGCCTCTGACTCTGACATTTTTATTCCTCTCTGCTATTGATACCATGAAGCTTTTGTTGCAAATCCATATCATGTGACAGGAAAAGGAATTTTACTGGCAAACAATGTGTGGTCTTCTATGTGATAGAAAAAGACAGACTTTCAAAATGAGGTTATTTAATGACCTCTGTAAAGGTATAAAACTCATAACAGTAATAATGCAAGGAAGTTTAATTATATTAGCAATAAGGAAGATCTCAATATTTAATAAATGTAATTTGTTTTAGGATCTTTCGTTTGAACACTAAGAATTTTGAAAACAATTTTTAAGGCAATCAGTTTTAATGCAACTAATGCAAGGGACATAGCAGATGATTAAAAGTTCTATTTTCCTATTAATTTCTGTAATTGTGATTTACAACAGCATTAGAAAGTCATAAGATCATTCTTGCAGATGTTTTTCAATTGAAATTGCCATTACTCACAGGGTTCAAGTCTGCTTTGTCTGGCAGACCATGACAAAAGTTTTGCATCTGAAGAAATATTTCCCTGTTACTCAGATGGAATGTAATGAAATGAAAACAATGCAAAATCCTACTTTATTAAATAAAACATTTGAATCGCCAGAGGCATATCAATGCCATACCATGAAGGGGGTGGGGGGATAAGAAAGTGTTTTCAGTGAGCATCTGCTTTCACATGCAACTAAAAAACATCAATATAACATAATTGATTATGTCTGTTGCCTTGGTTCAAAAGCATCTAACCTCCATGCCAGCCTTATCAAAGAACGTTAATTCTTTTTTGCCCTGTGTGTGTCCTCATCCACATACCTAGATTGCATTTTACCATGTAAGCATTTGGCAATCAGTGATGAAGCACAGGTTGAAACTGACTACTTTGATGTTCCCCATTCAGAAACATGACACAAAGCACATGTATTATCACTGCTGTGAGTGTACTGTAATTTTGTAGCAATGTTCACAGAGCCATCATTTTCAGAGCATGCCTAAATATGTGTTGCACATTCCACGCAATTTATCCCTCAGCATATGACTTTAGGCACTATCTCTCGAATGCTGCAAAAACAATTCTAGGGCATCTTTAGAGCAAAGGGGTACTGTTGTAAAATGTGTGCTTTTCTGATGACTTGTAGTTAAACTTAAGATACTTCATTAAGTTGCTAAAAGACTAAGACAAAGCTGACACACCTGATACTTTTGGAACTGTTCAGCATATGTCATTATCTAGGATTTAAATATCTCAAATAATTGTGGTAGAGGGCAGTTGTTTTTCGCTGTTTCTATGAGATATTTGGATTCAATTGTGGAGTAATTTCTATTTCCACTAAAAGTTCAAGTTCAAAGTACACTTATTATCAAAGTATGTATACATTATACAACCTTGAGATTCATCTCCTAACAGGCAGTCACTAAACAAAGAGAGAGACCAAACAAAAGAATATATATAAATGAAAAGAAAAATGTGCAGAGAATCAAAACTACATCATGCCCAAAACAGAACCCATAAAAGATAAAATAATAAAATAACCCATAAAGAAGACCATCAAACACCAAAAGTGCAATGAAAAAAAATCATGCAAACAGTAACCACAAGCAAATAGTGCTTTTGAACTGAAGTCCACAAGAGAGTCTGATAGTTCTACGCAGAGCCGAGTAAATGCCATGGAGCAGTGATCTGAACTGCCCCCCCCCCCCCTTTGTCTTGGGCCCCTACACACTGACCTTTTCAATCTGGCCCAGTGCTTAAATCTCTATCTGAACAATAGATTCTGCTGCTTGGAAACACCTGACTTCATCGACTTGATTCGGCCTGCAAATCTCCTTTCAAATGATGGGTTCTGTCGCTTGGATACACCAAAATTTACTGCCTTGATTTGGCCTGTAAATCTCCATCTGAACATCGTGTTCAGTAGCATTGACACACTCTGAGGCCTGGACCCCATTGGCTTCGACTTGGCCTGCAGTAGACTTCTCACACTTTTCCACACTCTCAGCCTTGCCTTGCCTGAGAAAAATCCTATTACTCAGATATGAAGGTCCTTGTAATTAAGGCCTTGAAACAATTTGAAAGCAAAATAGTTGTGGGAAAAACAAAAGTATGATTGTTATTCCAGAACAATATGATGATCTTTGGTTGAAGGATCTTCTTCAAATGTTTCTTGTGAATGTTGTTTCTGGTAACTCACGTCACATTATGCTTTATTAATCTCCTTTATGAGAATAATTAAGCAAAAGCCAAATCTAATTTGGCACAAGAATGGCAACCAGAGTGATAGTGCTGAGGATGAGGTAGTTGGTTTACAAAAAGAGGCGATGTGTAGTGAGACTGTTAGCAAGGAGTGGCTGATGATAGGGCAAAATTGCAGTCAATTAAGTGGCTTTCAATGTAAAAGGGGAACAAAATTGAATACAGGACTGAAGTTATACTTAAATGCATGCAGTATATGGAATTAGGCAGATGAACTTGTAGCGCAGTTACAAATTGGCATGTATGACATTGTGGGCATCACTGAATTATGACTGAAAGAAGATTATAGCTGGGAGCTGAAGGTCCACAGATACAGATTGTGTCAAAAGGATAGGCAGGTAGGCAGAGGGAGTGGGTTGGCTCTGTTGGTAAAAAATGTAATCAACTCTTTAGAAGGAAATGATAAAGGACTGGAAGATGATGAATCATTGTTGGTAGAGCTAAGCAACTGAAGGGGTAAAAAGAACTTAATGAGAGTTATAGTAAGACCCCCAAACAGTAGCAAAGGTGTGGTCTACAATCACAATGGGAAATAGAAAAGGCATGTTAAAAGGGTAATGTTACAATAGACATATGAGATTTCAATATTCAGGTACATTGGGAAAATCAGGTTAGTTGGTGCTGGATCCCAAGAGGGGAAATTTGTAGAATGCCTACAAGATGGCTTTTTAGAGCAGCTTGTGGTTGAGCCCAGTAGGGGAATGGCTATTCTGATTTGGGTGTTGTGCAATGAACTGGAATTGATTAGACAATAGACAGTAGGTGCAGGAGTAGGCCTTTCAGCCCTTCTAGCCAGCACCGCCATTCACTGTGATCATGGCTGATCATACACAATCAGTACCCCATTCCTGCCCTCTCCCCATATCCCTTGACCCCGCTATCTATAAAAGCTCTATCTAACTCTCTCTTGAATGCATCCAGAGACTTGGCCTCCACTGCCTTCTGGGGCAGAGCATTCCACATATCCATCACTCTCTGGGTGAAAAAGTTTTTCCATATCTCCATTCTAAATGACCTACCCCTTATTCTTAAACTGTGGCCTCTAGTTCTGGACTCACCCATCAGCAGGCACATGCTTCCTGCCTCCAGCGTGTCCAATCTCTTAATAATCTTATATGTTTCAATCAGATCCCCTCTCATCCTTCTAAATTCCAGTGTATACAAGCCCAGTCACTCCAATTGTTCAACATTAGATAGCTTAAGGTAGAGGAACACTTAGGAGCTAGTAAACATAGTATGATTGAATTCACCCTGCAATTTGAGAAGAAGCTAAAGTCAAAGGTATCAGTATTACAGTGGAGTAAAGGAAATGCAAAGTTAGCATTCATTTTGAGAGGACTAGAATACAAATGCAAGGATGTAGTGTTGAGGTTTTATAAAGCATTGGTGAGGCCTCACTGTGAGCAGTTTTGTCCACTTTTCAATTAAAGGATGTGCTAACATTGGAGAAGATTTAAAGGAGGTTCACGAAAATGATTCCAGAATTGAAAGGCTTGTCATATGAGTATTGCCTGATGGCTCTGGGCCTGCATTCACTGGAATTCAGAAGAATGAGGAGGGACCTTATTGAAACCAATCGAATATTGAAAGGCCCCAGTTGAGTGGAGGTGGAGAGGATGTTTCCTACAGTGGGAGTCTAAGACCAGAGGTCACAGCCTCAGAATAGAGGGACATCCATTTAGAATGGAGATGAGGAAAAATTTCTTTAGCTAATGAGTGTGAATCTGTGGAATTTATTACTGTGGAGGCATAGTCACTAGGTATATTTAAGACAGAGGTTGATAGATTCTTGAACAGTCAGGGCATGAAGACATATGGGAAGAAAGCAGGAGATTGGGACTGAGAGTAAAATGGATCAGCCATGATGAAATGGCAGAGCAGACTTGATGGGCCAGCTGGCAAAATTCTGCTCTTACTGTATTATCTTATGATCCTATGTTGCATTTGATTCAAGGAAGATAGAACAAGTGAGGGTAACTGTTTACTAAATATTTGCAATCAATAGTTCTTTCTTTAAACATGATTTTCTCTAGTTTGGTGTGTGAAGAATGTATATTATTATGGCAAGTCAATTGAGTATTATCATTGGTTCCAAAAGCCTATGCTTTGAAAAGATGTGATGTGAATTCAAAACCTCTGTTCTTTGCATGATTCATATCTTACCTAATTTTAGCAGTGTGTGAAGATTGCTAAGCAGTATTCTAGAGTTATGTGAATATACCAGTTATTAAATCAAGCAAGAACAAGTCATCAGCTCTTAAATTAAATTGCAAATTGCAAGCAGTGAATTGAAATTAAGAGCACACCATTGCAAATAAATGATACAGTTTATGGAGGACAGGCTGGCCCACATATTAAGGGCCATGGATTGCAAAATTTCAGCAATGAGATATTTCATATGCATAGCCAATATTAAGACAATGGGGTTTTGTTAATTGACCTACATCAATCCATGCAACTATGGGTTTAAGGAATTTGGAAAACAAGTTCAAGGAAGCTTGTAATTAATTTGTCCCAGCAAAGGTATTTGAACATTCTGAGGCGTTTCCACTGTAGCTGTGCAATTCAAAGGGAGCATGTCAACTAAAAGTATTGATGTAAACAATATCCATTGTAATAATTGGAATTGTATTGCATCACCTGTTGTTGCCTTTGATCTCAAGAGTATGAAAATGTAATGTACTTTTAAGCTTGGGAGACTGTATCATGAGGATCCCCTGAAGACTGTATGCTTATCGTGATGAATAATGACTTTCATATCCACAATGTCAGTATCTTTCCAGTCACATCAAAGATACTAACAGAATATGGAGATTCCTTTCTAGAATGTTTGTAGCAGATTGCTCTCAGTCTACTGAAGAGTTAAATAGCGCTGCTCAATGCTTCTACTCTGGAATTCTCACCGATACTTCATATTCCAAAAAGACTCCAATAATGAAAGCTTGAAAAAACTTATAAGATATAAGACTCAGATAGTTAACACAGGCCTATTGAGTGGTAAAGGATAGAGAAAGCAGTAAAGTCTTGAATAAGAATTTTGTATTCAGAATCTGGAAAATGCATAATATTTCAATGCATAAATTTCATGACCCATCTGTCCCACATTCATTATAGCAATAAGTAATGTTGAGAAATAGAGAGGGATAAATGGAAACAGAAAGATAGGAGTTAGTGTTTATATTACAATTTCTCTACCCAGTTGATTTCCTCCAGATCATATATTGTTTTCAATATCCAAACCTATTTTGGCAGTGAAACTGCTTTAAATTCTTTAATGTGATTCATTAACACTCTAAAGTTTTACAAGTGCATAAATTTACTTCAATCATTGTTAACAGTTACTAAAAGATCTTTGTCTATTGCCAATCATTCACTGATCAATGAATTGAAATAGGAACTTTAAATAGGAACACTTAATGGATTCAATTAGCCCTTGAGTTAAGTAAGTTATATGAATGACCTGATGAATTATACACCTTCTCCTGAAAAGGTCTGAGATTGACCAGTGATTGAATGGAGTAGTATCCTGTCAACTAGAATCATTTTGCATATGAGATCCTTTGATTAATATCAATGTTTCCAACAAGTATAATCCACACTTGTCACAAGTATTGCAGATATCTTTTAACATTTCTCACGATGAGTCAGACACTCCACAGCTATAAGGGAGAGGAACACTGAAGGTGGAATAAAAAACACTTCTGAAATATTTGGAAAGTAGAATGCAAGTGAGATGCCAAAAGAAAATGAATCAAGGGCATAAAACCATGGGACAGCAGATACAGAAACTGACTTCTTTTCCACTCAATGAAAGATTTAGAATAAGGGAGACCTGTGTTATTGCATCCATATGAAAAATACGTCTTTTAAGATGGAAAACAGGTAGAATAAAATTGGTTACTTTTACTTAGGAGGTTATGAAGCCATTGGACCATAGAATGAGGGAGAGACCTTTAAGGTGTTTACCATGTCTCTACTGTAATTGATACTTCAGTAATCCGCAGAACTGAGAATAACTTGTTTCCACTCCAGCTTTTTGGCTTCTCTGGTGACTTATGCATCAATGTAGGAACTGCTCATTTTACTCTAGATGGGGCAGACTGTCCTTGGCATAGAGCTGGGAGGGAGAAGGAGCAAATGTATGGGCTGTTTGTAAGGTTGCACAATCCTGCTTCTTCTTTTGTTTACGCACAAACTTCTGTGTGTTCTCACATTTGAGGTTCCCATTACCGTTACAAATACTTCTCTACTTTGAACAGTCACAGGCCAGGAACGTCAGAAAGTTTACATCTTTTCAGAGAGATTTTGAGAACATCTTTAAACTTTTGCATTTGTCCGTCTGTGATCTCTTCCTGTGACAGAAGCCGGAATGAGTTTCTGGACCCTTATGTTGAGGGTATAAATAGCAAGACCTGCCCAAAGGGGTCAACAACATGCTGTTAAGGCCTCAATGCTGAGGATATTGCCCCAGGAGATGACAGTTTGCTTATTCCTAGTGAAATTTGTGGAGATTTGACAGAAACCGAATTTCCCCAAGGTTATGGTGATGGCATGTGAGAAACACCATGAATATTCAGTGTGATAAATAGGTCAAAGAAAGGGTCAATAGAAATTATTTTAAAAGGAATAGTAACCAAAGGAGGAACATATATTAGGATAATAGTCTTAAGAATGTTAAATACCAACACAAATGTTGAATGTATTAATAATTGGCAATTTGTTTATTATTGTCACATGTCCTGAAATATAGTGAAAACGTTTGTTTTGCATAACATCCATACAGGTCATTTCAAATAAAATTTCATTGAGGTAGTACAATGCAAAAAGCCATAGTAGAATGCAAAATGTTGCAGTTTGAGTTATGGAGAAAGTGCAGAGCAGATTGACAATTGGGGCCTCAATGGGTAGATTGAGAGATCAAGAGCTCATCTTTATTGGGCAAGAGGTCCATTCAAGAGTCTTAAAAACAATGATATAGAAGCTGTCCCTGAGCCTGTAAGTGCATGTTTTCTAGCATTGTATCTTCTGCCCAATGGAATGTGGAAGAGGAGAAAATAGTGGTTGATTCCCTGAAAGAAGGTTTGCATGGTTGCTGTTTGCAGACTTACAATGAGAGATTCTTGTCACCTTCAATGAAGTTTACATTGTGATGGACTTGCATACAAAATTGCTTTACTCTAAGTATCTAGCTGATATTGTTTTGCTCTCCCTGTAGCATACTAAGCCATTCTGTACAGAGATGTGGTTGCCAGAACTATATATACTCTGCTATTTCTTGTCAACTCCTGGAGTAATGATTTGTACATTTAACAGTTTCTTGCTGTGTGATGTCAATCCCACAACAATCTCTGTCCTGCTACCATTCATTCTTGCCTTGGAAGTTAATTTACTCATATCTTAGATTTTGCATTTTTCCTTTGGCAGATTAGTTGTGCGGGATGCAGTACTCACAGTCAAATTATAACATACAAGATATGCATTCCAGTGGATAATGAATTAACAAGGAAGTCGTGTAGCTGATGGGACCTGATGATGGCTTAGTGGAAGAGCTTTCTAGTTATTCCCATGTATTCTTCGTGGAGTTTTTTTTGTCTTTTCAAGAATTTCCAAACACCTTTATTCCAGCAGTATATCTCAATCTGAACAATTTGCTCCCAGTCTTCCTGATTTTTTCCAGAACGACAGTGTGATTTTCTGTGTGTTTCCTACAGAGCTGCATTTCACAACGTTTACATGACCCTCCCACAAAACTAGCATCGATCTTGCATTGTACATCAACAGAAACCTCTAGCATGTTAAAGATTTTGTTCATGGGAAATCATTGTCATTGGATATTAACAATATCAGCATCTTGTTCACTTTACTCTCTGCTGTACAATTGTAATTACATTGCCAGATGGTGGAACTCTCGATGCATTGAACTATATCAGTTCAAACACTTTATTGTACAGCTGGATTTAATATTAGAATCACCAGAGATTATTACAAGAAGATTCCACATTCTTGGTACCAAAACAACTTGCAGTAATATTGTGTCTTTTACAACTTCAGGAAAATTAAAGGAGTACAAAGATTATGGCATTCCAAACACCTCTCTGCCTTGCTAGCTGGTAGAAATCACAGGCTTGGGAGACACTGTTGAACATACAGTACATTTCTGTTAGCTATGTTATGCCAATGGTGGAATATTCAGACAATTTGCTGATTGGATTATCTTGGATGTAGTGAAACTTCTTTAGTATTCTTAAAACTTCATTCATTCAGGCAGTTAAAAAAAAGACATGCATTTATAAGTGTCTCTCACAATCACTGAATGTCCTCTTTCACAACTAATGAATATTATTGAAATGCAATCACTTCATTAAGGTAGGAAATGTGGCAGTCAATTTGTATGCAGCAGGTCCTCAAAGTACAGTGATTAGACATTGTGATTTAAATAAATAAACATCTGCCAGGTTGTTACTCTTCTATATTTGCAATATAGTGCCATCAGGATCTTTATCTGAAAGACCAAAAAATATTTCCTTCTAATGCAGTTGATTCTTAATTCATCTCTGCAGTGAGAAACATAGGGCAGAATGCCAAGTGATCGTTTTGCCCTTCCTAAAATATGTAATTTTCCTTTCAAAGTCAATATTAATGGCAATCTCAAAAGTACTGAATTGCCATAAAACACATCTGAAATATTAATGTTCTTGAGAGATGGAAATCTGCCATCTCTTCCAGCCTGACCTGTAGAAGATTCCAACCCACAGAATTGTGGTTGATATTTAGCACCCTTGAGCTTGTTGAATAAGCCGCTTGATTCTGTCAACCACAACCCAAAATACTTCCTACCTCACAATTCTGTAATGGTAGCTTCACTGCAAGGATGACATCAATTCAGGAAAATGGATCTGCACTCTTTCTCAGGGCATTAGGAATTAAACATAAATACTTCTCAACAGCACACACAAAGTGCTGGAGGAACTCAACAGGTCAGGAACATTTATGGAAATGAACCATTTCAGACCTGAAGAAGAGTCTCAGTTCAAAACATCAACTGTTTACTCTTTTCAATTGATGCTGCCTGACCTGCTGATTTCCTCCAACATTTCGTGTGCATTGCTCTGGATTTCCAGCATCTGCAGTCTTCCTTGTGTTTATGATTTGCTGCTCCACTGTGAAGTCTCCTTGAGGTATGCCTACCCTGAAGATGTTTAAATCTTCTCTTTGATGGTTCAGTGAGACCCTCTCTCACTGCTCCCCCTCCAGAATCTCTGCTGTTCTCCAAGTCTTCAACCATGTATTCACCCAGCCTATCAGATTCTTTCTTCTCTAGCCTTTTACCTTTCCCGCCCACTTGGCTTCACCTATCATCTCCTAGCTAGCCTCCTTCCCCTCCCTCCAACTTTTTATTTTGGTGTTTTCCCCCTTCCTTCTCAGTCCTGATCAAAGGTCTTGGCCTGAAACATCGATATTTAAAAAAATAATTTCCATAGATGCTGTCTGTCTCGCTGAGTTCCTCCAGCATTCTGTGTGCGTTGATTTCCAGTATCTGCAGAAGCTTTTAAATAATTCTCTATCTTATACAAAGTAGAGTACTTTCAATAACAACATCTCAACTCTTGTCTTCCAGTTCAAATTTGTGTCTGAACCTAAACTCCTGAGTCACAAAAGCTGGATGACTTTTAGCAAACCTAAATGACATAAGCATTGAGTTATTGCCTACATTAATACTTTAAATGACAACTTTTGCAACCTACTTTGCACCATATTTTTCCTTTAGAGATTTTGGATAAAGTCCAATAATATAAAGGTTGAATATGATTTATGAAGTATTTGCATTTCATTTCTAGCACGATAGGCACAAGTAGTAGAGCTGCCAGCTTCACCTCTACAGTGGCAGAAATTCAACCCTGACTTCCAGTGTTGGCTGTGTGGAGTTTACAAATTCTCTCTGTGAATACATATTGTTTCTTTCCCCATCCAAAGGACACATGGGTTGGTGGATTAATTGGCCTTTTTAACTTGCTCCTAGAGTGTAGAACCTCCAATAGGACCACAGCCTCGTCATGGTTTGGAGGTTTGCGTGCTTCAATGACCTGGAGTGTTACGCTAGCTGGAGTTAGGGCCTTGTGCTTTGGCTCTTGGCCAATGCCAAATGGTCAAAGGTTAGAGGACAGACTAAGAGTGGTCCGTGGATGTTCCAGGTTCAGGGGTTCAGCTCAGGGCTAATAACCCTGACTGGTAAAACAAAATTGTTATGGAAACAGGAATGAAGAATCCTTCTATATTTGAGTGTGAAGGTATTCCAGTGTCTCCACCTGGGACTTACATGACTGACAGTAGTGAAAACCAAGAGGGAGCCATTGACATAAAGGAAGCCCTGAACACCACCAGAGATGGAGGACTTTCATTGCTGCCCTAAATGCCAGAAGTGTAACGGGCAGTAAGCTAGTAGAGTGCAGATGAATGTTAGAATATCAGAGGCAGTAGGGAGTCAGAGAGGGGAGAGTGGCGACTTTGAGCTGTACATGGGAGAAACCAAGATAAGGGGTAAGTATAGAATTAGGGCAAATGTTTGCCTGATGATCATCATGGACTCTGTGGGCTGAGCGGATCTGTTTCTATGCTGTATTACGCTATAAAAATTTTTAGTTTCTAATTTGCAAGCTTTTTGAGAATTCTAAATTCCTGGGGTTATGTAAAATAATCATACTATAACATATCACCATTCCTCCTATATAGAACTTTATCATTTTAAATTAGTTCTTTTTATTCCATCTTTCCCCAAGACTTCCTGCTTTCAACTGTCTGTTGCCTTAATTCATTCCCACTGCATTAAACTTTTATTTATACTTCTGCTACATCTAGTCTGAACATCTCCAACTTTCTCCTCACTCTACACCCACGCTTGCCCTTAGAAGCTTCAAATCATCCAAAATTGCAATGCATCCATCCCATACATTGTATCCCCTGTCCCACCAGGCTATTCTCATTTACCCCAATGATTCTTTCATCTGACATGGGAAATTCTTATTTAAAGTTCCCCCAAAAGGATCAATTCTGTTGTTTTGTTATCTCCAGTTTCTTAACTCAGCTTTCAAGGCAATTGGTGCCCTCTCCAATAATGATCAGTGCATCCTCTTCCATTTAAATAATCATGAGTAGAGTCTTCTGTCCTATTGATAGAACTTCATTTTCCGTATCAATCTACCTCAATACTTTGTACTCTGTCTTGAGAACATAAGAACATAGAACATAGGATATAGGAGCAGGAGTAGGCCACCTGGCCCATTGAGCCTGCTCCAGCATTCAATAAGGTCATGGGTGCTCTAGCTGTGGACTTAGCTCCCTTTCCCCCATTACTGTTAATTCCCTTGCCATGCAAAAAATCTATCTAACCATGTCTTAAATCTTAAATATATATATCCTGAATCTTGAGGTTATATCTTTTAGTTCTGGTCTCACTTACAAGTAGAAACAGAATAAAGTCAAAGTAAAATTTACTACCAAAGTAAGTCCACTCAGTGGACACAGTATTAAGTTCCCCCTGTATCTAATGAAGTGGCCACTGAGTGTATGTTCATGATCTTCTGCCGCTGTAGCCCATCCACTTCAAGGTTCACTGTGCTTTGCATTCAGAGAGGCTCTCCTGCATACCTGCATCTCCTGCATGGCTATCTGAGTTACTATCACCTTCCTGTCAACTTGAACCAGTCTGGCCATTCTCCTCTAACCTCTCTCATTAGCTAAGTGATTTCATCCAGAGAACTGCTGCTCACTGGATGTTTTCTTTTTGTTTTTCACACCATTCCCTGTAAACTCTAGAGACTGTTGTGGATGAAAATCCCAGTTCAGCAGTTTCTGAGATAGTTAAACCACCCTGTCTGGCACCAACAATCACTCCACGGCTGAAGTCACTTAGATCGCATCTCTTCCTCATTCCAATGTTTGGTTTGAACAACTGAACCTCTCGACCATGTCTGCATGCTTTTATGCATTGAGTTGCTGCCATATGATTAGATATTGGCATTAACGAGCAGCTGTACAGATGTACCTGATTTAATGGCCACTGAGTGTATATGTTTTCCTAATATTTGGGATTCATTTTCTTGCAGGCATTTACAGGAAAATAAAGAAATACAATAGAATTTATGAAAACTATACGTGGAGAAACACGGACAAATATCTTTACTGCCTCTTTCTTATCTGTCTCTTTCATAATTTTCTATGTTGCTAGAATATCCCTCTTGAGAGTAGAGAACTGTAGTAGTGATAGGGCTTCCATAGTTTGAAGAGTAGGCACAGGAGTCTGTAGACATGATAGACACCTTAATCGAATGCTGCCTTCCAGGTGCCAGAACCAGGGATGTCTTGGTTCAGGCATGACACTCTAAAGGGGAAGGACGAGGAGCCAGAAGTTTTAGTACATAAGAGCAAAAATGACATAGGAAAAGTGAGGTGGTCCTGAGAAGATCATTTGGGGAGCTTGGAAGAAAGCTGAAATGCAGGAGCTCCAGGGTAGCAATCTTTGGATTGTTGCCTGTGGTACGGGCCAGTGAGGGTAAGAATAGGGTGATTTGGCAGGTAACTGCATAACAGAGGAACTGATGCATTTGGGAAGGATTTAAGATTTCTGGATCATTGGGATCCCTTCTGGGGAAGATACTAGCATGGATGAAGCATTGGCTGATTGGCTGCTGGTGACTAGTGTTGGGATCACTTCTTTTTAGGTTTTGTATCAGTGCTTTGGATGATGGAATTGATGGCTTTGTGGCCAAGTTTGCAGATGATATGAAGATCGGTGTTGAGGAAACAGGGAGGTTGCAGAAGGGCTTAGGCAGGTTAGAAGAATGGGCAAAGAATTGGTAGATGGAATATAGTGTTGGGAAGTGTATGGTCATGCAGAATAAAAGAGTAGACTATTTTCTAAGTGGGAAGAAAATTCAAAACACTGAGGTGCAAAGGGACTTGGGTGTCTTCATGCAGGATTCCCTGAAGGTTAATTTGCAGATTGAGGTGTTGGTGAGGAAGTCAAATGCAATGTTAGCAGTCATTTTGAGAGCACTAGAATATAAAAGCAAAGTTGTAATGCTAAAGCACTGTAAGGCACAGGCAAAGTCTCACTTCAAGTATTGTGAGCAATTTTGAGCCCTTTATTTAAGAAAGGATATGCTGATATTGGAGAGGTTTCAGAGGAGGTTCATGAGAAAGGTTCCAGGAATGAAAGGCTTATCATGTGTTGAGCCATTAATGGCTCTGTGCCTGTACTTGTTAGAATTTAGAAGAATGGGGGGGGGGGGAAATCTCATTAAAACATATCAAATGTTGAATGGTCTAGATAGAGTGACTGTGAAATGGACATTTCCAGTGGTGTTGGAGTCTAGGACCAACGGGCACAGCCTCAGAGTAGAGTGACTTCCACTTAGAGCTGAGATGAGAAGGAATTTCTTCAGCGGGGAGGGGGAGGGAGAAGTGATGAGTGACCATGTTGCCTGGTTCAGTGCCAGCCAATTAACACAGCCCCATTGACTTAACATTTGGCTCTTCTATATGCAATCTCTTAGTCTGTGAAGCAGCCTGAGCTTTTAATTCCAATTTACTATTTGCAATTTTAAAAACAAAAACAGAAAGCTAACTGCAAGTTTCATAAACTTATTTATATTTACAATAAGATATGAAGCAACACCATACAATTCTAGAGGAACTCATCCAGACAGGCAGCATCTATGGAAGTGAATAGACAGTCAATATTTTGGACCAAGACCCTTTCAGACACAAAAAAATGAAACCTGGTTCTTGTTTGAATTAATATCTGCTATATTCTCCCTAACAGTGCTGTGTGACTCCATGATTGTATGATCAGCGCTAATCTTTTACCTGGAAACAAAGACACTGGAGTTGCTAGAAGCAGTAGCAACAAGCAAACTGCTGGAGGTACTGAGCAGGTCAGGCAGAATCTCTGAAGGGAAATGAACAGTTAATGTTTCAAGTTGAGACCTTTCATGGGGATTAACCTGCTGAGTTACTCCAACTATTTGGGTTTGGCTATCTCTTACCCCACTGCCACTTTTCTTTATTATCTGCATATCCCTTAATTTCCTGGATTCTAATAATCCTCCAGACTGTCTGAATATACTCATTGACTGAGCCTTTACAAACCTCTTGTGTAGTGAATTCCAAAGGTTCACAACTCTCTAACTGAAGATATTTTTCTCATCTCAGGAAGCAGAGAGACTGCTGTGGTGTTGAGTGATCAGGTGTTGCAATTTTATAGGGACTTGGAATTGGATAGCTAAGCCATTGGCTAAAAACAACACTGTACACCGTTTCCTCTGATGTATCAATGTAGTTTCCTAGTGCCTTTTGTCATAGTGGTCATTGTATAAATTCATTTTATTGGTAACTAACCCTGAGCTACCCAGTTATGGACCAATAAATAGACTATCACTGACCACACACAAAGCAGAATGAAAATGCATCTTGATTTTAGAAAGTGCTCAAGTCTCTGGCCATTGGTATTGAGGATCTGGCTAGCCATCACTTACTGGAATTTAGGACAAAATAGCAAGATTATTGTCAAATGATTCCAGATTATGATCTTCCTTATCCATGTATTTTGGCAGATGTTATTCATTACCACTGCAGTCAACATTGCATAAGATGGGAACATGCTTGTCACAGTCAGCATTTGGGAATAATATTATCTAATAACCGATGTCATTAAGCTTAATTTCTCTCCACAGGTTCTCCAGCAGACACAGTACGGGAATGCCTATTCTTTTTAGCAGTCTCTTATCACTTCTTGTGTGGGGTGTATCTGAAGGGTCATCATTAATTTTTAGCTGCAAGTCAGCAACTGTGTTGCTGGTAAACATTGTTATTATAGGAGATTCTAAGGATGAACACTGTTCAGATGACTTAGTATAGTTCATTCTGTGTTGCCTTAAATGATTTTATCCCATATATGGTAGATGCTGAATGCCTCAGAGCACGTGTGAGAGAATTTGTGACTCGTGGTAAGGTCATGTTGGAGCAGGCAGAAATGGTAAAGGATAGTATGTGGGGTATGGATATCTGCTGGATAATTATTCTTAACTAATTCCTGTTAAATACATCAAAAAAGAGTGAATTCAGTGGAATTATCCAATGATTTCTAAGCCATATTTATTGGTGTTGCAAATTAATTTATAACGATACTGCCCTCACTATATATCAGGTTTTCCAATGTTTCTGATTTTCAGAAATAAGTAAAATTGTTCAAAAGAAAATAAATAAAATTATATAAAATTATTGCTTGAAAGATTCAATCCTCTAAAGCACCAAGCACTTCTAAATAACTAACAGCTTTAAACTCAATGAAAGCAATGAAAAATTATATTGCATCATAGATTTCTCATTCTCCTCTGTAGCTCTACAGCCCTTATTCAAAAGAATGGCTCCAGTGATGGAGTGTTGCCTGGAAATGGCCTCTGGATCTCAGCCAGAAGTTTGAGATTTCCATATTTAAGCACCGAGCCCAAAGTGTACTTGGAGAAATATTGGCACTTCCATATAGATTGGCTGTCAAACCTAGCCAAGAAATCTCTGCAAAATTTGGTTATCCTCTGGCTCGGGTATAATTTTGAAGCTCAATCTACCTTGTATCAGTGCAAATGTGCTCCAGTATAAATTTCTTACAAATTCTTTCAGATGTGTTAAAGTGAAATTAATTTGAATTTATTTGAATGCTTACCCTCTGGGACATTAAACAATGGTCAAAATATCCACTGAGCAGGACAGATGTGCAGCAAATTGGCAATCTCTCTCTAAGAAGTGATGGGGTAAATGTAGTGAAAAATTTAAACAATATGTTGATGGAATAGAGATACTCACAGAGGTTTCCAGCATTGTTGACAGTTAGTTGGAACAAAGTAAGAGAACAAGTGATGCAGAGTTTAGCCTTTCTATTTATGCTATAGTTAAAGTATGTATATGGATTCAGATGTTTATATTAGACAACTTCATTGCTCCTTCAACTCCCCATACCCTCACCATTCATATGGTGCAATAATTCACTGCTGTCAAAAGGAAAAGCATGATGGCTTGTAATACATACAAAAAAAAACTGGAGGAATTCTGCAGGTTAGGCACCATTAGGTCCCAATCTGAAACATCGACTCTTTATTCCTCTCCATAGATGCTACCTGATCTGCTGAGTTCCTCCATCATTTTCTATGTGTTATTCTGGATTTAAGGCATCTGCAGAAACTCTTTTGTTCATGATGGCTTGTTTTCCTGGTTTGAGCCATCCCAGTCTGGAGTTTTGTCTCATTCACTTTTGTAAAGTTCGAAGCAACCTTGTTCTTGGAGGATCTGAAATGAATGATACACTGTATATTTTGTATTTATGAATCACAACTTAAAGGCAACAGGCTTTTAAGGGAAACAAAAAGTTGTACAGTCATACATATCAAAGCTTTAACTCAAGACTGCAATCCACAAGACTATTGGATAACTGTGGATGGTTATATTCAATTAGTATATCTACTTGAACAAACACCAACAATCCACAGCACACGTGTCGATATTCAAACTTTAAGCATCTTCAGCCAGTTGGCAACATTTGGTGTAATATTTAGACAAGACTTCCTGAACATTATATCTGAAAGTTACAAACATAATAACATTTCATCAATTCCACCTCAACATTTTGCTTGACTTGCATTACAAAACGCGTTGGTGCAAGAACAAAAAATTGGGAAAAAAAGAATAATTTTGGTTTCAAATTTATTTTACATTCATTTAAAAATAATTTTAAAGTGCAGTTCTTGTCTAGAATTTAGAAATTTGCTTGAAGGGCATTGGGCCTAAGAGGTAGCAGTCTGTTTTACATTTCATCTACTTCCACTCGGCTCAAAAATCAGGATAGCTCCCACTCACCATCGTTACACTATGCTGCATGATCAAAATCGAACCAGTTTGTTTCATGTTAAAATGCTGCTGCTTATTTTTTGTTCCTTTACCAACACTCATCTCCGTAATAAAAGCCACATTCCAATACAGCTTCAAGTTATTATGGAAAAAACTAATACATGTTCTTCTCTTTCTTGTAAAATGAAAAGCTTGCCAAATACTTTTGTCTGAAGGCAGTAGCACTTTAAAGGATTAATTGTTCTTAACAAGGCACAGACAAGTTTACTCAGGGGAAAATCCACAGTTAAGATTAATTTCTTCATATTTTTGATGCAGCCAAGCCAATCTTTGAAATCTGTGTCATTTCACTGGCTAATGGAACGGCTTCTGAAGATAGCTTTTGGCTGCCTAACATTCCTTTTGGAACAAGAAGCCTGAAGGAAGAGGAACTGCACTTTTAAAAAGAGAGAAAAGATTAAAAAGGATGAGTACCAAAAAAATGTGATTTTAAGGTGACTAAAGACAGAAAGTGATCGGGACAAGTGCCAATGGAATGGAAAAGGATAATAAACGAGAGGGCATGAAATGTTGTTTTACTTTGTTTAAAATTGTGCATCTGACATCCATTCTTCTGCTTTCAGCTGCTATTTAGAAATTGATCACCTTTGTTACAGAGTGCCTAGGGAAGCCTTTGAAAACTTCCAAAGTTAAAGGGCATTACAACCAAAAGTAAAATATCGTTTTAGACTAAATGAAAAAAAAGCTCTACCTATCTCTTAGTGCAGCATAAAAACAGAGGAACAGAGATTGAAGGAGCTACTTTGACTAAAACAAGTGGTAGCTTCAGGAAACCCAATACTGAAGCAGAAGGCTGGGAAATATCAAATAATGTGAAGGGAACTTCATGTGCCAAAGTCATGCTGTGAGAATAGACACTATGTCAAAGTGAAAAGAGTGTAAAACAGCAAAAATATCAGCAATGGTATCCCTCCAACAAAGTAAAAAAAATTACAGAGCTTTGACTCCACCGCTTCCCACAGATGGTCTGTCAGTCGCTACCTTTTAAATCTCATGTGCCACGTAGGGAAGCTAAACTTGGACTGAACTAATGTGAAGCTGCATAAGAACTGGATTGGCATGGAAATGCTGGATTAGCATAGGGCAATATGCTGAATTGCCCTGCAAACTGAAGATGACATGGGTTGAATCAGCCAGATACTTTCAAAGTCTGTACTCACAGTAATAAGCAGATCAGAATTTTATATCAGAGCAAAGATAAACAAAGACTTGCTTTTTCATGAGCTGCTCAAAGACAAATAGTGCTTCACATACATGTTGCATTATTTGTGATTGTTTTACACTTAACTAACTGAGTAAGTTGTAGGAGACACTCTACAACTGAACAACAATGTTACATAACAAGATTCATCAACATAACAGCTCAGGGAGTTGTTGTCCAATTGAGTCCCGAAGAAGACAAATAGATGCCTAAATCTACCACTACTGGTTCAGCTGGATTAAAGTGACTCAAAGTTATTTCAGAATAATTATGACATATTTAATATCAGAAGCATTCTGACATGAAAAATCTGGTATGGGTTTGGATGAACTCCGCTTCACAAAACAGTAATCCTGACAAAAATATCAATGTGGCTCAAATGTCATGATTTAGTCCTATCAACTATTTCTTTCAATGCAATAATTATTGTATCGGATTTCTATTCCCATCTGCATATATAGCCTATATTATTTCCTTCTACTCAAATGTTGATTGTGTTGATTGTTTTGTGGAGTCTGGTTCCATGGTGTTGGTCATTGGTTCAGCAGCTATGTGCGCAACTCCTGCATCTTAGCAATGAGTACCAGAAGGTATTTGGATAGGGAAGTAACTCAGGTGAGTTAATCTGATCCCTCTACATGCATGCTCAGCAGGGGTCACTGGTTGATGAGAAGATGATACATTTTCAGTTGGTCTTTCCCTCCCGAACAGCAGGATCATGAAAGCAACTGTTATGCCACTGCTGCTACTCTGACCAAGGTTAGGAAGTTCAGCACAAACTAAGGACAGAACTTGGCATGTTTATGTTCTGTGGCTAATCAATGAATAAACTTATTGAGCAATGAGGGGAGTCAAACCATTGCTATGATCATTTAGCCTTTGACCTTTGGTAATGATATTGATATCCAATGTAACCTTCCTTAAAACTTACAATCCATACAATTGGAATCATTCAGATTCTTGCTGCTTAGGTGGTTTTAGTTTAAATCAGTGACAATAATTCACTGGGGCAGTGGTTCTCAACCTTTCTGAATGAATACATCACTTGCTCATACTTACACCTACCATATTCACTCCCCTTGTGATACTGAATCATATAAAATCATGAGCCACTCATTTTAAGAAGCTGGGACAATTTGCATTCCTGGGGTAGTTAGCACCCTATGGCCAGGGCAGCTAATATGCTGAGATGTACTTTTCTTTATTTTGACTTTTTATGAACTTTTTCACAGAAATACTGTACCTTAATATCAGTAAAGCTCCATAGATTATCTTTAATCTATAATAATGCTCTGAGAGTTTGGGGTGGGAATGGTTGCACACCGCAAGTTGATAACTTAGTATAATCACCATAAGATGAAATTAAAATGCAACCTTATGTGTAGTTGTAAGGTAGGATTTGGGATGAACTGGGACTGAGATTGGGAACTAACCATATATTTTATACTAGTTTCAATTTAGGTGGTATTCCTTATCATTTATAATAAATTATCTATTTTGTGATCAGTGATATTGCTAATAACTCAACAATCACAATATTCAATTGATGAGTATCAATCATGTGAAATATCAGGAATTTTTGTTTCCAGTTGTAAAAATACTTCAAAATGAGAAAAAAAATCTATGACAATTTATGTTCTTAAATGCTAATGAGCAAATTAGCTTCAAAGAAAGACGAATCAATAACTATTGTAAAAAGATGCTCTTATATTCCAGGGCTGCTGCTGATCACAGATCGTCTCTGAATATAAACTGTAAGGAGAAACCCACAGAGACCATCCTACGGTAACCTATAAAGAACAAGAAACAAAGGGTATTGAGCCTGAAGATGTTTCGATTTCCCTAGGCGCTCAGCCCCTGTCACATCAAACTACCAATTAGTCACAAATTTTTATGACCAAGGATCAGCAGGCTTCTGCAATCTCTTGTCATCTTGAAAGGTATACCGATAAATGGCATATATTAACACAGTCTTGAATCAAATCTTCAAAAAGGCAATTCATGAAATTTGGCATCAATTGTAGATAAAGGATATTTTACTCCTCAATTGTAATATAGACTTGCTTTATTCTTATGGTCTCCTCAACATTTTGCCACCAATCAGTCACTCTCAGCTAAGTGACCTGTCCACATCATTATTGCTCTATTAATTGCTTCTACCTACATTTTTGTAAGTGGTGGCCCTATGAGATGTCCTTCTCTTCAAAGTTTAATGCAGCTGGCCCAGCAATCAATGGACCTTTAACAGAATAATTGTGAAGGTTGATTAGCTGTCAAAAACTCTTTTTACAGTGTTCACAGGCAGTAAATCTCAGTTCTAAGCCTGAGATACTTCACATGTCACTTGGTCCTTCATCCAAAACTGATGCATTGTGAAGCAGTCAATGACAAATTCCACAATGTCAAAAGAATAAAGAGATACATAAAGTCAAACTGCCTAGTTTATAAAAGGTATAATCCACAGCTTTGTACATTATGTAAAACTGCACCACATAGTCTGGTAAAATATATGAGTTCAACATTTTTATTCTCAACGGCCAGGGGAAATCAAGGCATTATCACAGTTAGAATCATGGCAAGCAAACAATTTCAGCATTCAGGTTATAGATAATTTATATCATGTTCACATCATTTCACAGAAAAAAATGTATTTCAGCACTTCATCACCATATTAATACCAAGACTTTTAGAATATCTGCCAAGCACATTAAATACTATGATATTAAACCTGTTACTGCCGTCTTTGCACTAGACTATTAAAGAAACTCAGAATTAGACTGCAACTAATGAATGAAAGTTTTCGGTAACATCACAGCTCCATTAGGATGGAGCACTATTGTTAGCAGGAAATCCCAAACTTACAAAGTTGTTCACAGAAATTGACCATTTTTTCATTGGTGAAATGCAAAAATGAGGCCAAACTGACATTACTACTCTCAAGAAATCTAAATAAAAATTCGTAAAAATGTACACAAACAGATAATTTTGTGCTCACATTGCGATTGATACAACCATTGTTGATCAGAGATCAGTGTCAGTGAAAGCAGAATAATGCTACTATAGAAACAGGTTTTAATGTAGTTTCATTTGTGCCATCTACCCCTACTTAGCACGTAACCTCTGGTATCAATTGTTGTGTCTTCAATATTTCAAATAATATTTGAGTAATATTGTAAATATGCTGTTGATTGAGCATTCTTAATTTAAATAATTTATTATGGGTTATATGTAAAAATACGTGAATTGCATTTGTCATGACAGTATCATGTGATAGATGGGCACCTCGCTAAAGTAAAATTTAACATATACAAGTTATTCCGAATTCTGTGTTTTTCATCCAATTAGTTTTATGTCTTGGAGTTACAGAACATAACAAGGTATTTTTAAAATACACCCAAGATGACTACCTAACTATTAAAGCACAGCGAGACAGTCAAGTTTTTAAAAAAGTGCAGCTGAAAGATAGATGTGGTCAATTTCACAAGGGATAACTGAATATAAATACCGAGTGAATTGAGCAGTATTTTAAAGTAAATGTAATAGCCAATGAGAAACAAGTACTGGTTTTGCTGACTGTATTGGGTGGAAAAGCATACAGTTTGGTTAAAAATTTTACTGCTTCAACCAAACCAGCTGAGATAAGCTTTGCTGATATCTTGAAGGTAATGTGGGAGTACTTAGAACCAAAATCATTGTTGATTGCAGAACACATTAGAAACATAGAAACATAGAAAATCTACAGCACGTTACAGGCCCGTTGGCTCACAATGTTGTGCTGACCTTGTAACCTAATCTAGGAGCTGCCTAGAATTTCCCTACCGCATAGCCCTCTATTTTTCTAAACTTCATGTACCTATATAAGAGTCTCTTAAAAGACCCTATTGCATTCACCTCTTCCATCTTCACTAGCAGTGCATTCCACGCACCCATCACTCTCCGTGTGAAAAACTTATTTCCAATGTCCCCGTTGTACTTACTTCTAAACACCTTAAAGCTATGATACCTCCTCATGTTAGCCATTTCAACCCTGGGAAAAAGCCTCTGGTTAGCCACACAATAAATGCTTCTCATTATCTTATACACCTCTTTAGGTTTCATAAGTGGAATCAAAAGGTAGGGGAGTCCATTTCAGCATATGTGGCCGAACTGAAGGGATTGTCAGTTCAGTGGTAGGTTTAATGATGCATTGAGAGATCTTGTGGAATCTTATAAGAAAGCATTCAAAAATGGCTCCTAACTGAAGCACAACTTACATTTTAAAGAGCAGTTGAAGTAGCTACATCAATGGAAACAGCAAGCAAAGACACAATTGTGCAGCTGTCAAGACAGCAAATGACCATGAGCAAAATTGAACTGTCTAAATAGAAATCAGACCATGCTAACTTAAAGGAGAAACTTGCAGAAAATACAACTAAGTAGGACACACAAAAGTTATATCGGGCAGACAAAAATAAATGGACTGTACAGGGAAGAGAAAAAGATAAAAAATTAAGTTGCAGTATCAAAAAGAGCACTAATCTGCATGCTGTTCATGAAAAATCTGATAATGATGAGAATGATACAGGTCTGAGTAGCCTTAAGATTTACAGTGTGAAAACTAGCAATAGACAAGCAATATGTCTTACACTGGAAGTGAACACGTATACAATTTTGGATACTGTTGTGTTCATGGGAATGCCATGAATAACCTCCCAGGGGAATGAGCATAGGTTCATGGTGCAGAAGGGAAGGAGGGAGAAGAGGGGAGTGGTAGAGATAAGGGACTCAATTGTCAGGGGAACAAACAGGAGATTCTGTGGATGTGAACGGAACACTCGGATGGTATGTTGCCTCCCAGGTGCCAGGGTCAGGGTCATCTCAGGTCATGTCTGCAGAATTCTGGACAGGGAGGGAGAACAGTCAGATGTCTTGGTACATATTGGTACCAATGACGTAGGAAAAAAAGTAAAGAGGTCCTGAAAAGGGAACTTAGAGAGCTAGGTAGAAAGCTGAGAAGCAGGACTTCCCAAGTAGTAATTTCTGGACTGTTGTCAGTGACACGAGCCAGTGAGGGTAGTAAGAGGATGATGTGGCAAATAAATGCATGGCTGAGAAGGTGGTGCAGGGGGCAGGGATTCAGGTTCTTGAGTCATTGGGATCCCTTCTGGGGGAAGGTATAACCTGTACAAAAGGGACGCGTTGCACCTGAATCCAAGGAAGACCAATATACTCGTGGGCAGTTTAGATGATCTTTCAAAAATTATTGGACTCTGGCATGGTGCCAGAGGTCTGGAAAATTGAAAATATCACTTTACTCTTCAAGAAAGGAGGAAGGCAGCAGAAAGGAAATTATAGACCAGTTAGCCTGACCTCAGTGGCTGGCAAGATGTTGGAGTCAATTGTTAAGGATGAGGTTATGGAGTACTTGGTGACACAGAACACAATTAGACAAAGTCATCATTGTTTCCTTAAGGGAAAACCTTGACTAATGAATATATTGGAATACTTTGAGAAACTTACAAGTAGGGTAGATAAAGGGGATGCAGAGGATGTTGTATATTTGGACTTTCAGAAGGCCTTTGAGAAGGTGCCACAAATGAAGCTGCTTTCCAAGTTACAAGCCCATGGTATTACAGGACTGCATGACTAGAACATTGGCTGATAGGTAGGAGGCAGTGAGTGGGAATAAATGATCCTTGTCCTTTTGGTCGCCAGTGACTAGTGATGTTCCGCAGAGGTCAGTGTTAGGACAGCTTTTTTATGCTATATATCAATCATTAAGATGATGGAATATCTAAATTATTCCAATCTACTCTGCTAGGCCTTTCAACATTAAAAAGGTTTCAATCAGATTCTCCCTCATCCTTCTAAATTCTAGTGCCTATAGACCCAGACCCTGCTGCCAAGTTTGCAGATAATAATGAAGATTAGTGGAGGAGCAGGCAGTGTTGAGGAAACAGGTAGGCTGAAGAAGGACTGAGAAAAATTAGGAGAATGGGCAAGAACGTGGCAAATAAATATAGTGTTGGAAAATGCATGGTCATGCCAAGCAGAATAACCGCCCCTGTCAGGAAATACGTTATTCACAGGAGTAAGAAATCCTTCACAGTGATTAAATCTTTCGGCCTGAATTGGACAATTTTAAAATTACTATGCTGTGGATATGTATATAGTAGATGTATTATATAGTGTACTGTGCATATGTAGTGATTAATTCATTATGAGTTATATGTAAAAGTACCTGAAATGCAAATGTTATGACCCTATCATGTGATACGTGGTTGCCCCGCTTAAAGTAAAACTTAACATGCATGAGTTATTCATGACTCTGTGCTTTTCTTCCAATTAGTTTTATGTTTTGGAGTTAGAAAATACAACACCTATAACTCACTGCAGCTGAAGCAGCAAAACTAACCCAAACCTTGAATGGAGAATGGAGGTTATATTTCCTTATACAGTATTAATATATGGATAGGTATACATAAACTTCTCTCAATTTAAGAGAAGTTTGGATTGGTACATGAATGGTAGGGATTACCGTACAAATTGTTGAACAAACACCATACAGAAGTTCAGCAAAAAACTATTCTACTAAATTATGCAGAATCATTAAAGGACAGTCAGGCATCATCATCAAAATTTAATATATTTCTCTCCTGAAACCAACTATCTCCAACTGGAGAAAATGTGGTTGAATGTCTTAACACTCCTTTTAGAGTGAGAGAAGGGTAGGTAGACAGGTCTTTTTGAGCAAAACTAAGGTGGAGGTGGAACTGCTGAAATAAATTGATTAAGTTGAAGCAGACAGGAAACAGTAAAAAGGATGTGAGGAAATCTTGTACAATATTTGAAACTGTGCTGAGCTGCTCCAGTAGAAGAATGGAAAGAAAGTGCTCTCAGCTTCTTTCAGTGCCTATCTCTCAGTGCAAGTGAGGACAAATGTCCGCTTTGAGAAAGAAGGAAATATGCTAGCAAAAGATTCCTGAGATTTTCAGTGATACGTTCATCATAGACAAAGAATATTCAGTGCAGTTTGGAGAAATGATAACCTTCAAGAAGCAATCTCTCTGTAGAGGCTGGTGGTCAGGGCATCAAATGAAATCTGCCAAGAGCAGAAAAAAAAAGATCTAACTGAATCAGGTAAGGAAAGTGATCATAAGACCATAAGATGTAGGAGCAGAATTAGACCATTTACCCCATCGAGTCTGTTTCCCCATTCAAGCGTACCCAATTTTTTTCAACCTTAGTCTCCTACCTTCTCCCCATAACCCTTAACTCCCTTGTCAATCAAGAAGTTATCTATTTCTGTCCTGAATACTCACAGCCTCTACAGCCCTCTTAGCAACAAATTCCACGAATTCACCACTCACTGGCTGAAGAAGTTCCTCCTCATCTCAGTTTGGAAGGGATGTCCCTTTATTCTGAGTCTGTGGCCTTGAATCCTAGGCTTTCTAACTAATGGAAACATTGTCTGTATCAGAATACACTGTACATATCTCATTTACAATGCCCTCACCTTCACCTTCCATGTGTTGAGATAACTCCCAGTATAGAAGGTGTAGAGTGGATGTGTATCTCCATCCCTTCAACATCACTGGGCTACACTTATTCACTTTTGCTGGCTTTACTCCCACAACGCAAGTGTGCAAGTGGATTGCCATTGAGAAACTGGGGATACGGTAGAACTGGATGGAAACAACAACTTCCCACAAACGTAAAATACAGGAACAGTGGTGGCTCATTTTGTACCTTGTGCCTGGACCATTGTTTAGTAACATAATTGCTGAGTTCTGTGTAACGTTTTTGCACCACCCCTATATACCTAGATATCTATTGAGATTTTAACATAATGACCTCTGTCTTCTATGTACTGAACGATAGTCACAGACCTCTTGGGGAGAAAATTCCAATGGTCTGAGTGAAGACATTTTTTCCACTTTCTGCCCTGTATAACTGACCCATCATTCTTAAAACTGCAACACTTCATTCTAAACATCTCAGCCAAGGAAAACATCTTGCTTCTGTCTACATTACAAAGGCTCATAAGAATTCCATATGCTTCACTGAGATCATCGATCATTCCTCTAAAGTCATAAGAATACAGGCCCACTCTACCTAATATTTTATATGACAAACCCTGCCATTGTTTTACAAGTATTCTTCCACCAAATCCCAATATAATTGGAGCAAGACACCTCTACTCCTTGAATGTTAGACAATTTAATGAAAAACCTCTCCATCACATGCACATAGGACTGGATGTTAAACTCTCAGATGGAGATTATAAATCAAGAAGTAGAATATTTATTGGAAGTTCAGCATCGCACAATGCTTATGAGTCATAGCTGGCAAAATCAGTAATCTAAAAACACAAAGTTCATTTTGAGAGAAGAAAACGAACTATAACAGTAAAGGCAGGGCTATTTCTTGATAACCATGTGGTGAATGAGAAGAGTTACATATGAGTTACAAATTTAAGGTCAAACTCAATAGTTTACTGCAGTGTGCTCACCAATTTGACTGGCAGGAGAATTGCCCAGTCATTCCCATTCTGTCTGCTTATGGTTTTATCAATTTGTTCTGCCTTCACAAAATCTGAAAACGGAACCTAGTCAATCCCCAACATTGTACTGGTTTTTTGTTAGAGAAGACAGGAAAAGGGAGAGAAGGCAAATCCACTCATATGATGCAAATGGATCATCAATTTCCTCATTACCAGACCTCAGTCAGTTCAAATTTGCACCAAAATTTTCACAATAACCATTAGCACAGGGGACCAGAAGGCTTCTGCCCTATTCGCTGTATATTTATGACTGTGTGGTTAAGTACAGCTCCAGTGCCATATTCAAGTTTGCTGATGACATGAATGTTGTTGGCCAAATCAGCATTTGGAGGGAGATTGAAAATATAGCTGAACGGTGCCGCAGCAACAACCTCTCACTCAAACATGAGAAAATCTGCTGATGCTGGAAATCAAAAGCAACACACACAAAATGCTGGAGGGTCCTGATGAAGTGTCTTGGTCTGAAACATCGACTTCTTACTCCATAAGATATAGTAGCAGAATTAGACCATTTAGCCCATCAAGTCTACTCTGCCTTTTCATCATGGTTGATCCATTTCCTCCTTAGCCTCAATCTCATCAATCTCCTGCATTGTCCTCATTTTCCTTCATGTCCTGACTAATCAAGAACCTATCAACCTCTGCCTTAAATATACCAAATGACTTGGCCTCCACAGTACACTGTGGCAATGAATTCTGAAGATTCACCGCTCTCTGACTAAAGGAATTCCTCCACACCTCCATTCTAAATGGATATCCCTCCTTTCTGGGGCTGTGTCCTCTAGTCTCAGACTCTTCCATAAGAAGCATACCCTCCACATGCACCCTATCGAGCCTTTCAACATCCGACAGGTTTCAATGAGACACCTCCTCATTATTCTGAGTTCTGATGAGTACAGGCTCAGAGCTATATCAAACTCTTCTCACATGATAAGCCTTTCAATCCCGGAATCACTTTTGTGAAACTCCTTTGACCCCCTTTCCAACGTCAGCATATCCTTTCTAAATAAGGGGTCCCAAAACTGCTCAATATACTCCAAGTGAGGCCTTACAGCGCCTTATAAAGCCTCCTCATTACATCCTAGCTTTTATATTCTAGTCCTCCCAAAATGAATGCTAACATTGAATTTGCCTTCCTCATCACAGACTCAACCTGCAAGTTAACCTTAAGGGAATCCTGCACAAGGACTTTTTGTAAGTGTGGTAAACTATGTATGCCTGTCTGGATACACCCCTCTGCTGACTGCTCCTGTGGCTCCTCCCACAGACCCCTGTATAAAGGCGATTGGAGGCACTGCTCCTCCCTCAGTCTCCGAGATGCTGTGCTCCCTTTTGCTGCTAATAAAAGCCTATCGTTCACCTCCCATCTCCGAAAGTTATTGATGGTGCATTAGTAAGGACAGTAATGACTTTGCATCTCAGATTTTTGAATTTTCCCTCCATTTAAAAAATTGCCTTTGCCTTTGTTTCTTCTACCAAAGTGCATGACCATACACTTCCCGACACTGTATTCCATCTGCTACGTCTTTGCACGTTCTCCTAATCTATCTAAATCCTTTTGTAGCCTCTCTACTTCCTCCAATCTACCTGCCTCTCCACATATCTTTGTATCGTTTTGCTGATGTTGAGTGAAAGCTTGTTGCTGTGGCACCATTCGGTCAGATTTTAATTGATTCTTTTGTGCTTCTTTGTACTTACTGTGAACATCTGCAAGAGAATAAATCTCAGGGTGGTATATATGACATATATGTACTTTAATAATAAACCTACTTTGAACTTTGATCAATAAATATAATAGAACATGGAAGGCAGAGCAGTACAGCTCAGTACAGGCTCTCCAGCCCACAATATTGTGCCAACCTTTCATCCTACTCCAAGATCAATCTAACCCTTCCCTCCCACATAGCCTCCATTTTTCTTCCATCCATGTGCCTATCCGTAGTGTATCTGCCTCTATCAGCACCCTTGTCAGTGCTTTACATGCACATACCACTCTGTGAAAATAACCTACCTGATTTCCCATCTATACTTCCCTTCAATCATCTTAAAATGTCCTGCAAGAGGACCACAACCTTTTTTAATAGCATGGTGCCTCAATGACCCAAGAGCTATGTTGGCTACAGTTAAGGCATTATGTTTTGGCTATTGATATGGACACTCATGCCAAACAGGTCGCAGCGTAGAGGACAGACTAAGGGGGGTGCTCCACTAATCTTCCTGGTTCAGGGGTTTAGTTTGGAGCTAATAACCTTACCCCTGACTAGTAAAACAAAATTGTTACAGAAGCACTGAAGAATCCTTCTACATCTGAGTGCGATGGTATCCCTAAGTCTCCACCCAGGACTGTATGACTAACAGTAGTGAACACTGAGCGGAAGCTACTGATATGATGAAGGAAGTCCAGAGCACCACCAGAGATGGAGGACATTCATTGCTGACCTAAACACCGGAGGCATAACAGGCAGTAACACTTTAAAATATACTCTTGTGTATACTCTTGCAATTTCTGTCCAGAGAAGGAGTGCTGGATGTCCACTCTATCAATGCCTCTTCATCTTATTCACCTCTATCATCTAAGAGAAGAGTCAAACAGAAGAGCCCTAACTTGCTCATCCCTTCCACATAAGACACATTCTTTAAACCAGGCAGCATCCCGATAAATCTCTGCTGAATCCTTTCTAAAGCTTCCACCTCCTTCTTAATGAGACTGCCTGCCATTATTTTAGAACCATTTGTTTGTAACTATAGGCAACAATATTTCCAAAGCAGATAAGAAGGTAAAATTAGAAAAAGTAGCTTATTATTGTCACATGTACCAAGATAGAGTAAAAAGGAATGATCAATTTGCCTGCAGCTGGTTGGTGGGGGTCAGAGGGAAGAGGGCTTTGATTGGGAGGCTGATGGCAGTAGGATTGCATTTGGAGATTAGCCTCCGCAGATAGTGATTATGTTAGTTGATGGGGGTGGGGAGGTAAGTGTAGAAGTTGAGGAGTGTGATTGATAATGAAGTGTAATGGTTGTTAATGTTGGAGGTTTATAAGTGCTCCAATGAGAATAGGGTTGACCACCAATTGGAAAGATGTGATTGACTTGGCAGCTCAGTGGGTGGAGATTTGACCAAGGGTTGTGCATTATAGGGTGTGGTTTTGTTCAGGTCAGTGGAGAGCTTGGGCGAGCATGTGGGTGAGCTGAGTGAAAGGAACCCAGCTCATTGACCCTAACATCTAGTTTCCCCTTAAGTTAAGCAGGATACACTGCTACATGGACCATGCAGAAAGGTGAGACTGAGCAGGCAGTTTAATCTCAATGTTTCAGAAGATTGGATAACCAGAGATCCTGGTGCAAACATTATAGACAGAATCGTGAATTACATGATATCACATTTTTAATAATATTACCCTATGCAGTACTCAAAAATGTTGTTTGCACCAATTTCTTGGTTATCTTTCTGATGGATAGTAGAACTGCTCAGTATTTCACTGAGCGAGATCGTGTACAGAAACATCACAGAAATGTTTCAACAGCAGTCAGGAGATCTGTAGCATTAGAAAGGGAAGAACTACAGAAAGGTGTCAAGGAAAAGGTTCCCAAAGTTAACACAAGTACACTAATTGGTGGGCTCATTGTGGTCTAATGATTTGCCAGTACCTCACCAGATCAGGAGCAAGTGAATTCCTAATTAATGAATGCCCCAACTTGACCATGATATTAATCGCACCACTGGCCCTTATGGAGCAATTAGAGACTTATAAGAACAGGGATGGATTACACCTGATGGATTACAAGTGAGGTAGTGTTTACGGTTCATTGTCATTTCAGAAATCTGATGGTGGAGGGGAAGAACCTGTTCCTGAGAACACACACTCAGTTTCCTGTACCTCCATCTTGATGGTAGCAATAGGAAAAGGGCAGACCCTGGGTGATGGGGGTCCTTTATGTTGGATGTCACCTTTCTGAGAAATTGTCTTTTGAAGGTATCCTCAATGCTGGCGAGGCTAGTGGCCATGATGGAGCTGGCCGAGTTTACGTCTTTCTGCAGCTTTTTTTTGAACCTGTGCAGTGGCCCTTCCATACCAGGTGGTGATGCAACCAGTAAAATGCTCTCCACGATATATCTGTAGAAATTTGTGAGTCTTTGGTGACAAACCAAGTCTCCTAATGAAAAATAGCAACTGCAATGGCTTCTTTGTAATTGCTTCAATACGTTGAGCCCAGATTAAACCTTCAGAGACTTTGACACCCAGAAATCAGAACTGCTCACCTTGTCCTCTCTTGATCGCTTAATAACGAGTGGCCTGTGTTCGCTTGACTTTCCCTTCCTGAAGTCCACCACCAATTCAGTTTTACTGACGTTGAGTGCGAGGTTGTTGTTGGGACACCACTCAACCAGCTGATCTGTCTCACTCCTGTACACCTCCTCATCACCTCCTGCAGTTCTGCCAACAATCATTGTGTTGTTGGCAACTTTATAGATGGCATTCGAGCTGTGCCTAGCCACACAGTCATGGGTGTACAGAGAGTAGAGCAGAGGGCAAAGTGTGTATCCCTGAAGTGCACCAGTATTGATTGTCAGTGAGGAGAAGTCATTTCTGATTTGCACAGACTGTGGTCTCCCAGTGAGGACATCCAGGATCCAGTTGTAGAGGGAAGTACAGAGGCCCAGATTTTGGAGCTTATTGATTTGAACTGAGGGTCCGATTACGTTGAACGCTGAGTTGTAATCGATATAAACAGCAGCCTGGTGTGGGTTTTACTATGTTCCAGGTGATCGAGGGCCAAGTTGAGAACCAGTGAGATTGCATCCACTGTAGACCTATTGTGACGACTAGCAAATTGCAGTAGGTTCAAGTCCTTGCTTAGGCAGGAGTTGATATTAGCCATGCCCTACCTCTCAAAGCACTTCATCACAGTGGATGTGATTGCCACTGGGTGGTAGTCATTGAGGCAGCTCTTGTTGGGCACTGGTACGATTGTCACTGTTTTGAAGCAGGTGGAAACCTCCGACTGTGGCAGTGAGAGTTTGAAGATGTCCTTGAACACTCTTGTCAGTTGATTTGCACAGGTTTTCAGAGCCCTGCTAACAACACCATCAGGGCTTCACAACTTGTGTGGGTCCACCCTCTTGAGAGATGTTCTGTCATCAGCTGCTGAGACAGAGGTCACAAGGTCACCATGTGCTGCAAGGGTTTGCACAGGTGAAGCATCACAACCCTTCATGATGTTCGATTTAACCTTGTAGGAGGTACTGGCCTGTAAACCTTGCCAGAGCTGACATATCCAATTCTGTCTCTAACCTCAATCAGAATTGTTCTTTTGCTCTTAAAATAGGCTTTCGTAGGTCATACTTGGACTTCTTATATAGTTCGGTAACACCCATCTTAAATGCCACAGAACTAGCTCTCAGCAGACTACAAACTTCCTGGTTCATCCATGGATTTTAGTTTGTGTATGTCTGATATGTTCTTGAAGACACATACACATCCACACTAGTCTTGATGAAGTTGATGACAAATGTGTCATATTCATTCAGATTCGAAGATGAATCCCTGAATATTGTTCCGTCCAGAAACTCAAAGCAGTCCTGTAAACTCTCCTCCACCTCCCTTGATCATGTCATCACTGGTGCTGCAGTCTTTAGTCTCTGCCTATACACTGGAAGTTGAAGTTCAACAGTAGAAGTTTCAATCTCCCTCCTATTTGCTGATTCATCACAACCTTTGATTCAGCCTATGGCAATGGTGTCATCAGCAAACTTGAATATGGCATTGGAGTTGTGCTTAGCCACACAGTCATAAATGGAGAGCGAGTAGAGCAGGGGGTGACCATTAGGGCCACAGGAGACCAGTGCGCCACTGGTTGGGAGAATTGGACTGGGCACATTGAGGACTGGCAGTGAAGAACTGGCGTACATCTGGGATCTTGGTGGGACATCAGAACCATTGTCCGTCATCCACTTGGATGACCAGAGAGGGGTAAGGAGTGGGCCCACTGGAGTGCCTCAGAATGCTTGGCCACCTTCAAATACATGTGGTTGTCAGGAATATCAGCCGGGGATCTGGGAAGATGGACTGATGGCCTGAGTGTCAATGTCCTTTTCAACAGAGTCGAATTGTCATGGTAGCATGTTCCATCCTAGCATTCTTTGAACCAGGTCGGTGGGAGATAGTGAAGTTAAGTTGCTCAATGAAGAGGGCTCAGCAAACCTGGCTGAGTTGGCGGGTTGGTGGGTTGATCTGAGGTTCTGGTGGTCAATCCAGATCAGGAAGGACGTGGTGTTCCCCATCAGCCAATGTCTACGTTCTTCCAAGGCCCACCTGATGTTGAGTGACTCCCTGTCTCCAACTCTATAATGACATTCTGTAGAGCTGAAATTGTGCAAGAAGAAGGTACAAGGGTACGTCTTCCCATCTGCTTTCCACTGGAAGTACGTGACCCCAGCTCCCACATCAGATCCTTCCACCTCTGGCACAAGTGGTCTGGAGGTGTTCGGATGGTGGAGAACAGGAGCGGTGGCAGGGTCTCTTGAGCTCTTCAAAAGCGTGGTCTGCAGCAGCATCCCAGGTTATCAGTGAGGTGAGGTAGGTGATCTGGTGAGGGAGGTGAGAGGAGCAGGAATTTGGTAGTATATTCTGATAAACCAGTGGTAGAAGTTGGAGATGCCCAAGACGTACTGTAGCTGTTTGGGGGAGCGCGGTCGGAGCCATTCTAAGACTTTCTCTGAGTCCGTTGTTATGCCTTAGGCTGAGCAGACATAACCTAGGAAGGAATTACCTATGGTGTGGAATTTGCATTTTTCCAACTGGTAATACAATTGGTTTCGAAGCGATAGAACAGGCATGATACTTGTGGTTTTGGTGTCCGTGGTGAAGATGAGGATGTCGTTGAGGTAGATGAACACATATCTGTATCACATGTCTCAGACCACTTTGTTAATGACAGCTTTGAAAACAGCTGGACTGTGCGGAAGTCCGAATGGCATCACCGAACATTCGTAGTAGCCAGTGGGTGGTATAAACGCTGCCTTCCAACCATCTGTCTATTAGGTTGTACACGATCCATGTGGTGAAGATCTGGATCCTGTGGAGAGTTTCAAATGCACTATCTATCAAGGGGAGAGAGCAGATGTTCTCAGTGGCGATTTTGTTGCATCCACAGTAACCAATGCAGGGTAAAGACCCCATCTTTCCTTTTGACAAATGAAGAATCCTGCACTGACTGGGGAATGGGATGGTCAATAAAACAATGCCAGCGTACTTCAGCAATGTAGTCATACACAGTTTGGGTCTCCGGAGGAGAGAGGGCGAATAGACAGTCTCAGGGAGTGTTAGTGCCCGGGAGGAGGTTGATTGCGCAGTCTGTGAGGTAGCAGGGAGCTGGCTTCCCTCTTACTGAGGGTGATGGCAGGGTTATGGTATTCCTCTGGGAGTTTGGTGAGGTTGAGAGCTGGGGTGAAGTCAACTGAGGTTGTTGGCAGGTGGTCTGTCAGGTGGGTCCCCAACTCAGCAGTGAACTGGATGACCAGGCACACTGAAGGTCGGGAGTGGAGAGCCAGGGGTAAGCTAAGCTGAAAGGAGTGTTTGGTGAGTCAATAAAGAGGAACTGGACGGACTCATGGTGCTCTCCTGTGTTCATAGGCACAGGCCATGTGCACACTCTGGCCATCCTAGACCCAAAGGAACATCTATCATTGGTTGTGATGCAGTCGGATGAGAGATAGTCTCTGTATGCACACACAAAAAGTTTCCTGCTGGGCCAGAATCCACCAGAGCCTCCTGTGTGTATAGAGCTGTCAGAGAGTGGAGGAGAACCGAGACAGTTAGTCGGGCAATGGTGCTGGAAAAAGGAGAACTAGAGAACTAACCAGCTAGAAGGCCAGTCATCTCTACTTGATGGTGCTGTTTCTCAGATGCGGTGGGCATTTGATGCGTTGGTGTCGGCTGCTCCAGAGTAGGCGCACAAATTGTTGCTCCCCCTGATGCTCGCTCTCTTGAGGCTTTAAAGGAGCTCTCCCCAGCTGCCTAGGTTCTGGAGGAATTGTTGAGGTGGGTCCTGCAGCCTGAAATGGTTCTGGGAATGTAACAGGGGTCTGACTGATGATCCGGAGGGTCATTCCCTAAAAGGCCTCATGGACTCCAGGCACTTCAGCATTTCCATGACCCTCTGAACAGTACACATCCAAACATTTAATTTATGATGGACATGAAGAGGAATGATTGCCTCCCGTTCTTGGACATTCTGATATGACGGACACCGGATAGTAACCTCAGACACGGACTCATACCTCAACAATAATAGCCACTATTACACCTCCAAAAGCAAAGCAGTGGAGATGATTTAGAGGTGAGCAATGACTTTAATGATAAATTTCAGAATAAGAAGCTACGAGGGGACACAAAACAAGAGAGAACACTTAATTAACTTTATTGAACTGACTTTATTGACTTTATTTCTTACATCCTTCACATATATGAGGAGTAAAAATCTTTAGATTACATCTCTGTCTAAATGTGCAATGTGCAATTTAGAGTAATTTATAATAAATAGTATGATCAACAGGACAGTCAATATAGCATAGAAATGCAATTGTATCGGCGTGAATTATTCAGACTGATGGCTTGATGGAAGAAGCTGTCCTGGAGATTGTTGGTCCTGGCTTTAATGTTGAGGTACTGTTTCCCAGATGGTAGCAGCTGGAACAGGTGGTGGTTGGGGTGACTCAGGCTCCCAATGATCTTTCAGGCCCTCTTTACACACTTGTCACTGTAAATATCCTGAGTAGTCGGAAGTTCACATCCACAGATGTCCACACCACTCTGTGCAGAGTCCTATAACATAGGGAAGTACAGTTCCCAGTCCAGTCAGTGATGCAGCCAGTCAGGATGCTCTCAATTGTGCCACTGTAGAAAGTACTTAGGATCTGGGGACTCATGCCAAACTTCTTCAAATGTCGGAGGTGAAAGAGACACTGTTATGCTTCTCATACCACACAGCCGGTACGTACAGACTACATGAGATTCTTGGTGACGTGTATGCCAAGGAACTTAAAGCTGTTCACCATCTGAACCCCAGATCCATTGATGTCAATAGGGGTTAGACTATTTCCATTCCTCCTGTAGTCCACAACCAGCTCCTTTGTTTTTGCAACATTGAGGGAGAGGTTGTTTTGTTGACACCACTGTGTCAGGGTGATGACTTATTCTCTGTAGGTTGCCTCATTATTTTTCAAGATAAGGCTAATCAATGTAGTATGGTCAGCAAATTTAATTAGCAGATGGGAGGTTTCGGTGGCGACACAGTTATGGGTATACAGAGAGTAAAGGAGGGGGTTTAGGACACAGCACTGAGGGACACCTATGTTGAGGGTCAGTGGGGCAGAGGTGAGGGAGTCACCCTTTCCACCTGCTGGAGATCTGACAGGAAGTGCAGGATCCAGCTACACGAGGCAGGGTGAAGGCTGAGGTCTCTGAGCTTCTTGTCGAGCCTGGAGGGAATTATGGTGTTGAATGCTGAACTGTAGTCCAAAAACGGCATTCTCACATAAGCATCCTTCTTCTCCAGATGTGTAAGGACGGTGTGTAGAGCTGTCGATCGGTTGTGTCAGTAAGCGAATTGCAGTGGATCCAGTGTGGGTGGCAGCAAGCTGCAGATGTTGTCCTTGACCAGCTTCTCAAAGCATTTGCTTATTATTGAGGTGAGTGTGACAGGACATCAGTGATTCAGACATGTCACCTTGGACTTTTTAGGTACAGGGACAACAGTGGATGTTTTGAAGCAGGAGGGCACTCTACACTGGAAGAGGGAGAGATTAAAAATGGCTGTAAACCCACCTGGCAGTTGTGCCATGCACATCCTGAGTACTCGCCTTGGGATGCCATCCAGTCCCGCAGCCTTGAGACTGTCCATTCATTGGAAAAACCTGCATACTTCATTCTCAGAGACGACTGAGTTCAGGCCACTTCGGCAGCTCTCCTTGGGGGCTCAGTGTTGGCGACATTGAACCGAGCGTAAGAAGATTTAGATCATCTGGGGGAGAGGCAATGACGTTGGCAGCACTGGTACACTTAGCTTTGAAGTCTGTGCCAGTGTGCAGACCTTGCCTTAAGCTGCTTGTGTTGTTGGTGGAGAGTTGTATCTGGATCTTGTCCCTGGATTGTTGTTTCACTGCTTTGATGACTTTATGTAGATCATAGCTGCGTTTCTTGAGTTCCTGTTTGCTACCAGTGGTGTAAGCTCTGCGTTGCCTGCTAAGTGCAGCACACACAGAACTGATGATCCAGGGCTTCTGGTTTGGATGGACACTGACCGACTTTTGGAGTACAACATCCTCGATGCACTGCTGGATGAATATCATGACCCCTTCCATGAACCTGGAGGCATTCTCATCACAAAAGACATTCTGGTTGACATCATCAAAGCATGGAGACTGATTGCTTGGACCATCAGTGGACGGTTTTAACTATGGCTGCTTCTTGGTTCAGATTCTGCCTGTACATGGGCAGAAGCAAGATGGAGGAGCAATCCAACTTCCCAAATGACAGACAGAGGAGCGCTTTGTAAGTGTTGCAAAAGGGAGAGTAGCAGTAGTCGGGTATGCTATCTCCCTGTGTGCTCACCTGGATGTGTCGACTAAGCTTTGGAAAAACTTAGACAGCAGTGCTTTATTGAAGTCTCCGGTGACAAAGAAGGCAGCCTCTGGGTGTAGAGTCTCTAGGGTGCTGATGGTCTCGTACAGTTCCTTGACAACCAGGTCAGTATCGGCCTGCAGCAGAATAAACACTGCTGTGATACTCCTTAGGCAGCCAGAAAGGTCCACACAGCAGTACAAGATACTCCAGATCTTTAATATGACAGATACTTAACTTGACAAGGCATCAAGGTAACTGAAGGCTAGGAACAATGGGTTGAGACTAGCTGAGTCAATGGGTGAAGAAGAATTGTGGATAAGAACTGGGTTTAAATAGGCTACAGTTGTTGAGTTGATAACTAGTGGCAGGTGACTTCCATTGGCTGTTTAGAGACTGGGAAGAGGCTGATGTTGTAGGCCTGACACCTGGTTACAAGATAGATCTCCCAGAGAATGAGCATTCTGGGGACAATGACCAGAGCTCCCTTATACTTGCTGTAAATTTGAAGAGACGTAAGAGCAGACAATATGGGAAAGCATTTATTTGGGTACAGGTAAATTACATTCTATTAAGCAGGAACTTGCAAGTGTAAATTGAGAAGAGATGTACTCATAGAAATGTACAATGGAATTGCGCAGGTTGCTTGAGGAGCACGTGCATGGGATTCTGGATAGGTTTGTCGCATTGAGACATGACAAAGGATGGTAGTTGACAAGAGAAGTGTATCAACTAGTCAACAGGAAGAAGGAAATATTCCTAAGGTTTAAGAAGCAAGGATTAAATAGGACTCTTGAGAGTTATGAGGAAGGCAGAAAAGAGATCAAGAGAGTTCTTAGGAGAGCTTGAAGAGGCCATGAGAAGGCCCTGGTGAAAAGGATTAAAGAAAATCCCAAGGCATTCTAAGCATGTGAAGAACAAGAGGAACACTGGTACAAGGATAGGGCTGATCAGGGATAAAAGACAAAGCATATAACGGAATTCAGAGGAGGTACAGGAAGCCTTAATAAATACTTTGCTTCCGTATTGAGTAATATGAGGGATTGATGAATGTGAGGTCAGTGTAGAGCAGGTGAATATGCAGGAACATGTTGATATTAAGAAAAAAGATTTGCTGGAACTTTTGAAAAACTTAAGGGTTGATAAGACCCTGGAGTTTGAAAGGATATATCCCGACTTACTATGCAGAGCAAGGGAAGAGATTGCTGTGTCTGTGGTGATGTTCTTTGCATCCACAGTGTTCACAGGAATAGTACCAGAAGATTGGAGGATGTTCAAAAATGGGGATAAGGATAATCATAAGAATTATAGAACAGCAAGTCATACATTAGTGGTCGGCAAACTATTAGACAGGATTCTCAGAGACTGGATTTGCGAGTACTTGGAGAAGCATAGTCTGATTAGGGATTGAAATCATAGCTTTGTGGGGAGCAGGTCATGCCTCACAAGCCTGACTGAATTCTTCAATAAAATGACCAAACACATTGATTAATTTAGAGCAGTAGATGTGGTGTATATTCATTTTAGTTAGGCATTCAACAAGGTTTCCCATGGTCATAATGTCAGGAGGCATGAGATCCAGGGAAGCTTGGCTGCTTGCCCACAGAAGTACAGTATACTGTATACATTCTCTGATATTAAATGGTAACATTGAACTATTGAATAAACCCCTGACTAATAAAGGCCATCACACCACATGCCTTCTTAAACACTATATCAACCTGCATAGCAATTTAGAGGGTGGTAGAAGATGAAGCGTATTCTGCCTGGCGATTCGTGACTAGTGGTATTCTGCAAGAATCTGTCCTGGGCCCACCCGCTCTTTGTGGTTTTTACAGTAGACTTAAATGAGGAAATAGAAGAGTAAGTTTGTAATTTTGAAGGTGACAGAACATTTGGAGATGTTGTGGATAGTGTAGAAGGTGTACAGCCTAGGCCTAAATGTGGAGAAGACCAAGGAAATCATTGTGGACTTCAGGAAGGTGCAATCAAATTATCCCCTTCCGCACATACATGGCTCCTCCATAGAGAGAGTTAAATGCACCAAGTTCTTGGGAGTTCACATCACGAATGATCTCACCTGGTCCCTTCATATCTCCTCACTGAACAAGAAGGCACAGCAGCGCCTCCACTTCCTAAAAAGATTGGGGCAAGCGAGGTTGCCTACCCGCACCCCCATCTTAACTCTATTTTTCAAGAGCACCATTGAGAGCATTCTGATAAGCTGCATCTCCATCTGGTTTGGAGCAGTTGAGCATTGGACCAGAAGTCCCTACAAAGGACTGTGAGAACAGCTGAGAGAATCATAGGGGTCTCCCTACCATCCACTGGGGACATTTATCAGGATCACTGCATATACAGGGCTTTTAGTATTATTAAGAATCCCACCCATCCATCCAGTATCTTCTTTGACTTTCTACCATCAGGCAGGAGACCATGATGTGTAAAATCCAAGAATGGTTAGAATGAGAAAAAGTTTCTTTCCCCAGACCATTAAGCTTCTGAACTCCTGGCAGCATCGTATTCGAAATGTCACAGGCTAATCTGTTCCATACCTTACAATATTTAATATTAATGCACTTTAGTTTGTTATTTATGCATGATACATCTGCAGATTACCTTCATAAGTTATTGTGTGTTATGTGTAGTACTGCACTTTACACCCTGGTTCGAAGAAACGTTGTCTCATTTCTATATACATTATATACATGAATATAGTTAAATGACAATAAACTTGATTTGATTGACCTGACTTGATACAATGTAGAGCTGACTGGAGAAGTGGGGGTGGAGTTCAATCTGGAAAAGTGTGAAGTGATACATTTTTGAAGGTCAAACATAAAGACAGAGTACAAGGTTAATATCAGGATTCTGAGCAGTGTGAAGGAGTAGTGGGATTTTGGGGTCCACATACATAGGTCCCTCAAAGTTTCTGCACGAGTTGATAAGGTGTTTAAGAAGGCATATGGTGCGTAGGGCTTTATTAGTTGGGAGATTGGTTCAGTGGTTCAATTTAATAATAGAGAATGTGTACAATATACAACCTGAAACTCTCACTCTTCACAGGCATCCATGGAAACAGAACAACACCCCAAAGAATGAATGAGAAGAAAATGTTAAAACCCAAACACCCTCCCACACACAAGCATCAGCAAAAGTATTAACCCTGCCCCTTCCCTTGCCCCTCAGCAAAAAGCATCAGGTCCACCCCCCCACCACTACCCACCATGCAAAGCTCCCAAAGAGACCATGATCTAAAGTCCTTCAAAAGCTACTTCGACATGCCACAGGCCCTGTCTCTTCTTAACAAGGGAGAGAGGCGTATCACTCCTGCCACAGTGAGAGCAGAGGCCAACAGCGCGCTGTTTCGATGTTGCATTCTGCAGCATCGCTTATTTTGACAGCAGTGTACACAGTAGTCACAATGCTCTAATCTCCCAAAACGTTTCTGTCGACAACACCATTGAGGAGTCAATCCAAACACAGGGCCGCAGGGCCGCACACCAAATCGCCTGTCTTCCAGGCCATTCCTCGAGTCATTGACAATGTTAAGCTGCTTGGCAACTCCAAGACCAGGAACTCATTGCCGTGAAGAACCACAGTTTGAATGCAGCTGTAGATCACAGATTCCAACAGGACCCCAGCCACCTTCAAAAGGAAAGAAGAGACATTAGAGAGAAGAATTTTGTGAAGTGTTTTGCAGATGGACTGAAGGAAGTTGACATTAACGTTACCTTTAGCTCCTTCATTGCTCATAGTTCAAGAGCAATGAGGTAATTTTGCAGCTCTATAAAATTCTGGTTAGACTACATGGAGTACTGAGTTCAGTTCTTCTCACCTTTTTTTATAGGAAGGATGTGGAAGCTTTAGAGATGATACAGAGGAAATTTAGAGGATGCTGCCTGGATCAGAGAACTTTGTTATGTGGAAAGGTTGAGCAAGTTAGGGCTTTTTTCTTTGGAGAGAAGAAGGAAGAGGGGTGACTTGGTAAGATGGTAACAGGCATAGACCAAGTGGACAGCCAAGCACCTTTTATCCAGGGCTAGGACAAGAGGGCAAACATTTAAGGTGATTGGAGGGAAGTGAGAGAGGAAGTCAAAGGGTACTTACACAGAGTGGTAAGTCCTTGGAAAGCACTGTCAGGGTGGTGGATACATTAAGGACTTTTAAGAAGTCCTTAGATAGGCACATGGGTGAAAAAAATGGAGAGCTATGTAGGAGGGTTAGATTGAACTTGCAGTGCATTAAAAGTTTGTCACAACATTGCGAGTCTAAAGGCTGTACTGTGCTATACTGTTCTCTGTTCTGGAACATACCAAAATTCTAGAAGTGTCTAAGACTCATTCAATGGTCTAACCTTCTAACTGGGTCCTTTTAGATACCTGCTGGAAGAGCTTAAGTCTTTAAGGCTAATTGAAAGTAATTGGTATTTAATAAATGAGAATTGACATTCAGGATGAAACATGCCTACATTCATAATTCTTTGGCAGCTTTTCAGAATCAGATCAGAATAGATTTATTTTCATTGATACATATCGTGAGATTTGTTGCTTTGTGGCAGCAGTACAGTGCCAAACATAAAAATCACTAAGTTACAAAATAAATAGATTGTATAAAATAGGAAGGGCCTCACTCCAAAACATTGACAAGTTACTCTTTTCGATAGATCCTGCTTGGTCTGCTGAGTTCCTCCAGCATTTTGTGTGTGTTGCAGAGGAATACTGATGTAGTGTTCGTCAATTCATAGACTGTTCAGAAATCCAATGGCAGATGGGAAGAAGCTGTTCCTAAAACATTAAGTGTGGGTCTTCAGGCTCCTGTGCATCGCCCCCGATGGTTGTGATGAGAAAAGAGTATGGCCCAGATGGTAGAGTTCGTAATGATGAATGCCACCTTTTTGAAGCATTGTGTTGAAGATGATGTCAGTGCTGGGGGAAGTTGTGCCTGTGATGGAGCTGGCTGAATCTACAACATATGCATCCTCTTTCGATGCTGCCCCTTGGAGCGTCCAAAACAGGAGGTGATGCAACCAGTCAGAATGCTCTCCACAGAACCTCACAGGGAGGAGGTGACTTTACTGATTCACACAGACTGTTGGTCTCCCAGTAGGGAAGTTGAAGTTCCAGTTGTTGAAGGAGATACAGATGCCCAGGTTTTGAAGCTTACTGACTAGTACTGAGGAAATGATGTTGTGAATGCTGAGCTGTAATTGATAAACTGCAGACTGAGATATATTTTGCTGTTATCTGCTGTATGTTCTCCAAAGCTGAGTGGATAGTCCAGTGAAATTGTTTCCACTGTAGACCTGTTGTGGTGGCAGGCAAATTGTAATGGTTTCTGGTCTTAGCTCAGGCAGAAGTCAATTCAAGCCACCGCCAGCCTCTGAAAGCACTTCATCACAGTAGATATGAGCGCTGTCCGGTGACAGTGATATTGTGATCACCCTGCTCTTGGGCACCATTGTGATTGCTGCCCTTTCGAAGTGGGTAGGAATCTGATAACACATCAGTCAGAGACTGGGGATAAGATTGAATGCTCCAACTAGTTTATCAGCACAGATTTTCAGTAGCCAGCCAAGTACAATGATGCCCTGTGAAGGAAGGTTCACCCTCTTGAACGATGTTCTGCATTGGCCTCCAAGACCGATACCATCACAAGGTTATGAGATGCTCTGGGGATTTGTATGGGTGTAATGTTACTCTTCCTCTCAAAGCATACAGGAAAGGCTTTGATCTCCTCAGGAAGACAACCATCACTGTCAAATGTGCTGCTATATTTTCCCTTATAGGGAGTATGGCATGAGCTAGCTAGTATTTAGCCTTTTGGGCATTAATAAATATTTGATATCATCCCAACCAAAGCTGAAATTTTGGTCTTTTCTGTCACTGGCACGTATTACAAAAGAGAATAGAACACTCTCAGTGGTCACTTTATTGGGTGCGTCTGCTCGTTAATGTAAATATCTAATCAGCCATTCTTGTAGCAGCACTTCGTGCATCATCTCAATGGCTGACCATGTCTACGTGCTTTGAAGCATTGAATTGTTGCTGTTCAGACCAAACATCAGAATGGGGAAGAAATGTTATCTAACTGGCTTTGACCATGGAATGGTTGTTGGTGTCTGATGGGGTGGTTTGAGTATCACAAAAACTGCTGATCTCCTGGGATTTTCATGCACAGCAATCTCTAGAATTTACAGAGAATGGACTCTGTGGTTCACATTATGATGTGCTTCTGGTTTCAGGTAGTTCCTTTTTTGTTGCTATTTTGGGCGATTTCAGAATCAGAATCAGGTTTATCATCACCGGCATGTGACTTGAAATTTGTTAACTTAGCAACAGCAGATCAATGCAATACATAATATAGAAGAGGAAAAAAAAAGTAAATCAATTACAGTATATGTATATTGAATAGATTAAAAAGTCAAAAAACAGAAATACTGTGTATTAAAGAGGTGAGGTAATGTTCGCAGGTTCAATGTCCAATTAGGAATCAGATGGTAGAAGGACAGAAACTGTTCCTGAATCACTGAGTGTGTGCCTTCAGGCTTCTGTCCCTCCTACCTGATGGTAACAGTAAAAAAGGGCATGCCCTGGGTGCTGGAGATCCTTAATAATGGACGCTGCCTTTCTGAGACACTGCTTCCTGAAGATATCCTGGGTACTTTGTAGACTAGTACCTAAGATGGAGCTGACTAGATTTACAACCCTCTGCAGCTTCTTTCGGTCCTGTGCATTCGCCTTCCCCCCCCCCCCCCCACCGTGATACCAGACAGTGATGTAGCCTGTCAGAATCCTCTCGAGGAATAACTATAGAAGTTTTTGAGTGTATTTGTTGACATGCCAAATCTCTTCAAACTCCTAATAAAGTATAGCTGCTGTCTTGCCTTCTTTATGACTGCAGCGATATGTTGGAACCAGGTTAGATCCTCAGAGATCTTGACACCCAGGAACTTGAAGCTGCTCACTCTCTCCACTTCTGATCCCTCTATGAGGATTAGTATGTGCTCCTTCATCTTACCCTTCCTGAAGTCCACAATCAGCTCTTTCGTCTTACTGACATTGAGTGCCATTTAAGTAGTTGGCATATCTCATTCCTGTACGCCCTTTCATCACCACCTGAGATTCTACCGACAATGGTTTTATTGTCAGCAAATTTATAGATGGTATTTGAGCTATGCCTAGCCACACAGTCATGTGTGTATAGAGAGTATTTAGAGTATACTGTATTTTGAATCAGGACAGCCTGCAGATAACGGACTCTGAGCAGAACTGAATATGCCTGGGCACTTTTATATTCTGTTTTTCACTCTTTTTTTGTTGCCATTGGCATGGTGTGGCTTTTTTGCATGTGGGGGAGGGGTGATATTTATTCCTTGAACGAGTTCCAGGTTCTTTGGTTCATGGCTGTCTGTGGGAAGACGAATCTCAGGGTTGTATACTGCATACATGCTTTGTTGATACATGTACTTTGAATTTTTGAATCTTTGAAAATAAAAGTAAAAATCCAGTGAGAAATAGTTCTGTTGGGCAAAAATGCCCTGTTAATGAGAGAGATCAGAGAAGAATGTCCAGACTGGTTCAAGCTGACAGGAAGGTGGCAGTAACTCAAATGACCACCTGATACAACAGTGGTGTTCAGAAGAGCTTCTGTGAATGCATAACATGTTGAAAGTTGAAGTGGATGGGCTACAACAGCAAAAGACCACCAAGTGTCTAATAGGCACAGGACGTACCCACTAAAGCAACCACTGAGTGTACGTGGCAATGATTAGTTGATGCTGTGTCTACAAATTTCTTTGGTGTTGCTGCACGTTTTATTATTCAGACTAAAGAGGAAAGTCCTTAACTGAGCAGATGCCTTTCGCAAGCTGAACAGCGGAGACTGGTATAACATGGCATTGAGGGCAGATCATGTGGGACATGCAGACTGTAAAGGTTCACTGGGCTCAATGCCATTTTATATCAAACACTGCTGTTCAGCTTGCAAAAGTTCAAAGCTCAAGGTAAATTTGTTATCAGAGTACATATATCACCATATACAACCCTGACATTCATTTTCTTGTGGGCAATCTGTGGAATAATAACTGTAACAGAATCAATGAAAGGCCACACAACTAGGGTGTTCAACCAGAGTGCAGAAGACATCAAACTGTGCAAACGCAAAAGAAGAAACAGTAATCAATAAATCAACAAGGAATATTGAGAACATGAGACAAAGGGTGCTTGAAAGTAAGTCCATTGGCTGTGGGAACACTTCAGTGATGTGGCATGTGGAGTTGAGTGAAGTTATCCACTTTGATTCAAGAGCCTGATAATTGAGGAGTAGCAACTGTTCCTGAACCTGGTGGTGCAAGTACTGAGGCTCCTGTGCCTTCTTCCTGATGGAGGCAGTGAGAGAAGAGCATGACCAGGGTGGTGGGGGTCTCTGATGATGGATGCTGCTTTCCTGCAACATACTTCATGTAGATGTGATCAATGGTTGGGAGGGCTTTATAGTTAAGATACCTTTAAAAGGAAAATAAGCCCGATCCAATTAGATAACAATTTACATGTGTAAAAATTACATAAATAATGACTCATTTATACAAATGGATGTGCATAGATATAAATTTGATTAATTATATTTCACTTTGTCTGTTGGTCTCATCTACAGAACTCCTCACTATAAACTTTATTAATAACCCTGAATGATCTGACTTAGGCACCATAATCACAGTAAAATTACCTTCTCAAGAAAGTCTGATGTATCTTTCCAATGGAATCACTTTCTATAAATCATAGTCTGATTAAAAATAGTCAGCTTGGCCTTGTGAGGAGTAGGTCATGCCTCACAAACCTGATTAATTTCTCTGGGGATGTGACGAAGCACTTTGATGATGGTAGAGCAGTTAATGTGATGTACTGTATTTTATTAAGACATTTGATAAGATTCCCTATGGTTGAATCATTCAGAAAATAAAAAGGCATGGGATCCAGGGAAACTTGGCTGTGTGGATTCAGAATTGGCTTGCCTGTTAAAGGTAAAGGGTAGCTGTAGATGGAGAACTTCTTGCCTGGAGGTCAGTGACCAACAATGTTCTCCAGGGATCTGATCTGGGACCCTTGCTCTTCATGATTTTTATAAATGATTTGGATCAGGATGTGAAAAGGTGAGTTAGAAAGTCTGCAGGAGGTCGGTGGAATTGTTTATAGTGTAGAAGGGTGCTGCAGTTTACAACAGGACATTGACAGGATACAGAGCTGGCCTGAGAAGTGGCAGATGGAGTTCCAGTATGAAGGGATTTACCTTGGAAGGATGAATTTGAAGACAGAATACAGGGTTAATGGCAGGATTCTTAGCAGTGTAGAAGAACAGAAGGATCCACATCCATAGATTATTCAATGGTTCCGTGCAAGTTGATATGGGTTGTTAAAAAGGAATATGGTGTGTGTTGGCCTTCAGGACTTGGAGGATTGAATTCAAGAGTCATGACGTAATGTTGCGGCTCTATAAAATCCTTGGTTAGGCCACACTTGGCATATTGCGTTAATTTCTGGTCATCTCATTATAGCAAGCTCTACTGAGGGTGCAGTGGAAATTTAGCAGCATGCTGCCTGGATTAGAGAGCACGTCTTTGTTGAGCTGGCAATTTTCTCTTTGAAGCAAAGGAAGATGAGAGGTGAATTTTAAAGGAGTTCAAGATGATAACAGGCAGAGATGGAGTGGATAGCCAAAGAGATTTTTCCCAAGGAAATACAAGGGGGCATAATATTAAGATGAATGAACGAAAATATACGGGCCATGTCGCAGCTACTTTGTTTACACAGAGAGCAGAGAGTGTGTGAAATGCCATGCCAGGGGTGGTGATAAATGCAGATACATTAGGGGCATTTAAAAAACCCTTCCATAGGCAAATGGATAATCAAAAAATAGAGTGTATTATCGGAAGGAAGCATAAAAAGTTATGAGATCAGCACAATATTAGGGGCAAAGGGTCTGCACTGTGCTGTAGTGTTCTATTTTCTATAATTGCTGTATCGAAGTAATTATCTCCATATCTGTGAATCCCTTATTTTACTTACTCTTGATCTCTGCTGTCTAACTGCCATCTATAGTATATCAGTAATCTCGTGCCATTAAATATCCAATTACTCTAATTAACAAATACAATTATTCAACGTATCTGGTACTTCACAAAATAACATGAACTCACTGGTAACTTTCTTGATTTTATTTTCTTTTTATCATTCTCCTACTATTATTTATTTATTTAGTAGGATACAGTGTGGAATAGACCCTTCCTGCCCTTTGAGCTGCGCGGCCCAGCAACCCCCCTCCCCCCGATTTAACCCTAGCCTAATCACAGGACAATTTACAATGACCAATTAACTTACCAATCGGTACAGCCTTAGATTGAAGGAGAACCCGGATGAAACCTACGTAGTCCCAGGGTGAACATATTATCTCCTTACAGACAGTTCTGGGAATTGAACCCCTATCGCTCTGCGATGAAGTGTTGTGCTAACTATATGCTACTTTGCTGCCCCTCTTCTTGCCACTGTTCTCATGCTGGCTGACATCTGGACTTCCCTTTTCTTATCTTTCAATTCCTAAACTCTGCTTCTCCTACTCTTTAGGTTTTGGCTTTTATCGTGCAGGTATCTTGGGTTCTGCTTCCAGCAGAGCATACTTCAGCTGTGCTGGAACTCCAGCATAGCATCATAGAACCATACAGCACAGAAAAAACCCTTGCAACTCTCCTCACTGTGTTAGTGAGGTGAGCCTATCCATGCTAATCCAATTTGCCAGCATTTACCTATATTCCTCTATGCCCTTCCTTTCCAAGTCTCTGTCCAAATGCCTTTTAAGCTTTGTAATTGTACCTTCCCCTATCACCTCTGCAGGTGATTTGAAGAATGCAGTAGAACAGAGTGATCTAGGAATAATGGTGCATAGTTCCCTGAAGGTGGAATCTCATGTGGATAGGGTGGTGAAGAAAGCTTTTGGTATGCTGGCCTTTATAAATCAGAGCATTGAGTATAGGAGTTGAGATGTAATGTTAAAATTGTACAAGGCATTGGTAAGGCCAAATTTGGAGTATTGTGTACAGTTCCAGTCACCAAGTTATAGGAAAGATGTCAAAAAATAGAGAGAGTACAGAGAAGATTTACTAGAATGTTACCTGGGTTTCAGCACCTAATTTACAGAGAAAGGTTGAACAAGTTAGGTCTTTATTCTTTGGAGCGTAGAAGGTTGAGGGGGGACTTGATAGTGGTATTTTAAAATTATGAGGGGGATAGATAGAGTTGATGTGGGTAGGCTTTTTCCATTGAGAGTAAGAGGACATGAGTTGAGACTTAGGGGGCAAAAGTTTAGGGGTAACATGAGGGGGAACTTCTTTACTCAGAGAGTGGTAGCTGTGTGGAACGAGCTTCCAGTAGAAGTGGTAGAGGCAGGTTTGATATTGCCATATAAAGTAAAATTGGAAGGGTATATGGACAGGAAAGGAATGGAGGACTAGAAGGGCCAAGATGGCTTGTTTCTGTGCAGTAATTGTTATATGGTTATATGGATGCTTAGCAATACTAGGTGATGGGTGACCCTGCGGTCTTTGACCTCTACTCCCCTGGGAAGGAAAGTCAGCATTTTGGGCATCCAAGCTGTCCTTTCTCATTCATGGCCCAGATACGATCCTTCCACTAAGATTAGCGTTTCACCAGTGGCCTGACTGCACAGGACTTTGACAAGGCTCAAGAGGCTAAAGTAAGCCCAGCAGACAAGCCCTAGAGACAGATGCTGAGGATGTTCAACTTTGCTTGGTGCTAGGCTCATTGCCATTGGTCATCTATATCATTTTTTGTGGGATGTGTTTGTACTAGGCATGATTAATAAGTTTGCAGATGACACTAAAGTTGATGGTAAAGGTGACAGTGAAGATGGTTATCAAGATCTACAAAAAGGTGATCTAACAGAGAGCTATAAAATTATAAGGGGTGTCAATAGGGTGAGTGTGCACAGTCTATTTCTCAGCGTAAGGCACTCAGGAACTAGAGAGCAAAGGATTAAGCTGAGAGAGCAGAGATTTATAGTAACCTGACGGGTAACTTCTCCACCCATAGAGTGGTCAGTGTATTAATTGAGCTGCTGAAGGTAGTTGTTGAGGCAGGTACACTGATTGCATTTAAAAGGTACTTGGACAGATACATGTCCAGATATGGGTCAAGGAAAGGCAAACAGAGCTCACTTAGATTGAAATATTTGTCCGTATTATTTTATGCTGAAGATTCTTAACAAATACCATTCTACAACCACTCACTGGGTGCTTTTCTGTTGTATACGTTCGTCAGGTTTATAGTTTCTAATACCTCACCCAACTGTTACAACTTCATTTTCAGATTTCCGTTCTTGTACCACCCAGTACTGATGGAAAATCTTTATTCTGTTCAGTGTGATGATTCCACTGACATCTCCAGAAGATCACTAATCTGTCTTTATCTACCTTCTTGTTTCACTTGATCACACAATTAAGTTTCCTTGCAATTGTTACAGGGGGGATGCTTTTCTTCTTCTGAAGAGGTCAGCTTGTCAACCATATTTGCTATAGCTTCTCTGCAAAGTTACAGTTGAAAACCTTCCTCAGTTTCACTATAGCCATTGACTAATTGTTTTCTCTGGCTAACTCATACAAGCTGCAGCAATTAGCCCATGCCTGCTCAGATGGAGGCTCCCTGGTGTCTTCTGAGCATAACTGACCAGTCAATTGAAAAGTGTGGTTATCAGGATCTCCTCACTGTCCGAAGCTGAGATATTTTTCAATCCCACTGACTCTATCCAGTCCATTGCTACATTTCTAGTAGCTCCCATAATTAACATATTGGTTTTATAGGTATTTTTATTGGTCAATTCAGATATGAAATAAATATCATTGAATATTTCTAATTCCGTTTCTTCATTCTCTGAACTCCAGTGACTCCATTTCATAGGTCAGTACCTCTGCTCCTTTATGCAATGTATCCTACCTTGTGACTATCTCATCACCGGATAACCTTAAAAGAACATTGTAGGGATGGATATCTTCCAAGACGAATGTTATGAAACCTCCACACTTTTCCACCCATAAGGTTCATAGCCTTCCCACTCTCACCTTTTCCTAACAAGCCTCCTGATGGTGTTTCTGTGGCTTAACCTTGATAAAGAAGACCACAATGCTAACGTCAATTCTGTAGATGTGTAACAATGTGCAAAATGCTGGGGGAGCTCAATGGGTCAGGAAGCATCCACGAATGGAAGTGGACAGCCAATGTTTTGAATCAAGGCCCTTTGTCAGTACTGGAAAGAAAGAGGGGAGATAACCATTATCAAAGGATAAAGAGATCCGCAGCCTTTCTTACGTCTCTGCATAGGTGTTCTTTCTTTACACCTCAAAAACCTGCCTCGGACAAAGCTAGCTTGCTCCCTGGTGAATTATGGCCTTCATAGTTCCAATCCGATATGCTTCCTTGAATAATAAGTTTTCTGTATTAACTCGGAGCATTTGAATTTTTCAACAGCTTCTGAGCATTTTTGTATGTCCCTGACGTATTTTTTTAGATGCTGAGAAAGTATTGAGTGTGAGGAGATGAATCACTTCCCCACAGGATACCCATTCTCTGACCCACTCCGATACCATGGTAACTATGGTCACAGAATACCCATTCTCTGACCCACTCTGATCCCACGGTAACTATGGTCGCAGAATACCCATTCTCTGACCCACTCCGATACCACGGTAACTATGGTCACAGAATACCCATTCTCTGACCCACTCTGATACCACAGTGACTATGGTCACAGAATACCCATTCTCTGACCCACTCTGATACCACGGTAACTATGGTCACAGAATACCCATTCTCTGACCCACTCTGATCCCACGGTAACTATGGTCACAGAATACCCATTCACTGACCCACTCTGATCCCACGGTAACTATGGTCACAGAATACCCATTCTCTGACCCACTCTGATACCATGGTAACTATGGTCACAGAGTACCCAATCTCTGACACTCTCTGATACCATGGTAACTATGACCATAGTGTTCTTGACAAAATTCAAACAAGGCATGGGCATGTAGGTTATTGGTAGAATGTTGATTGATAGAAGCATCAATGACATTTTGATCTCCTTGCTAATGACTGAGAGTAGACTGACTGGGTTGTAATAAGTTGAATCTGATCTGTTCTGAGTGCCAATAGGACATACCTGAACAATTTTGAACTTTTCCAGGCAGAGGTTGAAGCTGTAATGACACTGGGACTGTTTGTCTACAGACAGCTCTCACTGAAGTGCAGAATTTTAGTACAAAAGTCAGGAGACTTGGTCAGGTTCAATTGTCTTTGCTGTTTCCAGTGCTCTCAGCAGTTTTGTGATATCATGTGAAGTAAATCAAAGTGAATGGAGATTGATGTCTCCAATATTGGGGATCTCAGCAAGAAGCGATGATAGATGATCAAATATGCACTGGCTGAACATGATTGTGACTGTAAGCTTGCAGTAAGCCTTCGTATGCTGCAGTCTGCCAGCATTAAGTTTGGATATCCTTGGAGTCCACTCCACCTGTGAGCTATTTAATTGTCCACCACCATTCATTATCTAGGCATGGTAGCTCTGCAGAATTATGATCAAAAACTTTGGTTATAAGATTGCATAGATCTTAGATACAGTCATCAGTGAAAAGGACTTTGGCAATTGTGGGGACGACTTAAAGTGAACTGATAAGCTTGAATGTATCCTGCAGATGTTAAAAAAGATGATTTGCTGGAGCTTCTGAAAGGTATTAAATTAGATAAGTTGCCGTGACTGGACAAGGTATACCCCAGGCTACTGTGGGAAGTGAGGTAGGAGATTGTTGAGCCTCTGGCAATGATCTTTGCATCATCAATAGGTACGGGAGAAGTAGCAGAGGACCGGAAAGTCGCAAACGTTGTTCAAGAAAGGGAGGAGATGTCATGGTCCGGATCGGTTCCCTTTTTGAATTTAGTTAGGTTGTGTTATGAGCCGGACGATTGACTCCTTGTTCCCTTCCAATTTCCTGTTTCACGTGTCCCTTGAGCTTGGCCATTAAGGTAATCTACTCTCGACCGAACCGGCAGTTTATAAGCCCCTGGCTTTAGCCATTCTGGGCGAGAGTGTTAAGGAGCATTGGCAAAGTCACCGTCGCTACTACAAGCCAGAGTCATCCAGCCGGAGCCGACTACATTTCTTGCGGAAGCAAGCCAGGTCTGTTCCCGCAGCGGAGTGCCAGCAATTCGCCTTTCCTTGCCAGAGTGGGTCCGGGTAAGTTCAAACCGCCAGGGGTGAGTTAAGAGCTCCCACAGCTTTGAACGAACCTGGGTCCGGTGTTTCATGCCCTATGTCTGCGTCTGTCCTTTGCAGAAGAAGAGTCCCGGCTCGATGTCTGACCTGAAGGCGGAGTCCCAGCTCGGTGTTCATGTCCAAGTGTCCATGTTCTGGCTGGGGCAACCCAAGTGTCCAAGTCCAGACAGCGGCGGTCCAAGTTCCTGGTGTCCAAGTCCAAGGTTCGTGTTCCTCTTTGCCCTCCTTGATCTTCCGGTTTTCCATGTAGAGAGTAATAAACTCTATTTTATTGAACCTAAGAAAGACGTGTTTGTGTCCTGCTTTTGGGTCCTCCTTGAGCATCTTTGCCCCCACCATGTAACAGTAGAGATAACCCAGGAAATTATAGACTGTGAGTCTTACCTCACTGGTGGACTAGTTGCTGGAGAAGATCCTGAGAGGTAGGATTTATGAGCATTTGGAGAGACATAATCTGATCAGGGATAGTCTGCAGGGCTTTGTCAAGGTTAGGTCATGCCTTAAAAACCTGATTGAATTCTTTGAGGACGTAACAAAGCAGTTTGATAAAGGTAGAGCAGTGGATGCAGTGTATATGAATTTTACTAAGGGTTTTATAAGGCTTTATAAGAATTTTATAAGGCTTCCCATGTGAGGGTCATTCAGAAAGTAATGAGACATGGGATCCAAGGAGATCTTGCTTTGCGGATCCAGAATTAGTTTGACCACAGAAGCAAAGGGTGGTTCTGGATGGTTCATATTCTGCATGGAGGACAGTGACCAGTAGTGTTCCACAGGGATCTGTTCTGGGACCCCTCCTCTTTGTAATTTTTTTATAAATGACCTGGATGAGGAAGTAGAAGGGTGGGTTAGTAAGTTTGCTGATGACACAGAAGTTGAGGGGTTGTGGATAGTCTGCAGGGTTGTCAAAGGTTACAGTGGGACATTGAACTGGGCTGAGAAGTAGCAGGTGGAGTTCAAATCAGATAAGTGTAAAGTGGTTCATTTCAGTAGGCCAAATTTGAAGACAGAATATAATATTAATGGAAAAATTCTTGGCAGTGTGGAGGATCAGCAAGATCTTGGGGTCCATGTCTATAGGACACTCAAAGCTGCTGTGCAGTGTTGTTAAAAAGGCATATGGTGTGATGGCCTTCATCAACCATGAGCCATGCAGTAATGTTACAACTATGTAAGTCCTTAGATAGACCCCACTGTGTTCAATTCTGGTCACCTCATTGCAGGAAGGATGTGGATAACACAAAGAGAGTGCAGAGGAGATGTACTAGGATGTTGCCTGGATTGGAGAGCATGCCTTATGAGGATAGGTTGAATGAAATTGGCCTTTTCTCCTTGGAGCGACGGAGGATGAGATGTGATCTGATGATGAGAGGCATTGATCGTGTGGATAGCCAGAAGCTTTGACCCAGGGCTGAAATGGCTAACACAAGGGGTCATAGTTTTAAGGTGCTTGGAAGTAGGCACAAGAGAGACATCAGGAGTAGGATTTTCATGCGGAGAGTAGTGGGTGTGTAGAATGCACTGCCAGTGAAGGTAATGGAAGCAGATACAATATGGGTCTTTTAAGAGACTTGTATATAGGTACATGGAGCTTAGAAAAATAGAGGGCCATGCGGTAGGGAAACTCTAGAGTAGGTCACATGGTCAGCATAACACTGAGGGCTAAAGAGCCTGTAATGTGCTGTAGTTTTCAATGTTCTATGTACAAACTGTATGCATTCTCAAAGTTCAAAGTAACTTTTATTACCAGAGTACATATATGTCACCATATACAACCCTGAGGTTCATTTTCCTGTGGGCACACTCAGCAAAACTAAACAGGATCTGTGAAAGATCAACCAGAGTGTAGAAGACAACAAACTGTGTAAATGCAGACATAAATAAATAGTAATAAATAATGACAATATGAAATAAAAAGATTGAGAGATCATTGGTTATGGGAACATCTCAGTGGATGGGCAAGAGAGTGTAGTTATCACTTTTTGTTCAAGAACCTGTGGTAGTAACTGTTACTGAACCTGGTATGAATCCTGAGACCTTTGTGCCTTATATCTGCAGCAAGAAAAGAGCATGGCCTGGGTGGTGAGGATATCTGATTTATAGATGCTGCTTTCCTACGACAATGTTTCATGTAGATGTGCTCAGTGGTTGGGAGAGGTTTAGCAGTAATGTACTGAGATGAATCCACTACCCTTTGTAGGATTTTACCCTCAAAGGTATTGGTATTTCCATACCAGGCCACTCAATACAATCTCCACTATATATCTACAGAAGTTTGTCAGAGTTTTCAATATCATTTCGAATCTCCACAGACTCCCAAGAAAGTAGAAGTATGGTTGGTTGGCATCCACCTGTCTCGAAGGATAATGGGTGATGATCACCATCATCACAAACCTGGGCGGAAGGTATTTAGATCCTGAGATGCCTAGTCATCAAGATCCCCCTCTCATGACCTTACCAGTGTAGTCCAATGGAAAGTTTATGAAGCAATACATTTGGCACCAGCTTGGCTGCAGGAGCCGTCGGAAGGATGTTCAATGACGTCCAGCCGCCTTGGGGCTCCACTCTGGATTTGCTGTCTGGGTATACTCCCGTAGCCTTCGTCTCCCCTGAGGCTGCCCACAATGCACTGGGGCTATTTACCCATAGCTAGGGATCCAGTTCACAACCACCAGAACGTATCCACACACCAGTGGGCCTGCATGCTACTTGTACAGGGGCCAGATCTCCTCACCGTCCTCTGTCATTCAGCCCAAGTCTGAAAGGAGTTCAGTTTCTGTGTCGCCAGCAAGGAGGCACTGCATGAGGCTTCTGTTGGAGTGGCTATGGACTGGCAGGGCGAAACTTACACATTCAGCTGTCCTTTTTGCAAGACTGCTAGCTAGCAGTGGAAGCTGAAAGTGAGAGTGACAAGCACTGCCCACTCCACCATCACAACAACCAGTAGAGGTATATCAGAATCTGAATCAGGTTTATCATCACCAATGTGTGGTGAAATTTGTTAACTTAGAAGCAACAGTTCAATGTAATACATAATATAGAAGAAAATAAATAAATAAATAAATAAATTACAGTATAGCTATATCAAATAGATTAAAAAATGCAAAAACAGAAATAATATACAAGGGATGATTTATATGTTCATGGCCTAAGGTAGGAGGAGTCAATTTTAGAAAACCTAGCACATTTATTTTTCAACATAGTCGCCTCCTACATTTACACACTTAGTCCAGCGGTCGTGGAGCATACGGATCTTGGACCTCCAGAAAGTGTCCACAGATGGGAGATTGATAAGTTTGTGTCCTAAGGTAGAAGGAGATAAGTTATACAGCTCTCGTTACATGCACATGCATGTCAACTCTTTGAATGATTATGCAGAAAGCTTGTAGTTAATAACTAATCTCCTTCTACCTTAGGCCCCGAACTTATCAATCACCCCTTGTATATTAAAAAAGTCAGGTAGTGTTCATGGGTTCGATGTTTATTTAGGAATTCAGATTGCAGAGGGGAAGAAGCTGTTCCTGAATTAATGAGTGTGTGTCTTCAGGCTTCTGTACCTCCTACCTCATTGTAACTATTAGAAAAGGGTATGCATCGGGTGCTGGAGGTCCTTAATAACGGACGCTGCCTTCCTGAGACACCGCTCCTTTGAATATGAATATCTGTTTTCACTGTTTAGCAATCATGTTCATGTTGCACCTTCAATAATTTTAGATATGCTGGTGCTGCTCCTGGCATTCTGAAGTTCTCGTTGAATTGGGTTTGATGCCATGGTCTGATTACCATGGCAGAATGAAGTCACATGTTACACATTGTGGTTGTCTACATTATTGTCATTACTGATGGTCCACATATTTGAACTATTGGAACCGTTCATTCGCATTTACCATGATTATCAGAGCCTACAATATGATGGAAAATATCCTTGGAGTAAAGCTCAGACTTTGTCTCCACATGGAATGTGTGGTGGTCACTTCGACCAGAGAGATTCATGAGGATGAGATAAAATGTTACCTGCTCCCTGCTCTAGATAGAGATGGACACCCATCTCATTCAGAACGCAGCCAGCCTGGTCAATGGCAATGCTATCAAACCATCCCCGGTGATGGACACTGAAGTCCCCCTCACCTGGAGGAAATTGAGTGCCATTGTTACTTTTTGGGTCTCTTCGTTGTTTCGTTCACCAGGATTAATTAGCTGATGGAGAGTGGTAGGTGGTAATGAGGAGAAGGTTTCCTTGTTCATGTTTTGCTTGATGCCAGGAGACTTTGTTGGGTCTACAGTCAATGTTACAGACACAGAACACTGGAGGCCAGGCAGCAACCATGGAGAGGAACAAGGAGTCAAAATTTCCGGTTGGAACTCTTAATGAGGACTGGAAAGGAAGGGGGAAGAAGGCAGATTAATAAGATGGGAGGAGGGGAAGGAGTACATGCTAGAAGGTGAGGGGGCAGGTAGGTGGAAGGGGCAGAATGGATGAAGTGAAAAACTGGGAGGTGATAGATGGAAAAGGTAAAGGGCTGAAGCAGGAAGAAACTGATGGGAGAAGAGAATGGACCATTGGAGAAAGGGAAGGAGGAGGGGCATCAGAGGGAGGTGAGGAGAAAAAGGGATAGGAGGAGAACCAGAATGAGGGGAATAGAAGAAGAGAGGAGGAGGAGGGGAAGAAATTACCAGAAAATAGAGTTTGGCAGGGGGGTGGGAATCAGAATATGAGTGCAGGGATTAAGGTGGAAGGACAAGGGCATGATGTTAAGTGTTTTGAGTTGATGAGGAAGGAAAGGCAGGGGACAGAACATAATTATAGCCAGTTAAAGGGGTTGAAATGTGTCTATTTCAATGCTAGGAGTATTAGGAACAAGGAGGATGAACTTGGATTAGCTTGATGCCAAGCATGGATTAGTACTTGGAACTATGATGTTGTAGCCGTTACTAAAACTTGGTTGGAGGAAGGGCAGGATTGGATGATGCAGGTCCCGGGGTTCAGGAGATTTAAAAGAAATAGGATGGGAGGTAGAAAAGGGGGGGAGGGGGAGTGGCACTGCTGGTCAGTGATAGTATCATGGCTATAGAAAGAGAGGACGCTGCAGAAGGAGTGTCCACTGAGTTGGTCTGGGTGGAAGTCAGAAATAGGAAGGGATCAATCACTGTGCTGGGAGTTGCCTATAGGCCCCCAAATAGCCCTCGCGACACCGAGGAGCAGATAAGCAGGCAGATTTTAGAATGGTGCAGGAAATACAGGGTAGTAGTTATGGGTGATTTCAACTTCCCTCATATTGACTGGCACCTCCTGAGTGCAAGGGGGATAGATGGGGCTGAATTTGTCAGGTGTGTTCAAGAAGGATTCCTGACACAGTATGTGGACCGGCCGACGAGAGGAGAGAATATACTGGATCTAGGTCTGGGTAATGAACTTGGTCAGTTGACAGACCTCTTCGTGGGTGAGCATCTTGGTGAGAGTGACCACAATTCCCTTAGCTTCAGCATAGCTATAGAAAGGGATAAAGTCAGACAAAATGGTTAAGTGCTTAATTGGGGAAGGGCTAACTTTGAAGGGATGAGGCAGGAACTAGCGAGAGTAAATTGGAAACAGATGTTCAAAGGGGAAAGCACAGAAGTAATGTGGGAGAAGTTTAGGGACCACGAGCTGGGTTCAGGATAGGTTTGTCCCACTGAGGCAAGGAAAAAGTGGCAGTAAAAAGGGAACCATGGCTGACGAAACACCTGAGGCAACTAGTCAAGAGGAAAAAGGAAGCATATGTTAGATATAAGAAGCAGGAAGTAGGAGGGGCTTATGAGAAATATAGGTTAGCCAGGAAGGAGCTAAAGAAGGGACTTAGGAGAGCTCAAAGAGGGCACGAGAAGGCATTGGTATGTAGGATTAAGGAGAACCCCAAGGTGTTCTGTGTGTATGTGAAGAATAGGAGGATGACGAGAACTAAGGTGGGACCGCTAAAGGATAAAGAGGGCAACATGTGCCTGGAGGCGGAGGAGGTTGGGGAGGTCCTAAATGAATACTTTGCTTCAGTATTCACAAGTGAAAAGGATCTTGATCAGGATGAGGTTGAAGTAGAGCGGGCCTGTGTGCTGGACAGTGTGAAGATTAAGGAAGAAGAAGTGCTGGATCTTCTTAAAAACATTAAGATTGATCAGTCCCCAGGGCCGGATATGATACACCCCAGGTTGCTGTGGGAATTGAGAGAAGAGATCGCAGGAGCATTAACTATGATCTTTGAATCCTCTTAGGTTGCAGGGGAAGTGCCGGAGGACTGGAGAATGGAAAATGTAGTTCCCTTGTTTAAAAAAGGTAATAGGGAGAAATCTGGGAAATATAGACTGGTGAGTCTTACGTCAGTGGTCTGCAAACTACTGGAAAGGATTCTTAAGGATAGGATCAATGAGCATTTGCAGAAGTACAGTCTACTCATGGATAGTCAACATGGCTTTATGAAGGGAAGATCGTGCCTCACAAGCCTGATTGAGTTTTTTGAAGAGGTAACAAAAGAAATTGATGAGGGTAAGGCAGTGGATGTGGTCTACATGGACTTTAGCAAAGCATTTGACAAGGTTCCTCATGAGAGACTCATCCAGAAAGTCATGAGGCATGGGATAAGTGGAACCTTGGCTGTTTGGATAAAAAATTGGCTTAAGGGAAGAAAGCAAAGGGTAGTTGTGGAAGGAAAGTATTCTGCCTGGAGGTCGGTGACTAGTGGAGTGCCACAGGGATCTGTCCTGGGACCCTTGCTATTTGTGATTTTTATAAATGACCTGGATGTAGAGATGGAAGGATGGGTGAGTAAGTTTGCGGATGACACAAAAATTGGAAGAGTTCTGGATGGAGCTGTAGGTGGTCAAAGGTTATAAGAAGATATAGTCAGGCTGCAGAGTTGGGCAGAAAAATAGCAGATGGAGTTCAATGTGGACAAGTGTGAAGTGATGCAGTTTGGAAGGACAAACCAGAAGACTGAGTACAGGAATAATGGTCAATTACTTAAGAATGTGGATGAACAAAGGGACCTTGGGGTTCAAATCCATACATCCCTCAAGGTCGCTGCACAGGTTGATAGGGTAGTTAAGAAGGCCTATGGGATGCTGGGCTTCATTAACAGGGGGACTGAATTCAAGAGTAGAGAGGGTCATGTTGAAATTCTACAAATCTCTGGTGAGACCGCACTTAGAGTATTGTGTTCAATTCTGGTCACCTCATTATAGGAAGGATGTGGAAGCTATGGAGAGGGTGCAGAGGAGATTTACCAGGATGTTGCCTGGCTTGGAGAACAAGACATATGAAGCAAGGTTAGCAGAGCTGGGACTTTTCTCTTTGGAGTGTAGAAAGATAAGAAGGGACTTGATAGAGGTCTACAAGATTATGAGAGGCATATATAGGCCGGATAGTCAGTACCTGTTTCCCAGGGCACCAATAGCAAACACCAGAGAGCAGATGTACAAAATTAAGGGGGGGAAGTTTAGGGAAGACATCAGTGGTAAGTTTTTTTACACAGTGGTTTGTGAGTGCCTGGAATAAATTGCCAGGGATGGTGGTGGAGGATAAAACATTAGGGGTATTTAAGAGCCTCTTGGACAGGCACATGAATGAAAGAAAAATGGAGGGTTATGGGTAGTGTGGTTTAGTTCTTTTTTTAAGGATTATATGGGTTGGCACAATATGGAGGGCTGAAGAGCCTGTACTGTGCTGTAGTGTTTTATGGTTCTATGGTTCTATAGTTGTCATGCCTTCATGTGATTAGATTGGAAGACCATAAGATATAGGAGCAGGAGTAGGCCCATTTGGCCTATCAGGCTAGCTTCATTCATGGGTGAAGCTACCCAAACAGAATATGAGGTGTTGCTCCTCCTCATCGTGGAAGTAGAGGAGGTCATGGACAGACTTGTTGGAATGGGCATGGGCAGTGGAATTGAAATGTTGGGTCACTAGAAAATCCTGCTTGCTACAAATGGAGAGAAGGTGTTTGACAAAGTGGTCCTCCAACCTCCGTTGGGTTTCACTGGTGCAGTGGAGGCCACTCTGGCAGCACCAGATACAATACTGTTGCTGAACAGTGGTGAGGGAAGAGGTGTAGCTCTTCTTTTAAGCTCCTAAAGTCAATGTTGATGGGTCTGTCTACCTGGAGGGGAAGCCATATCCAGGCATCATAATGGAGGGAGATACAAGGAACTGCTGATGGTATTATCTGGGCCATCAAACAATCTGCTGAAGAAACTGACAGTCTCCCTCCCCTATCTGGTTCTGGTTCCATGTGTCTTTCACCTCTCCCCTAATTCTTTCCATTATCACCTCCTTTGCTTATCAAAGTCCAATTCTAGCAGTGCTTTGGGATCCTGCTTATCTTCCTCCAACAGCTGTCTCTAACTATCATGCTCCCCTCCCACCACCAGGCTCCACCTGACTCTATGGGAGGTGAGGCAGGACAAGCTAAAAGGTAAGGGGGAAGGTAGGTGCGTGGGACTAGGTGGATGAAATGAGTCGCACCTCTCAGTTTCTCACTTCATCAACCCTGACTCACCAACCTACCCTCCCCCTCACCTTCTAGCTTGTACTCCTTCCCCTCCCCCACCTTCTTATTCTGACTTCATTCCCCCTCCCTTTCCAATCCTGATTAAGGGTCTATCATTTTCTTCTAGGCCCATCTTTGTATTCTTTTTTAAATTAAGTATGATCGTGAACAATAGCCAGATCAGAAATGCTGATCAAGTCAACTGGATCCCAAGGAGAACTCTTATAGGCCAATCAGATGGTTATAGACAGTAGGTGCAGTAGTAGGCCATTCGGCCCTTCTAGCCAGCACCGCCATTCACTGTGATCATGGCTGATCATACACAATCAGTACCCCGTTCCTGCCCTCCCCATATCCCTTGACCCCACTATCTATAAGAGCTCAATCTAACTCTCTCTTGAATGCATCCAGAGACTTGGCCTTCACTGCCTTCTGGGGCAGAGCATTCTGCATATCCACCACTCTCTGGGTGAAAAAGTTTTTCCGCATCTCTATTCTAAATGGCCTTCCCCTTATTCTTAAACTGTCGCCTTTAGTTCTGGACTCAACCATCAGCGGGAACATGCTTCCTGCCTCCAGCGTGTCCAATCCCTTAATAATCTTATATGTTTCAATCAGATCCCCTCTCATCCTTCTAAATTCCAGTGTATACAGGCCCAGTCGCTCCAATCTTTCAACATATGACAGTCCCATCATTCCGGGAATTATCCTTGTGAACCTACGCTGCACTCCCTCAATAGCAAGAATGTCCTTCCTCAAATTTGGAGACCAAAACTACACACAATACTCCAAGTGGGGTCTCACCAGGGCCCTGTACAGCTGCAGAAGGATCTCTTTACTCCTATACTCAATTCCTCTTGTTATAAAAGCCAGCATGCCATTAGCTTTCTTCACTGTCTGCTGTACCTGCATGCTTGCTTTCATTGACTGATGTACAAGGACACCTAGATCTTGTTGTACTTCCCCTTTTCCTAACTTGACTTCATTTAGATAGTAATCTGCCTTCCTATTCTTGCCACCAAAGTGGATAACCTCATATTTATCTGCATTAAACTGCATCTGCCATACATTTGTCCACTCACCCAACCTGTCCAAGTCACCCTGCATTCCCATAATATCCTCCTGACATTTCACACTGCCACCCAGCTTTGTGTCATCAGCAAATTTGCTAATGTTACTTCTAATCCCTTCATCTAAATCATTAATGTATATTGTAAACAGCTGCAGTCCCAGCACTGAACCTTGCGGTACCCCACTGGTCACAGCCTGCCATTCCAAAAGGGACCTGTTAATCACTACTCTTTGTTTTCTGTCAGCCAGCCAATTTTCAATCCATGTCAGTACTCTGCCCCCAATACGATGTGCCCTAATTTTGCCCACTAATCTCCTATGTGGGACTTTATCAAAAGCTTTCTGGAAGTCCAGGTACACTACATCCACTGGCTCTCCCTTGTCCATTTTCATAGTTACATCCTCAAAAAACTCCAGAAGATTAGTCAAGCATGATTTTCCCTTCATAAATCCATGCTGACTCGGACTGATCCTTCTACTGCTATCCAAATGAGTCATAATTTCCTCTTTTATAATTGACTCCAGCATCTTTCCCACCACTGACGTCAGGCTAACCGGTCTATAATTCCCTGTTTTCTCTCTCCCTACTTTCTTGAAAAGTGGGACAATATTAGCCACCCTCCAATCAGCAGGAACTGTTCCTGCATCTATAGAACATTGGAAAATGATTACCAATGCAACCACGATTTCTAGTGCCACCTCTTTAAGTACCCTGGGATGCAGACCATCAGGCCCCGGGGACTTATCAGCCTTCAGACTCAACAGTCTATCCAACACCGTTACTTGCCTAATATAAATTTCCTTCAGTTCATCCTTTACCCTAGTTCCTTTGACCACTATTACATCTGGGAGATTGTATGTGTCTTCCCTAGTGAAGATAGATCCAAAGTACCTGTTCAACTCGTCTGCCATTTCCTTGTTCCCCATAATAAATTCACCCGTTTCTATCTTCAATGGCCCAATTTTGGTCTTAACTATTTTTTTGCTATTCACATACCTAAAAAAGCTTTTACTATTCTCCTATATATCCTTGGCTAGTTTACCTTCGTACCTCATTTTTTCTTGGCGTATTGCCTTTTTTGTTATCTTCTGTTGCTCTTTAAAAGCTTCCCAGTCCTCTGGTTTCCTGCTCATCTTTGCTATGTTATACTTCTTCTCTTTTATTTTTATACTGCCCTTTACTTCCCTCGTCAGCCAAGGCCACCCCTTACTCCCCTTAGGATCTTTCTTCCTCTTTGGAATGAACTGATCCTGCACCTTCTGCATTATTCCCAGAAGTACCTGGAATTTTTGTTCCACTGTCTTCCATGCTAAGGTATTGTTCCATTGAACTTTGGCCAGCTCCTCCCTCATAGCTCCATAGTTCCCTTTGTTCAACTGTAATACTGACACATCCGATCTTCCCTTCTCCTTCTCAAATTGTAGGTTAAAACATATCATATTATGGTCAGTATCTCCTAATAGTTCCTTTACCTTGAGGTCCCTGATCAAATCCGGTTCATTGCACAACACTAAATCTAGAATTGCCTTCTCCCTGGTAGGCTCCAGTACAAGCTGTTCAAAGAATCTCGGAGGCACTGCACAAACTCCCTTTCTTGGGGTCCAGTACCATTCTGATTCTCCCAGTCTACCTGCATGTTGCAATCCCCCATGACAACTGTATCATTACCTCTGCGACATGCCAATTTTAACTCTTCATTCAACTTACACCCTACATCCAGACTGCTGTTTGGGGGCCTGTAGGTAACTCCCATTAGGAGTTACTCTCTTTCTACCCTTAGAATTTCTCAGTTCTATCCATACTGACTCTACATCCCCAGATTCTATGTCCCCCCTCGCAAGGGACTGAATATCATTCCTCACCAACAGAGCCACCCCACCCCCCTCTGCCAGTCAGTCTGTCCTTTCGATAAGACGTATATCCTTGAATATTCATTTCCCAGTCCCTGTCAGCTTGAAGCCATGTCTCTGTTATTCCCACAACATCATACTTGCCAATTTCCAACTGAGCCTCAAGCTCATTACTTTATTCCTTATACTTTGTGCATTCATATATAATACTTTTAATTCGGTACTCCCCTCTCCTTTCATATCAATTCCTATTTCACTTGGCCATACTGTATGATCTCTTTTTGAGTTTTCTACTCCATTGATTCTGTTGTCCTTTTTAACTTTTCTTATTTTCACTTCCCCTTTAACTCCATCCTTATATTTCCAGTTCATCCCCTCCCCGCCCCCCCCCCCCACTACTTAGTTTAAACGCATCTGTGTTGCAGTGGCAAACCTGTCTGCCAGAATGCTGGTCCCCCGCCTATTAAGGTGCAACCCATCCCTTTTGTACAATTCATCCCTACCCCAAAACAGATCCCAGCGGTCCAAGAATGTAAATCCTTGCTTCTTGCACCAGTTCCTCAGCCACACATTCAGATCCATTATCACCCTGTTCCTGCCCTCTCCAGCACGAGGATCTGGAAGCAAACCAGAGATAACCACCCTGGAAGTCCTGCTTTTCAGCCTTCTTCCGAGTTCTCTGAAGTCCCGCTGCAGAATGTCCTTCCTCTTCTTCCCGATGTCATTTGTGCCGACATGCACTACCACTTCCAGCTGTTCACCTTCACCTTTGAGGATTCCCTGCAATCGGTCCGTGATGTCCTGGATCCTAGCACCAGGGATGCAACACACCATCCTGAAATAGACAATAGACGATAGACAATAGCTGCAGAAGTAGACCATTCGGCCCTTCGAGCCTGCACCGCCATTCTGAGATCATGGCTGATCACCTACTATCAATACCCGGTTCCTGCCTTGTCCCCATATCCCTTGATTCCCCTATCCATAAAATACCTATCTAGTTCCTTCTTGAAAGCATCCAGAGAATTGGCCTCCACTGCCATCTGAGGCAGTGCATTCCAGACCCCCACAACTCTCTGGGAGAAGAAGTTTTTCCTTAAATCTGTCCTAAATGACCTACCCCTTATTTTCAAACCATGTCCTCTGGTACTGGACTCTCCCAGCATCTGGAACATATTTCTTGTCCACTCCCTTAATAATCTTATATGTTGCAATCAGATCCCCTCTCAATCTCCTTAATTCCAGCTTGTACAAGCCCAGTCTCTTTAACCTTGCCTGTTGCCGCAGAAACCCCTTTCCTTACCTCTTATTATGGAGTCCCCTACTACCACGGCTCTTCCTGATGTCTGACTCCTCGGCTCTGCTTCTGCACCAATTTTCGGCTCACAGACCTGTCCACCTCTCAGACTGGCAGTATCTTCTGTCCTGACAGCTTCCAAGAAGGTGAACCTGTTTACGAGAGGTACATCCCCTGGGGTTTCTTGTACTTAAGGCATCCTTCCTTTCCTCATTGTCACCCCCTTTCTCTCTTCCGGTATCCTTGGTTTAATGACCTCACTGTAGGTCCTGTCCAGAAAACCCTTGTTTTTGCGGATAAACCTGAGGTCATCCAGTTCTTTCTTCAGCGCTGCAACATGCTCCTTCAGAAGCTGAATCTGGACACACTTTCCACAGCTGTAGCAGCCAGGGGCACCATCAGTGTCCCTGACCTCCCACATCATGCATGTAGCACACTGAATCAGCTTAGCGGTCATGTCTTCACCCTCTGTAATTGTGCCTGGTGTATTCTTCTTGCTGAAGACTCTCAAGCCAAAGACTAGCACTTTTCACACCAGGCACTTCCCTCGACCAGGCCACTTCCTGACTGCTGGTTCACTGCTGCTCGGTGATAGAATATAAAAAAATCATATGTACAATTAAGAAACTTTAAAAAATAGTAGAAATACTGGAGTCATGATGATCATGATGAAATCTGCTGGAGAGAGACATTTATACACATGCTGTCCTCCATAATTCAAAGAGATTTAAGGATAAGGTTACAGGGTGACAAAATGTGACAGGAGTACTTGGCAGTAACTCCTAACTCCACCCAATCCCTTCCCTTCACAGTGTCAAACTGCCTGTCATCTTACACCCTTCCTCAGTCCACCAATCACCTCGGACTCCTTTCCATCACTCCCATTCTCCTCGTTACACTGGTCATCTGGCTCCTCTGCTCTCAGTCTCCAGGGTTTCCACCTGAAATGTCAATAATTCCTTTCCTTCCACAAATGTTCATCCTGCTGAGTTCATCCAGCAGCTTGATTGTGATGAAACGGCTTGGCATGTTGTGCATCAGATGTTATTCTGCAAGGATTCCTATGTCAGACGGTTGGCTAACTAGAGTTTGGGACTCTCCCAGTCCCTGGATGATTGCGGGAAGGACACTGACAAGGTCAGTTGGGCTAGAAATGTCATTGCTGTGTCTGAATTTAGTGCCGATGTCAATGCCAGCTGGTTCATCCAGTTCTATTCTCTGCTTAAGTACAGCTATAATGGAACAACCGAGCGGCCTGCCTGGCCAATCCAAAAGGAATCAATGTCAATCACATCAAGCGGGTTTGAGTCACCAGATCGATTAAGGATGGCAGAGTTCTTTCCCATAGAACTTTACTGAACCAGAAGGCACTCAAAGACTTCTATAGATGTACCGTGGAGAACATTCTGACAGACTTCATCACTGTCTGGTATAGGGAGGGCTACTGCACAGGACCAAAAGAAGCTGCAAGAGAGTCATAAATTTGGTCGGCTCCATCTTGGGTACTAGCCTACAAAGTACTCAGGACAGCTTCAAGGGGCGGTGTCTCAGAAAGGCAGCGTCCATTATTAAGGACCTTCAGCACCCAGGGCATGCCCTTTACTCACTGTTACCATCAGGTAGGAGACACAGAAGTCTGAGGGTACACACTCAGTGATTCATTCAGGAACAGCTTCTTCACCTCTGCCATCTGATTCCTAAATGGACATGGAACCCTTGAACACCATCTCACTTTCTTTAATATATATTATTTCTGTTTTTGCACAATTTTTAATCACCATTAAACATACATACTGTGATCTATTTATTTATTTATGTTCTTCTATATTATGTATTGCATTGAACTGCTGCTGCTAAGTTAATAAATTTCACATTACATACCAGTGATAATAAACCTGATTCTGATTCTATTCTGTTTGAAAATGATAACCTGACAACATTGTGACCATTTCTTTAGGCAATACTTTTATTTTAGAGATACTGCACAGTTACCGGCTCTTCCAGTCCAACAGGTCAATTACATCCATGTGACCAATTAATGTACCAACCCCTACATCTTTGAAACGGTGGACCCTGGTAGGGGAAGGGAGCCGAAGGGTCCTGCCGATGGGTCTCAGCCTGAAGCATCGACTGTACTCTTTCCCATAGATGCTGCCTGGCCTGCTGAGTTCGTCAGTATTTTGTGTGTGTTGGTTGGAAGGGAGTTGGGATGGAGTTAGGAGATGCTGGCGGGTGAATGATAGATAGGAGAAGACAAAGGAGAGAGATACTGTAGAAGAAAAGTGAGAAGCAAGTGGAACGTGGTGGGGGACAGGGGAGTGTGAATTTTGGTCTTATGTAATTTGGGTGGAAATCAGAGCACCTGCAGGAAGCCCATACAGTCATGGGGAGAACATACAGACTCCTTACAGACTATGGCAGGAAATAAACTCAGGGTCACTATCTCTGGAATATAGTTTCGCTAGCCATTATGCGACCATGCAGCCAAATTCCTGATTATTAATGGAATCTAAATTTCTCAGCTGCTGTGGTGGGATTTGAACTGTGGTTTGGCAGGCAAGATCTCTTGGTAAGTTAACTGCTGTGCAGGCACTGTACGCATGGTATCGGTCACCTTCAGAAACAACTGGTCACATTCCATATGTGTGAGCCTGCCCATTTTCACGTGACTACCTCCTGCCAACTTCACCAGACAAGCTCATACTCAGAGCACCTGTTTCTTTTGTCCCACCATGTTTAATCTCTGTCTCCCGTTACCCTCACAGCCCAACCCCCTGCCTCAGTGAAGTATTTGTGGCTCCCTTTGCTGGTGCAGCAAACACTATTGCTCATACCAAGTGGGCAATGGAACAGCTCAACCACAGCAGAAACCCTAACAGGGCAAACAGCATCAGTGGAGAGAAAAACAGAGTTAACATTAGTTCTGCCAAAGGGTCTCGGCCCGAAACGTCGACTGTATATTTTTCCATAGATGCTGCCTGGCCAGTTGAGTTCTTCCAGCATCTTGTGTGTGTTGCTCGGATTTCCAGCATCTGCAGATGTTCTCTTGTTTGTGAGTTAATATTTTTGGTTAATGGAAAGCTTCACAGAACATTCTTTATTGAAGGCAGCCAATCTGAAACTCAACGGCCGTCCAAAGCATAGAACATTCTCAGTTCTTAAAGGTACATGTGTACTACCAGTTAGCTGGCTTGTAAGGAGTTATTAAATATTTAGTTAAAATGTTACGTGCTCATGCACTCCCTGATTAAAAATTGTCTCCTCAGAATTTAGCCCCAGTATAAATCTGTCTTGAGGTCAAATCCTCAAACAAACAGGCTCCTCAAGGCACCTGCAACCGGGATCATACTTACAGAATTTGATCCATCTCCCTCATCTGGCAGAGCCAACACCAATAGGCTGGTCCCCAATGCTTCTGCTGAAGTGGCTACCTCACAGACTTTTGGGGCCCTTGTCCCGAAGGTCAGCTAACAGACCATGAAGGATCAATGGAGTTAACTGGAGCTAGATATATACCAACTCAAAATGGTGCAGCAGCTAACAGGAAATAGGTTCTTACATTGTAGGTCAAATGTTACACAACACATTTATAGCAAATTAGAATATAAATAGGTATTCCTGGTTATATTCTGCAGCAGACCACCATTCCATCTTTTCTCTTGATATTGCATTCAATATGTTTTATAGCATTTTGGCTGATTATTGCTTAAAGTGTCTTATCCTGTTTTTAAAATAGTATTAATGGAACCATGTATATATGGCATGACATCTTCAGCAAAATCCTGGTGGACCTAATCAGTAGAGACATTGCTTGTGTCTGGCAGAATCATTAGGAAAGGTAATTACCCTGGACTATAAGAAGTGTAACAGGATTTCCCATAAATCCTCCCAGGGTCAAAGGTGATATGATATACATTATAAAGCTTAATAGGATACAATACAAATGAAGACGAATTCGGTAAGAAACTATCAGCTTCACAATAGAAATAGAAAAGGTTAAAGGACCAAAATATGTTTTTGATTATTTGTTAAGAAATTGCATTAACATATGCAGAGGACACAGAAATCATTAAATACAAGCTTGTCTTCAATAATTGATACGATCTCCGGAAGAATGAAGTGCATTAGAAGAGTTGGATTTTCGAATATCAGGGATGTGAATCAACATTGACAGCTGGACATGATCAGTATTAACTTGAGTTTTGTCACAGTTAACAAACCAAATTGATGCAGATTAAAACACTTTTTCTTGTCAGGAGCAGCGCTCACTTGTCAAAAAGAATACTGAAGGGTGACTGTCCAGAGACATCCCTTTTCTAATCAATCGACAATCAGTCATGGAAAGTGCTTATTCTGCTCTTAGCTCAGCTTCTTCATTACTCTTTTGCACATTGACCTCAAGAGAAAAACATCTCTTTTTTTTTGCCCCTCCTCTAGCTTTGACTGAAGTGAACGGGTTCCTTCCAAAAAAACACAAAAAATTTAAATTTAGCAATTAGTGAAAATTGCCAAGTCCAGCCGCATCACAGTATATTGCTTCTTGCAAAAATCTCTCTGTCAATTTCAAAACATGAAGGAAAGTGCAAAAGTGCACAAGGGGGCATTTGAAGGAGAGGAGAAAGAGCTTGTTTGTGAGTATTTGTGCTGAGGTGACTTCCTGGGATGAAGGTGTAACCAGCAGTTTCCTGCTTCTATTACAGAATGTTAGTACAGAATAATTACTTGCTTGGCAAAATGACAAGACATTGACCCCATAGACTTATTGAATTCTCATCGCCTGCCTTCAGGCCGTGTCTCAGGTTATTCAATTTTGCCTGAGGAGGACAATCTATTATGGGAGATAAGTCGAAAAGGCATCGCAACTGATTGCCCACCAAAACCATTATCACAGCACAGGGAGGCCAATATCAGTAACTGGGCGGACATACAATCCAGCTCGGATTGCAGAGGGACCACAGACAATTCATATCACTGAAAGCAATATGACACAAAAGCAGGCAGTGTGGGGAGTTGTAAGCTACCAGCAAGTATTAGCAAGTAGGAAGCAGACTCCTGAATCATGTCTGTGCCCCTTTCTCATCCCACCAACAACTTGTCCTGGAACAGCCCCTTTCTCACAAACACTTCATCCATAATCAAACAGCTAATTGCATGCAAACTGTGTTGGAATAAATATAAGAATGTAATAGCCTTGAAGCAAATCTGTTTAATTCATGCTTTGCAGGTTCTGTCTGCAACATTAATTAGTGGCTGCCAGTGACCATTGAAGTGTTAAATTTGCCAAGATTGTTTGAAGAAAATCTCCCAGTCTATTGAATTTGAAACAGTTCCAAAATCTTTTCCCCCGCAGCAGACATCTCAAAGGCAATCTGAGGAAAATATTTTGCCTGGAGGGGTTACTTTCCTTTCAAGACCTATTCCGTGCTTTGCAAACACATCAAGGAAAGTGAACAGTGAGACAGAGAAAAAAAAATCAAAGAAATCAAATGAATACATGTACGAAGTTTGTGAGACAGGCTAAGAAATTCTCACAGCTGTGACAGGATGATAACTTGGATTATTACATTTACACTTCTAATAAACTACTGATCATTTAGTGCTATTTGACGTTTGTTCATCTGAAATATCTAATTTTTGCTTTTAGGAAAAGGAAAGAAAGTGTTCTGAAATTGCAGAAGATCAGTGAGCATTATAAAAAAGAAAGGAAAAAAGGAATGCACAAAAGGGTGTAACTTTTTCTCCGGTTAGTGTTTGAATAAATTGCTAATTTTCAGCAGATTTTTTCAAGTTTCCCTCAAACGAACAATATTCTCTTTAATTGATGAACTCATTAAAAAAAGCATGCAGTATGTTTATCAGGGCATTGTTTAAGAAGTAAATGTAATATCCCTGATATTCCATGGATTTACCGAGTCCTTAATGAGCCATTTAAATACAGTGGATTCCTGTAAATTAGACACTGGGACCAGTATATTCTGGACCAATCAACTGGTTGCCCCAATTAGCAGAAATTTAATGGAAATTGTTAAGGTATAAAAAAGACTGCCATTTAACTGAGTAACAAATTATGTACAGTATTTAAATGAAATTCAGAATGAAGTTCAACACTATCAATACTATTATAATACTAGAAAACTGTATTTGTTCTTAATATTTATAAACAGATATATGTATATATTATATTTACTGTAATTCACAATTTTTATTATGTTTTGCAATGTAATGCTGCCACAAGTTTCATAACTTAAGCTGGTGATTAAATGAAATCTGATTCTGATTCAGAAATTAACCGAATCAGTCAGATAATGGACTGCCTTCATACATTGCTTTTGACAAATGCATCCTCCAAATCTTCATTTCATTGTAACATTCAAGCTGCTGTCAATACCTTCAAATTCTTCATAGTCCCTAACTTTTGAAGTAGTGGAATTGTTTCATTTTCGCTCCCAGTCATTTCTGGCATCTCCATGCCTGAATGCTTGAAACTGCAGTGAGCAAAACAGTTCTGAATTGTCTTACTGCTTACTTCTCGCCAACCATCAGTGATCCTGATGAAGGGTCTCGGCCCGAAACGTCGGCTGTACTTCTTCCTATTGACGCTGCCTGGACTGCTGCATTCCACCAGCATTTTGTGTGTGTTGCTTGAATTTCCAGCATCTGCAGATTTCCTCGTGTTTGAGTGATAAATTTCACATGTTTTTGAACACAAGCACAAGCAACTGACAATCTTTAAAAATGGTTTGCTTTAAGTACTGTGTAGTGTCTAACAGCCACACAAGTGTACATGCCTGACTTTAGTTGGAAACTGTTTGGCAACAGTCTCCTGCCCCAAGTAAGCGGCATAGTTTCCCAAATAAACAAAGGGAATCCTAACTATTTTCTTGATTCAGTTTTGTTCTTTAGGAGTTGTCTCAAGTAAGCAGCTGCCCCAATTAGTCAATGGCCCAATTAACTGGAATTCACTATATTTGGGCATCATGCTAATAACTTGTCTTTTTGTCAACTTTCTGAAAAAGGCTGACAATTAATATTCCCTCTGGCAATATTCTGCAGCCCTCTTCATATTTACAACACTGCAGACATTTGATCTAAATAAAAATGTTTTCTCTTCTCAAGCTAATATATTATTTGTAAACAAGATGTACAGTGCACAAGATAACCTGATATTGTGACCTCAATAAACATCTGACATTTTTCAAAAAAATTAGCACATATAACAAATTCAGCTTGAGAGTATGTGATGATATTCTGTAATGAAAAACATATATGGATCATGACTTCATTATTCAGCCACAAAGACATTGCACGCAGTCCAAAAAATTAAAGATTGAAAATGTGCTGATATGGCTGCATCAGGTGACATCTCTCAATTACCAAATTCTCCCATCTATCAGCAGTTGAAAACGTTCAGCAAAAAATACATATCAACTTCTGATGAAAAACTTAGGGCTGAGCTATTTTTTCTTTGATACAATAGGTGGCAGCCTCACAATTTCAGTGATTTGATCTGGGATCAAGTTCAATGTGCTCGGGTCAGCACAGGTCAAATTAGTCTGAAAATTCCAACCGCTCCCAACTCAGTCAAGCTGATCAACAACGTTCTTTTTCTTCACCTAACTCTACTAACATAAATTAACTGGACTTGCATGAATTTTATTGCTATCTTAGACAATACAGGATTTAATAACTCTCTTGCAGTGCTGTCAGATATCTCTGCTTTCAGTTTATGTATGAATTCATACCAATAAAACTGAAATTTTTTGGACATGCAAAGAAACAATTTGGTAGCACCTCCAAAGTTTAGTGCTCTTTGTTTTTCTTGCAGAGTTCTTAAAGCATGCATTTCTTGCCTGATAAATGATTAGTCTGTGCCTCACTGACCCCTGAAATGTGCAAGGTAATTCTTACTGCATATATACTGTTCTCCTTCTACGTGAGAAATATGCTGTCTTACTTTCTATTTCCTCACGCACTGCTAAAAATTAGTAGCTTATAATAACAAAGCACAATTAAAAATTTGCACCTTGCCAGACAGCAAATATGAAGGTTTTTGCTGCCTGAATTCTGCTTGTCTATTCTTTCACTAAGAAGTATATTGTATTTCATTAAGGAAATGTGCATTAATTAAGGATACAAAATAGTGAAATCAAACTAAATGATCATAATGATTCATAAAATATACTAATAGAATATTCAATGTTTCACTAAATGAGTAAAGGAATTTTAAATTACCCAAATGAGTTAGCATCACTAAATTAACAGAGGAACTAAATTAATAGAGGAAGTTAATTCAAATTCTTTGGCCTGCTACATTGCCTGATCTGCTTACACTCCAATTAAGATGTTGAGAAGAGACAAGTTAGAAATGCACAGTTCTGAAGTCTTCTTGGAGTTTGGTCATTGAAAATTACACTGAATTACCAAGTTCCTCAGCTGATGTCAACTACGTCTAAGCTATGCATCGGTTTAGTTCTCAGCTCTCCTACCCCACCAAATCTTCCCCTTCTCCTGTAATACACACACACACACCACCCCCCCACCCGTCCCAGTGTTTCCACCAATCAGTCATGCTACAAATGACAACAGGAAGATCATACCTACTACAGAGAAGTCTAGGTGACTGTGATGAACTCAGTGATGTAATCAAAGGATCAGCCCTGCATAAATTCATGTACAGCTGATGTACCACCACATACTGCCAGTCCTGAGCACTTCAACTGAGTTTTTAAAGGGGTGGGGCAGGATTGTGACGGAAGCTTTGCCTTTCAGGTGCCAATATCAGAAACATGTCTAAGGTGACTGGTGCTTTTAGTTGTACAAGTTCAAACATCTGGTTCCCTACTCAGCATAGCAACCACATCAAAAACTGTGACACAAACTGGATTGTTCAAATGGCTCGAGGGCAATCAATTTCATACTAGGCCATATGCTCGTATTGAGGCAATGGAAAGATATCATAGTAAACAAATGCAAAACATTCTCTGCCATTGTGTAAATGTCACTCTTCTAATTTGAGGTTTTGCCTGATGTGCCTCTTGTTTGTGGTGCACTGTAAAACTTCAGCGTCGATCAACACCCAGATATATATCAATATTATAAACAGCCATTTTACCAAAATTTATTGAACATCTCCTCATTTTACCCATTGTTTTTATATTATAAATTAGCAATTTCTCATGGCATGAGCCTGAACAGCATTGATGGAGAGAGGGATCTTGGGGTCCAGGTCCATAACCCAGTGAAAGTGGCTGCACAAGTCAATGGGATGGAAAAGAATGCTTATGGCTTGTCTTTGTTAGTCAATGAATTCAGTTCTCAAGTCAGGAAGTTATGTTGCAGCTTAATGAAACTCTAGTTAGGCTGTATCTGGAGCATTGCATTCAGTTCTGGTCACCTCATTATAGAAAATAGAATGGAGAAGGTACAGAAGAGATTCACCAGGATGCTGCCTGGATCAGAGAGATTGTGATTGAAGGGAAGGTTATACAAGGTGAGTTTGTTTTCTCAGGAGCAGCCAAGCTGAGGGTAGACATGGTAGATACTTATAAAATCTTGAGGCATAAGTAGAGTACACAGCCAGTATATTTTACCCATGGGTAAACTGTGTAATATTGGAGGGCAGGTATTTAAGGTGACAGTTCAAAGAAGATGTGCTGGGAAGTTTTTATTTTCACATACAGGATGTAGGTGCCTGGAATGTGCTGCCTGACAGAGGTGGATAGAACAGAAGCATTTGAGGGACTCTTAGATAGGCACATGAAGAGAATGGTGGGCCATTATCTAACTGCAAGAAGAAGTGATTAGGTAACATTAGCTTCATTAACTCAGAACAGCACCATGAACCAAGAGGCCTATCCCAATTACATTCCAGTCCTGCATCATCCCTTCCCAATGCTAAACTTCCAACTGAAAATGAGTCTTACGTGAATGCCATTGAACACAAAGCAAACCATACAATTCAAATGGAAGTGCAAAGTGAGGTTAAGTATTGTGTCAGGTTTTATTACACAACTTCAGGGACAAACTCAGACTCGCATTGTGTAGGTTTAATTCTCTTTAACTGTTAATTTTATGTTTGTCTAAGAGAAGAAAATTGTGAGAGAATTGAAGAAGTTGAAAATTAAAAGCAATATTTTTTTTTAAATGCAAACACATTCAACCAAAGCAATTTTGCTTCTCTGAGCCCAGAAAGTACATTTACATGCCTAAAGTACTCTCATTTATTTGCCATAGGTTTTTTTATCTGCATAATTGCATGTTGATAGAAAATAAAAATAATGTGCTGTAGTACCAAATGTTTTTAGCTCAAACTACATTTGTAAAAATGGCAATCAATAAAACAAAAGCAAGTAGAGGAATAAATTAACTTATTACAACATTAAGTTTTAAACTATTGGCACATTATGACCAACTGCATATAAAAATATTGTAAAGATTCCTCTGAGAGAACTTCACCACTGTTCCACCTCATCTACATCTCTTTGCTTTCATTAATTTGCAAACTTACACTTCAGTGCCAGCAATATAGAATTGATAAGATGTTAGATTTCCTCCTTTTGAATTCTTTATGTCTATAAGATGACAAAAAAGAAAGTTTTACTTAATTAGGGTTTCAGGTGTGCTGAAATGTCAGAAGCCTTTGATGATTTTTCCAAAAACCCAATTTAATCAGTTAACTATGTCATCTGCATTAAAGCAAATGATTATCCTATGAGTTGCTTAGTTGGTAACACTTAAAGTCAGAAAGCTCCTGGTTCCCGTTCCATGCCAGAAAGTTGAGAAACGATTATTTAAGCTCCTAGTTCAGTGTATTATAGACTGAGTGCTTCACTTTCAAAGGTGTTGTTTGTTATTCAAACGGTGTCTCAAGGCCTTCTCTGCTTTAACTTGTGGATTTAGAATTCCCATTTTAGTATTTTGAAGTTTAATAGATGAGTTATATTTGGTGCCCTGGCTCCTATTTGACCTTCATGCAAAAATGCTAAAGCAAGTTATTTTGTTGTTGTCACACTTTTGTTAATCGGAAACTGCAATAGTAGACTGACTGTTGCATTTTCTTCAGAAAATCAGTGCTGCATTTGCAATCATGCTTCAGGACACCTCAGGGGTGATATGATAAGTGCTCTAGAAATGGAAGTTCTCTCAAAAATATAAATTGTAGCCATTATCTACTGTAGGATAGAAATCAATCCTGACCTTTATTTAATATGTTCATTCTACAGAGCTGGTCAGTTCTTTCACTTAGTTTTGTATAAAGTATATACAGTGATAAGGTATGGGTGACTTAACATCTTTTCTCCACTACGAAGAGGTCAATCACATGTATTCATCTATAGAGAGGTGATATTGTATTAAGCAACATACATAAATGTGGTTGATAAGCCCGATAAAGCTTAAAAATCTTATCTTGCTCATTATTGTTTCCATTTACTACAATGAATGAAGACTATGCACATATACTCCATTGACAGTAAATTAAATTCAAAAGGTTTTCACCTGTTCTTTTAGTTTACTATTATTTTAACTTCTTCTGTTTAAAGCCAGTAATAACTTTTACTTGATTTTGCAGTACCTTATGTAGTCTGTGGAGAATATTGTGTTTCATATATTGAAACCCGACCCAAACAAATCTTTTGACTCGTACGGTGTCCTCCCCAGAGTTTTGAAGAAATGTGCCTACAGCTATTATCGCATCTATCGACTCACTAGGATTTAACTGGACCAGCCGCTGGTCCCAGATGATTAGAAAATGACCTGCATGGTGGCAAAGTTCAAGAAGGGTGAAAGCACTGAGACTGAGATTAGGGACCTGTCAGTCCCACTGATATGATAAAAGTGCAAAATGATATGTGACACGCAACTCAATGACTTTGATCAGTGAAAATGTTTACGAAATAAATTACATGTTCAGTAATTACACTTGCCATTGACAATACGTCTAGCTTTAAAGGTAATGAATAAATTGGAACTACTTAATAATCTTACTTAGTAATGGATTTTTTACCATAACTGTCAGTACAGAAATAAGGTTTTCATCTAAATACTTCTATTCAGAGCAGTGTAAAATAGTCAGTTATAAAACTCAAATAAATCCCATAAAGAGATACAGTACCTGGCTTTAGTCAGTCATAGAACACAGATTTATTCAATAAAGTATCCAGCTTTAGAACAGCAAAAAACTGTCAAAGACTAATAGCAGTATATTTATGAGTCGTTGTTCATGATGCAAAGGCAAATAGTTATGATAACAGTCTGCAGATTATAAAACTGATGCACAATTGCATTGAAATATGACAACAAGGTGAGAATAAAACTTCACAAATAATAGTTTGATTTTGTGAAAAGATTTTGGTCATTTATACATGTGCCTGACTCCTTATTTATTTATTTATTGAGATACAGCATACAATAGACCCTTCTGGCCCTTCGAACCGTGCCTCCCAGAAATTCTCTGATTTATTCCTGGCCTAATCACGAGACAATGTACAATAACCCATTTACCTACTACCAGTATGTCTTCGGACTGTGGGAGGAAACTGGAGCAGCCTGAGGAAACCCACGCAGTCACGAGCAGTGGTGGGAATTGAGCCCTGTTTGATGGAAGCGCTGGGCTAATCACGAAGCTACCATGCCATTCCTATCCGAAAGCATAATCTGTATGTGCGCTGTGAGTAATTTTACTCCCCATGGAAACTGCTGGGAAATAATGCTTCAATCAAAGTAAATTCTTGAGAGCGCGGGAGGCTTTTGTCTGCGAGAATGCTGTGATCATTCTTTACAAGTGAAATGGAACCACACATTTCTTTTTATCTTTTTTCATCATGCATTTTTGATCATCAGAACTGCGCAATAAAATACACATCTATGTACCATAGACAAATAAGAAAGGACACCACATACTTTTGGTCTAGCCACACTAAGTCTGCATTTAATGGTTCCCAAAAATATTCATTGCACATTCATTGTTAACATATTCCATATTTTAGAAAATCTGTTATTCCTTTAAATATCAAAGCTGATTACCACACCAATGCCACTTCTAGGAGCTATGAAAAGTACTTTTTTGTGTTGCATCTAATTCTTCAAGACACATCTCAAGATCATTTGAAAGCATTGGCTGGAAAGCAGGACATTAACATAGAAACATAGAAGCACAGAAAACCTACAGCACAATACAGGCCCTTCGGCCCACAAAGTTGTGCTGTACATGTCTCTACCTTAGAAATTACTAGGCTTACCCACAGCCCTCTATTTTTCTAAGCTCCATGTACCTATCCAAAAATCTCTTAAAAGACCCTATCGTTTCTGCCCCCACCACCATTGCCAGCAGCCCATTCCACACACTCACCAGTCTCTGAGTAAAAAAACTTATATGGCCACCACTTGGTTTCAGCTCTACAACAGGATGAAGAAGAGCTCCAGAGATTCTGAAGTTTCCCAAAGGGAATGGCATCTGGGAAACATTAACCAAAATCTTATGGCTCCTCATTTTTCCTCTGTGGTCTTCTCCATTCTGATAGCTGCTCCAATTAATTCAGATATCTTAGTGGGCTTCTAGAAAGTAAGTTCATCTTTGATGCCTTCTGTGTAGCTGAAAATGAATACACTTTCTCCCCCTTACTTGTTGATTATAATTCCCAAGGAGAGCCCTGTAGTAAGAATCACTTTATATTTTTTGGGCCTGAAAGTACAGAATGATTCCTTATGGTCATAAAGTCATCTGAGGTTGCTTCTGCTGTGACATCATCCATTTACTGCCTCCTCCAATCAAATGAGCCTACTCTGGCTGGTTTGAATCTGTTGATGCTATGAAGATCCAGAGGTTGCCACTGGGACCCACTCTCACAGTGTTGGACAGTGCTCTTCTCCAGGGAGGCTAGACCTGATGCTTTATGCTGCTAACTGGACATCTCAGATCTGCTTGGGAGGGAAAATTGGAACCTCTACCATGTTTTCTTTCCTGTCTCTAGGTAAACTTGCAAAACAAGCTCAGAAGCATCAAAGTAACACTAACAGTTTCAAAGAAAAGCCCATTAAGGTACACTAAAATGGACTATTTTTTTAAACAACATAGAACAGTAAAACAGGAACAAGTCCTTCAACCCATGAGGTCTATGCCAAACATGATGCCAAATTAAAGGACACACACAGAATGTTGGAGGAACTCAGCAGGTCAGGCAGCATCTATGGAAATGAATAAACAGCCAATGTTTCAGTGTCAAGATCCTTTATCAAGGCTGGAGAGGAAGAGGAAGATGCCAGAATAAGAAGGGGTATTGGGAAGGGAAACTTGAAGGGGATAGATGAAGCCAGGTTGATGAGGAGGAGGTGATGAAGAAAGAAGATGGGGGTGAGGTATGATAGTTGGAAATGGCAAAGGGCTGGAGAAGAAAGAATATGATTGGCAAGAAGAGTGGACCATGGAAGAAAAGGAAGGAGGAGGGGCACCAGGGGTAAGTGATAGGCAGGTGAGGAGAGCAGGTAAGAGTTGGTAATTAAAGAAGAGGGAAGAGGGAGGGGAAAATTACCAGCAGTTTGGAGAAATTGATATTCATGCCATTAGATTTGAGGCTTCCTGTATGGAATATGAGTCTTTGCTCCCCCAACCTGAGAGTGGCCTCTACATGACAGAAGAGAAGAATATAGGCAAGTCTGGACAAGTAGTTACATTTTGTTTTATTTTCTCCTGTTATTCTATTTCATGGAAACTTCCAGAGGAGTTTTAAGAGTGGTGTCTGTTCTGGGCCATCTGGATAACTCCATTCAGTCCAGTCAAGGCCTTACACCTGTAGCTCAGTTCTAGGACCTCCTCACCAAATATGAACAGCCTTCAGTATACAGTTGAAATAAGTCTGGATGAGCAATAATATGTGCCAGAGCACAGGCATTAGGTCAGTGGCAGAAAAATCCAAGTCAATAATTGACTACATCTAGTCCATTCACAATGTATGATAGATGGAGTTATTTAAGGTCTTATCTACTTCATTGAAAAATATTGGGGATGTTGGAAAATGCTTTGAGAAACACATATATTTTTTGACATTCAGAAATACTTAACCAACTTAAAATTTGAGATGCATAACAAGAAAAGTTTAAAATTAAAAATAAATGAAATGAAATGTTATTGAAACTAAAAACACATAAGGCCATTTGTAAATAATTACAAACGTTAAATGGATCCTAAATAATTGTATATTTATTTATAAATAAATGTATAACTGTTCAAGGACATTTACTATCCCTCAATCATCAGGCTCTTGAACAAAAGGGGATAGCTACACTCAGTTAAGGATTCATTTAAGGACTTTGTTATGTTGTTATTTGATGCTCGTTATTTATTTCTATTTATTTATATCTGCATTTGCACTGTTTGTTTACAGTTAACAGTTCCTGATACTTACAGCTTACAGTTACTGTTCTATAGATTTGTTAAGTATAAACTCAGATAAAGAATTTCAGGGTCATATGTGGTGACACATACAGTACGTACTCCGACAATAAATTTTTCCTTGGACTTTGAACTTTATAATTCTCTCTACTTACAGATGTTATTCAAGGCAATGAGATGCAAGATGTAATCCCCAGTCTAACCAACCACTCAGAAGTCCCATAAAAGTTCAGCTCCACCATGAAACTTCAACGGCTGTCCAGAAAGAGAGCAAAGCTGGAGTATGGATCCAGTAAGAAGGGGATGTCTGCATTCACTTAGTTTGAATTTCCAACAGTTTGATGAAGAACTAGTAATTTTTCCCAACTAAGTTGTTTTGAAAGGTATGAATACAATTACATGTTCCAATTTGTGACCATGACTCTCCTCTACTTAGTGTTGTGCAAGGGAACATGATTAAACTTCAGAGTTCATGACAACCATCTCTAAAGAATAGCAAAGGAAAAAAAAAGACATTCCAGTAGCCTAAAACGCTCTTTGGAAGATGGCACTATATTTTGCAATCACTCGTTTACAGTGTATCTTGAACTTTTGTTATAAACATTTATCTAGTTGTATTTGTTAAGATAGAGAAGAGTCCAATCTTCTGTCCAAATGGATTTGCAGAAAATTATTTGGAGACATTTAACTGATTCAAAAGTTTTCCTTTCCCTGTTTTCATGTTTGATTCATGATGTCAATGTATTTCCAGTTACTCCTTATTATTTGATTTTGCATTCCCTTTATTTATTTATTTATTTATTTATTTATTTATTATTATTGAGGCACAGCATAGAATAGGTCCTTCTGGCCCTTCGAGCCACACCGCCCAGCAACCCCTCGATTTAATTCTGGTCTAATCACAGGACAATTTACAATGACCAATTAAACGACCGACAGTTACATCTTTGGACTGTGGTTGGAAACTGGAACACCCAGAGAAAACCGGCGTGGTCACGGGAAGACCATACAAACTCCTTACAGGCGGCGGTGGAACCCGAGTCACCTGTACTGTAATGCATTGTACTTCATTCTCCCGTTCCTGACCTTTTCAGCTGACATTTGCCAATAAACATATGTCACTGAAGGATTTGCAAAGTATCATCTTTCAGAATAATAACTTAGAGCAATCTTTTCTTTAAATGATTTACAAGTGAAATTTACTCACACAAATTTCTGGGTGACCTTTAGGGACACAGCCTTTGCAGCAATCCCATTGTGCATTGCCCACTAGTAAATGGTTTCAGTATGGACTAGATGGGCCAAAAGTTCTGTTTCTGTGCCGCAATTTTCTATGACTCTAGGTCACTATGACCATTAATTGAACTCACTAGATGTTCATTCAAAAAAGTAATGGAAGGAAAAGTCCATTCCAGCTCCAGAACTTGCTCTACCATTCAATAAGAGCATGGCAGATCACTTACTTCAACTCTCCTTTCCTGTCTTATTTCCATAATGAACCACAGTTACTTCTGTCTCCACAAATTATATTGAATGTGATGAAATATTTCAATGTGAACAATTATCATCTGGTGATGTGCTTTTATCTACATTGCCCAAAAGGTCCATCATTACTACTACATTGTTTAGCAAGGTAGACAGCCAAGGATGGGATCTGACCCATGCTCTGCAATCCTTAGGCTCTCCCTCTGTCAAAGTAGTGGTGATGTGTTCATTATTTATGCTAATAAAATCTGGATGGTCTACTTAAGACTGATTGTTCATCAAGCTTTAAAGTTTGCCATGCCATCATGTACCCACCTCTGTGAGATTCCCCAAATCAAACATCAGATGAAAGAAAAAGGAAGTGGATGCCATTTCCATTCCTCTTGCCATTCCCACATCAACCTGTCCATCCTTCGCCTTTTCTCCTGCCAGGATAAATCCCAGTGGAAATGGAACTTGACTGGGACTCCCAATTTCCTTTGTACCTCCAATTTCTAAACTCTCTCCCTATTTCTTCACATTTATTCTTCCTACCAAAATATGTAATTGCCAAATCTTTGCCCAGTTTCCCAACCTGTCCAAGTCCTGTTGCAGACACCCTGACCCTGCCTACCACCTATATCTCCACCCATCTTGGTATTGTCGGAAAACTTGACCACAATGCCATCAATTACTTCTTCCAGATCATTAAAGTTGTTGTCCTAACATTGACCCCTGCACAGCTCCACTAGTCATAAGAGGTCATTCGAAAAATGACCCCTTTATCCCCACTCTTGCCAGTCAGCCAGTCCTCTATACCGGCTAGAACATTGCGTCGAGCAGCATGCGGACTGGTTTAAAAGCATCATGTGTGACAATTTATCAAAGGTATTCTGACAATCCAAGTAAATAACATCAACCAAGTTCTTTCCCAGCACTCTCTTCTCCTCTTTATACTGGACATTTCATCTCCACTCTCAGCCCTAATGAAGGATATCGATCTGAAGTGTCAATTCCTTTCCTGTTTGACCTACTGAAATCCTCCACAGATTGTTCTTTACTTAAAGAAAAAAAATACTAAAAGTTCTCTCTCTTGATTTTTAGAAGCTCCTCTTAAACCAAAAGAAAATCAAAAATTTCTCTCGAAGGTAATTCCTGAATGTATTGTAAGCTTTAACTCTTAGATGAGCAACAGTTACCAAGAGCTCCCCAGAGCTTCTATGGAATAGACTGCAACTCTACAACAATATATTGCCATTGTCATCATGTCAAAACGATGGATTTACAGTATAACAAACCAAACTGAATAATCTAAATGCATTATAAGCACAATTTGAATTAATTGTTCTCATCAAACAAAACATCATAAGTTTGCCTTCCTTGTCCTTCCTCACTGCCTTTGATGTAGTTAACCTTACCATTTTCTCCCAATATCTCTCCACCTATGGCTAGCTATTTAGGATGATTGTGCTAATCTGATTCTATTCATATTTATGTAATAATAGCTGGAGAATATTAGCATTGAGTTCCTTATCCTTGCAGTTTCCCCTCTGTTGCTCCTCAAGGATCTATCTTTGTCTTCCTTCTCTTTCTCATTTACATGCTTTTCCTCAGAGAACACAGCATTAGCTAACACGTGATACACAGATCTAGCTCACCACTACCTCTCTTCTCTCTCACAGAATCCATAAATTGTCCTATGCTTGTCCAACAATCCATACTGGATGATCAAAAGTTGCCTTCAAAAAAAATTAGGATGACCAAAACCATGATCAGTTCTTGCCACAAACTCATTTGCAAACCACCAGCATTAATAGTTATTCCTGTAAATTGTCTGAAACTCAACCAGTTTGGAGCCTTTCTGACCCAAAAAACAGCCAAGAATCATCCAATCATCCATTACAATCATCCTTGTAAATCTCTTCTGCAACATTTCTATAGTTTCCACAGCCTTCCTGTAGTGAGGTGACCAGAATTAAGCACAGCACTCCAAGCGAGGTCTGACCAGGGTCCTATATAGCTGTAACATTACCTGTCCGCTCTTAAACTCAATTCCGTGGTTGATGAAGGCCAATGCACTGTAGACTTCTTAACCACACAGTCAACCTTCACAGCAGCTTTGAGTGTCCTATGGACTCGGACCCCAAGATCCCTCTGATCCTCCACACTGCCAAGAATCTTACCATTAATACTATATTCTGCTATTATATTTGACCTACCAAAATGAACCACCTCACACTTATCTGGGTTGAACCCTGATCTGCCACTTCTCAGCCCAATTTTGCATCCTATCGATGTCCCACTGTAACCTATGACAGCCCTCCACACGATCCACAATACCCCCAACCTTTGCATCATCAGCAAATTTACTAACCCATTCCTCCATTTTCTCATCCAGGTCACTTATAAAAATCACAAAAAGAAGGGGTCCCAGAACAGATCCCTGAGGCACACCATTGGTGACTGACCTTCATGCAGAATATGACCCATCTGCAACCACTCTTTGCCTTCTGTGAGCAAGCCAATTCTGGATCCACAAAGCAATGTCCCCTTGGATCCCATGCCTCCTTACTTTTTCAAAAAGTCTTGCATGGGGTACCTTGTCGAATGCCTTGCTGAAATCCATATACTCTCTACCTTCATTAATGGGTTTAGTCACATCCTCAAAAAATTCAATCAGGCTCGTAAAGCATGACCTGCCTTTGACAAAGCTATGCTGACTATTCCTAATCATATTATGCCTCTCCAAATGCTCATAAATCCTGCCTCTCAGGATCTTCTCCATCAACTTACCGACCACTGAAGTAAACTTACTGATCTATAAGTTCAACCGTCCAATCCTCCGGAAACTCTCCTGTCCTCGTTAATGACACAAAAATCATCGTCAGAGGCTCAGCAATCTCCTCCCTCACCTCCCACAGTAGCCTGGGGTACACCTCGTCAGGTCCCTCTATGTTTTTGATTCTCCCAGTCTCCATCATATCCACCAATCCAATAATCCAATAATCCAATAATCCTCTGAGTTCGAGCCACTTAATCATTCCAAATGTAATTGTTTCCCTTTTGGCAATTGTTAAGATTCAATGTTTGATAATTCCTTCCCCATATCAATACACTTCTACATCACCATCTTCTACTGCTTAAGACCTATCTTTTTTACCAAGTTCTTAATTTGCCCTAAATTCCTTATTAGGCACTTGAGATTTTACTTCTGTTGTCAGTACCCCTTGGGATGTTGTTCCAAAAATGCCATTTGGCTTTGCTATTGTCATTGTAAGTGATGTTTTCTGTCAGAACTATCTTGCCAAATTTTATGTTGACTCAGACAGAATATAGAAATGAGTCTATTTTCAATAAAAGCGTCAGTACATCTATGGGAGAAATGGAAGGGAGATTTTCTAGGATTTTGAGTCTTTTTTCCATTACTATTGACATAAGTGGGTAGGTTAGGGATGGTTCTCCTACTAGACATGAGAAAGGAACATTCTGAACAAGGCAATGATGCATCAGTATACCCCTATCCTCCAATTGTGTATAATTCTCTGCCAAATTTTTACCTGATTTGACAGAGCATAATGAGAGACAAATCTCTTTCGCATTCAATCCGCTGAAAGTATGTAGAACCTTTTAAAATTTGAGCATGTCCTCGTCTTCCTTGCTCACTTGGCCTTACAAGAACTGGGGAAGTGTATGGCTGTTGGTGAAAGGAGTGAACATTTCAGATCATGAAGGGGCAGTGATGTTTCACTTTATTTGGCAATATCAGCCAATATGGGCAGGTTCTGATACGCGGTCTTTCCATCCACTTCCAGCAGAGGCTGACAATACATACTCTTTAACAAACGGTCACTCCAGAAGGATGGTGTTTGAAGTGGGGCACCTGAAATGCAAAGTATTATCTGTAAAGAACTGCATCCCGTAGTGCTATGCAACCAGTACACTGCTTTCAAGTTGCAATCCTTCTTTAAAAAGCAAACAAAGCAGTCAATATGAATACAGTGAACAAATAAATGAATGGCCAGGTAATCTGCTCTGCTTTATCATTTAAGGTTAATGAGAGAATGTTGATCAGAATAGATTTTCTTTTCAGCTCGTGATATAGGATTGTTTGCTTTCCTGAATCTGATGCAGCTTACGTTTATATTCCAGTCTGAAGAGGAACTGGTTCTGAACTGACGTGAGCCAAGAAGCTCCGACTTCCAGGGGCTTGAAAATACTTAGTCAATTATAAAGCATAATGCCCTTTCTGAAAGTGCTCCCAACTTAGATGCAGCAATGTAAGATTATGATAACCATTCAGCTCCTCTGGCTAAAATAACCTTCCTTAAATATGGAGAGATCCAAATTGTAATTAGTTACATAAAACAAAAGAAAATATTTTGAAGCAAGATTATATATATGCCAATAAAAATCAAAGTCATTGAATCACTAAAAACAGCTTCAAAATAAATAATGTGCTGAATACTTAATTCCATTCTTGAAATGAATCTCTGTGAAGCTAATGTTGCGCAGTAACTGGCTGGAACAGTCTGTAACCCCATGCTCCAGTTTCAGAGAACTGTATTCCTTACAACAGCTAAAATTCTTCATCTGGCTATTCATGAGTACTCCCAGCATAGGTTTAAATTCTGTTTATGGATCCAGTTTAAAGTCTATGTTTGTTTCACTGTGTTTTCAACTAATTATAAATTTTAAAAGCAGATTCCAGTTGTAACCATGATCTCAAGAGCATGGTTTGATTTATTTTTCAAACCGCAGTGAGATTACTGTGGAATTCTGTCCATCTTTGCATTCAAGCATTCACTGGTAACTCATTATACATATGCTATTGGATTCAATGTCCTAATTATGAATAAACAGAGATTAAGATTAGTTGACAAACTGCAGCTCAATAATATAGTGTTACCAGCAATTTAATTTGTTTATCAAGCATAATATAAAAGCAACACAATGCACATGTCAGGAATCTAAACAAAACCTTTCTGCAGCAAAACCAAGTGATAAATCACAATTGGAAAAAAAATGCCATTAAATAAGGATTTGATCCATACAGCTGCATTGTTACAAACAAAGTCAGATAATTAATGAAAGCAAAATATTGCTGGTGTTGAAAAAAAGGAAGAAATTTCCAAGGTAAGTACATGTTCAGCACAGCCTTGTGGGCCGAAGGGCTTGTATTGTGCTGTAGGTCTTCTATGTTTCTATGCTTCTATTTGCAAGTCATGTAGCATCTATAAAGAGAAAAAAAGCTGACAGTTTTGCTGAGTTGTGACATCAACCTAACACAGAGCTTTCCTTCCATAACTACATTCAGATGGCCTGGGATAATAAAAATGGTTTGGCTTCATTCTTTACTAGACTACTTCTTCTGACAATAGGTTTATTACAGTAACCCTGATTCAGTTTGGGCTAACCTGCATCAGTTTAAGCAAATTTTCACTTCCAAACCAAATATTATCAACTGTGCTAAATGCTACTATCTGATCATTTCCTGATTTCCTTCCAAAAATTGATTTTCTGTCTATAAAATTACGCACATTGTGGCTTTTCATTAATGTTACTTATTATTATTGAATAAAATAATATTGCAGACATTAATTGTTTGCTATTTATATAAACATTCCCATCCTTGAAGAATACCACACATTGTTTCTCCACATCAAACACTTTAATAACTTAGAAACTGATAAATGAGTAACTCATTTTATCCAGTTAAATAATGGTAGTAAATATCATTACTTGGAATTAGCTGTCCCAGAAACTAGGAAAATGAAAATAGACACATTCAAATATCCTAGCATACAGATACTAGCTCACCATGACAGAGCTCAGAACGTTCCACATATATATTCAACAGTGCTGAATATTTATTTGAAGAACTCAGTGTGGACATGAATTTATAGGGCAGATATTAAAATGCTTTTTGACTGTTTTCCCTCTTCTTCCTGTATTGTTCCCATCAACAGATACTATGCTCCAGCAAGAAATATAGGGAACTGTTTGAGCTGTAGACTGGATCATAAATGATTGGCTACCAAATTCTGATGAGTGGCTAGTAGTTTCAGGAAGCTGCTCCTCTGCCATTTCTAAAATCCCCAGGTCTTTTCAGAGTGGAAGGAAGCAAGTGGCAGCAATGTGTTTTATTTAATGGAGTCATGGGGATATCTAACATGGAAACAGATCATAATCTTAGAAAAGTACACCACAGAAGAAGGCAGTTCAGCCCATCTAGTCCATGCTGAACCATTTAAACTGCCTACTCCTATTGACCTGCTCCATACCCTACCATCCATGTACCAATCCAAGCTTCTCCAAACGTTGAAATTGAGTTCTTATGCACCACTTGCGCTGGCAGCTCGTTCCACCTGCAGGACAAAGCCTCTCCAAACATAACTGTCTATTTGGTCCTCCTTTGGATGCCTTGATGTCCTGTACTCACAAACATTCAAACACACTTGGAACATGTGAACAAATTAAAAATAATGTTAAAATCCTGCTGCTGCCTGTAAGGAGTTTGTACATTCTCCCCATGACCACATGTGTTTCCTCCAGGCGCTCTGGTTTCCTCTCACTGTCCAAGGACATAACTATCGGCTGGTAAATTGTTCTGTAATTAGGCTAGGATTAAATTGGGGAATCGCAGGGTGGCACAGCTCGAAGGGCTGGAAGGACCTACCGTGCTATATCTCTAAATAAGTAAATATTATCTTTTTTTACTTCTTTATACATCCACAGTGAGACCATTTAAAACATTTAAGCCAAAACAATTAAATACTAGAAAACAATTTATTCTGGCAGTCAGATTTTCCCAATGATTTGAGTGGAAACAAATGCCCTTGTGCCAGGTTTTGTGCTGTTTCAGTGGGCAAACTTCCCAACTGAATGCCATGAATTCTCCAATCATTTACATTGCCACACTGCACCAGGGGCGCAACGGTGATAGGCATCAACGTAAACTGCAGGGATGAAGATGGGAAATAGAAACAGTTCAGCTTAACTGAGGAAGAAAATGGGACAGACAAATTCTAAGATGAAATTTTGGAAATATGGACAAAGTAAGGGAGAAACAGATGGAAACAGACTGCAAATGTAAGAATATCTAGCTAAGGGAGTTCTTTTTTCCAAATTAATGCAAGTGTGAGGGATATGTTACAAGGCTGGAATTCTATCTGATAATTTAGACGCTGGGATACACAGCCAGTACATTTGTGAGTCATAGACATCTTTACATTGTATTTCTTGGCTCAGCCATACTCTTATCTACAACATTCAAGCTCCCTGTAGTGTCTCTCTGTTCTAGCACAGATTCAAACATACACTGAGCAATCAAAATTAATCTGCATTAGACAAAAGCTTTTGCCACTCCATTTAGGCTGTCAACACAATTCAATTCATGTCACCAACCAGCCACTTGAGACCAATATAATCTTATTTCTTGTATATCTAAAATGTTAGAAATATCACAAATGTGTTCTGTTCTTAATGGAAAAAAACACAGAAGTTTTGTCTGTATTAAGTGAAATATAAAGACTTGGTTGTTTTTCAAATGTGACAAATCCTACATTTTTCAATGTTTATATGTTTCACTGTGATGCATTATAAACGATGTGATCCTAAGTCAGAGGTCTTGTTAGCTTATCCTTGCTATTTTTCAATCAGAGCAGTGCTGACACTTAGCACGAACCTAAGTGGCAATGGAGCTGTGAAATGGAGCTCCCAATTGAAGTTCTCATTCCTTAGGGCCCATCTTAGTGAAGAACTGTCATCTTCCTGTTATTGTCCCTATAGGTGTGCAGTTTCAACAGCTTAATGTTTGCTGTTTCATTCTCAGCGATGTCCCCCATAGGAATGTCCTAATTTTAATATAAATAGAATGCTTCATCATACAATAGCACAAGAGCACAACAGCACAAGCACCATAACTCCCAGTCCTAGTGGCAAGAAGATATAGAGAAGTGTTGCAGCTACTATTTGAGAGGTCAAAGCTAGCATACAGCACAAAATTAGTAATTTTGGTAATAAAAGCGAACATTAAATGTGCTGTTTCCTCCAATACCTAGATATGCAAGAAATAAAAACAAATTAAATTTTCACTGCATCTGCATCTGCAGAATCACTTGTGCCGATGTTTTGCAGAACATTGTAACAAATAGACCTCTAAATGTATAGATTTGGTTTAAAGTCTTGATTTTGTTTTAGAATTACATTGGCAATGACTAAAGCAGGCAAAGAAAATAGCAACTAGCCAACAAAAGTCAGAAAACGGAGGAAAAAGCATCAGCAACATACTTCCAAAATTAACAATTTTAAGCATCAGTTTGTCACTGTTGAATATGGTTTTGAAATGTAAGCGCATATGTTTTGAATATGCAATGTTTTCATGTAATTAAAGACTTAAAGCTGCAACACTTCAGAAATGATCTATTTTAGAAGATTTCTTGATTTTAAGAAAACATTATTTATTATTATCAAGCCTTGTCTAGTATTACCTTTATCAGAACTTAATTGACATATTTTATAAATTGATAATTTTAGCCTATATTTTAAACCTTGTTGAATAATAATGTCTTCTAAACATCTGTCACAGTAATCAGGTAATTATTTATACATGAAAAATAAGATTCAAATAGTTTTTTTTAATTATGAAGGAGTAATTTAGCATTGAAAATACAAGTGAAATTTAAGGGTAAATTGAAATTAGTACTATTGAAAGTAGCTTTAATAAATAGTTAATTAATCAATTCTTCTGAAAATAAAATATAGTGTTGTAGTTCCCTAAGAAAAAAATGTGTGCTATTGAAGAAGGTAGAGGTAAGTTGTCCAGTTAATGAGGCACATAATTATCATGGGATACACAAAGAATATTTTGGTAATAAAATAGTTAACCGAAATTGACTGATATTGGGCCTATATGTTTACGCATCATCCCAATCCAACAAATTCAAATGCCTTAACTATTCACAATGAATCAGACTGAAATATTTGCATCTAAAGTAGTCTTGATGCCCAGCTCTCTAAGGCAGAAAACAATACATGCATCACATTAGCAGTCAGCATTATTGCTAATGAGATGTACCTGGTTACATCCAATCAGGCAAATCACTTGGTGATTGATTGATAGCTATCTGACAGGCTCATGACACGACTGTTACTGAGGGATCATCACTCTCTCTCAGTTCCAGACTTACAAACACTTCAGTATGGGAAAAATACAGCCAGGCCAGCAGCACTAGGACAGAGCCTGGGGCCAAATCTGCCAATAACTAAGTCCCAGAGAAAACTGATTTGTGGCTTCTGATCGCATCCACCTAGAGCCTTCACCATTGACTAATTGCGGTTCATCTGGACATAGATCTATCTTGGCTAACAAGAAAGCACTAGAGGTCTTCATTTAGCTATCGAGCTTAGTCCCTGGAGAGCTGATTGCAGCTGTCCTTTCCTCCTTCCCAATCAACACATCAAAACCAGGGAATCTATTCTCCTTCTTTCAAAAAAAATCAAGCTGTAAGTGCAATAAACTTTCTATGCTTGACACTAGAGATCCCTGTGCATAAGAATAATGTTTTAATTAACTGGCAACAAATTATATTACAAAATACATTCAGTATGCTAAATTTACCCACAGTAACAACCAGCTGTTAATGCAATTATTACCCATATCATTCCTTTGTTAATTTAACAGCTTCAGACATGTTTATTGTAAACAAAATATTAGACTGATCCAATTAGTTTCATACAGTTTATTACATGAAACAAGAAGATGTCTTAAACAGAAATTTGAGGTTTGACATAACAAGGCTGAGCAATTATCGGTTCAATCAGACAGTTTCTATTCCAGTTCAATTTCTTTAGTACAAGCTAAATGCTTTTTCACCAAACATTCAGCTTAATAAAAACAAAGTCTCTCTGTTCAATCTCACTTCTTCTCTCCATTGGCAATGAAGTATTCAATATTAATTCATAAGTTCAAAATAATGATAAACATTAGTTTTTGGTTTCTTCACATGTATTTACCTTGGCCTCTTAAGATGTAATATGTGAAGGGACAAAACTACAATGTATCTGAGTGAGAGTGATGGAATTGTAAACATTGAAATTCTATAACAATCAATAATTTCAAAGTACAAAGGAAAATTCTTCTATGGAAGATTACAACAAAGCTTTAATCACTTTTGCCTGAGAATGCTGTGCAGATCAATTAATTTCAGATTTGATTTAAGAATGTCGTCCCATTTTCATTTTTATCAATACACTTTGCTGAAGAAACTATTTTGTTTTGTGAACTAAATTGCACCATAACCAGATTTCTACAGGATATCCTCAATAAATAGTTGTCTCAAGTCACTGTTAATTTGCAACAGTAACCTAAACAGTCATTATTGAGACAAATATTAATCAAATGATTGAATAATAATTGTATTTCACTTTGACGTTTGGATAAAAGTAGTTAATCAGCCTAAAATAGGTCACACATTTTACTAATATGACAGAATTTCATGGTCACAGCAAAACTAAACACACAAAACATTAACATTTAATTTAATAAAGCCACTCACTTTCCCAGCTTTGGGCAAAGAAAGTTAAAAGTGGCTTCTCATTGAGGACATATGTGACATGACCAGTATAAGGTAGCTTTTTTATCACATCATCCACTACTTTTAAGGCTGACTGCACTCAATTTCTTAGACAATCTACACACCATTCTTAGTTCTGTACCTCCATAATTTATCACAACCATCCCTCAAGCATACAAATCAGGGCAAAAAAAATGAAAGCAATTTACAGTATCGAGATGAAAGAAGTCCAACGGCTGCAGAAGAGCTGCTATGTAAATCACCTCCGCAACTTCAAGGAATGTCCGCAAAATATTCTGGAATTAATTTTTTCTAACATTCCTCAGCAGGTCAAGAGAAGGTAAATCAAGTTTTTTTTCTCTCTCATTATATCTGGAGCTGTTTATCAATATATAAAAGAGGAAATTGACTCTATTTCTCTCGTCTATCTGCACAATAAGAACCTTATGCACAGCCCTTTCCCATAACAATGACAGCAAACAGTTAAGCATTATGTGCAAATGGCTTCCAACTGTGCGCGTTTGTAGTCACAACCAGCAATTACATTACATTGATATGAATAGCTGTGTGACGAATTGAAGATGAATAGAACTGTTATTCACACAACCTCCAGACACTGGAGCTCATGGCTGCTTTGCTTAAACCCTTGTTCATTTTTCAACAGCTCCTTTAGAAGTAACTCGGCATCATTGTCATCACATGCCTTTAAAAAACACATTGCAGGAAAGTCCAAGCAGGTTGAAGCAAAATTATTCTTACATTATTTTTCAAACATATATGACCTTGTTACCAAACAATGATAATGCTCGGGTCATCTAAACACTCTTTTTGGGAGAAAAATTTATAATCCTTAAAAAATAATACTAAATCATACTGAGGGCTCCATTTGAGAGGATCTGATACCTTCCCTTCCACTAACAAATGTTTAAAAACTTGCATAACTTGTTGTACATTCACTAAGGAATGGCATGCACCGATTTATTTGGTAATAAACTGTGAATATATTTATCATGCAGTCATCTAACCTGCAAGTCAATGGATGATTCTGATTACAGGCACAGTCAGGTAAAGAGGTATCAGCAGGGATACACAGAGTGCTAGAAAATCTTCTTTCCACAAGATACAGATAAAATGTTGTCTATATTTTACCCGATATCTTTATGAAGAGGTAGTTTTGATGTCAATGGAAGTGAGGATTACGATAGTTTACTCCTTTCTATTCAGCCAGAATTCTCCTGTATATTCTATCCTAAACACATCCTTGGGTGTTCACCATTTATCAGATGGGAGTCTGATCATATGTCTTCTAGAAATAGGCAGCAATGATTGATTGACAGCTCTCCTTGTCTGAAGCCTGCCGGGACTGCAGTAAGTGAAACATTACATTTCACAGTGATGCAAAGTTCGCCGAGATGCTGCGATTTTCCTGTCTGTGTTCCAGATTCAGTCCTCACTGGATTGCATCCATAAAAACTCCAGTAACACAAATGCCCTAGAAAAGGTGATAGGTTGGCTTATTCACTAAGGCGGAGATGTGATCAGGCCTGGTGAAAAGTCAAAAAATCGTATTGAATAAAATACTACAATAAAAAAAACATTTTTCCTGATTCCACATCCCAATAAAAAAGGGAATTTTAATAGAATAGAGCCCAACAATGCCTTTACAGAGAAGCCAGAGGTTTGATTGTTCACCACAGATGCAACCAAACTTGCAACCAAACACACTTATATCCAGAAGTTTATACATATGTCCCATGACTACCTTCTGTTAGCAGTATCCCAACAGAGAAACATAGCTGTGCAACTTATACACTTGTAAATGACATCAGGCATACCTTAAACAGTAGTTGAGCAGCACCTACACCTACCTCTTGAAATAATATCTGGAAAAGGGGCAACCAGCGGCTAGAAATTACACCTAACAGGTCATCATCTACAAAAGGATACTGCACTAATTATTGAAAAGAAGTGAAACTAGAATTTTATTCAATACACTATAGTGAAAATTTATTTGTCCAGCTCTTGTTTTCTCAAAGAAAAAAAATGCCCGTTTGTTTAGAGCTGGAAAAACATTTGTACCTTTTTGAGTTTAGTGACATCTTGATACTGTAAACTGCTTCCATTTCAAATCAAATGGGACTCTCTTGTAACCAAGAACATCAACCAAATAAAATTATAACTCCATGAGTAAATCTATTTAAAATCAAGACTTCACAGCTCCATTATTGTGAAGCAATATCATAGCATAAATAGAATGTATGGCATTAGACCATGAATATCAAAAATGGACTGATATCTCCAGGCCAATCCCAACTTTGATGCTAGTTAGATATGCTGTTGATTTACTTGTTAAAAAAATGTTAGTATCGATCAGGCTTCAGACAGTTGCTGTTTGTCCAATGAAGATTCTGCTCCCTGGCCCAGCCTATTTGAATGGGATTTCCAATGACTGATTCTCAAAAGAAAACAATAACTAGAATGATGAACATATAACACTAAGTGTGCTGTGGAAAAGCTGAGAAAATACAAAACACAAATGCTACAATTGAAATTTCCTAACCTTTTCAATGTAATTTTATTTATTTATTTATACAGTGCTGAACAGGCCTTTCTAGCCCTTTCGAGCCATGCTGCCCGGCAACCCCTGAATTAACCCTAGCCTAATCATGGGATAATTTACAATGAGCAATTATCCTGCTAACTTGTACATCCTTGGATTGTGGGAGGAAACTGGAGCACTCGGAGGAAACCCATAAAGTCACGGGAAGAGTATACAGGCAGCGGCTGGAGTTGTCTGCAACACTAGAGCAACAACTTTACATGATATTAGGTCAAACCCAGTAATCTTAGCAATTTCCATTCTGCAGTTATTAATCACAATAACATTAAAAGAAATAAATGGAAACATGTTTGCAATATTTCTCCTTGTTTTCTTTAAAAGAGATGATGACTTAGTTGTTTGATTGTGCAATACTTTTTTCATCTCTAAATGTATGAAGAAAAATCTTTACCAAAGAGGAACATAGTTTCTAGATTGGCCAGTACTACTTTGGGAATGTAGCAAGGCACTTTTTGTTGTGACTCATGCTTGGTCATCACTGCATTCTTTAACATTCCTTAAGAGAACTGCTGAGAAAATGTATCGTAGATACCATGGTTTTGAAACGTGGTTCTCTCCGCTCCACCAGAGTTACACAATGCTTCATGACCTGCAGCACGATAAGATTCAGCCTTCCATCCCAGTAGGTTCCAGCCTCTTCCAATTCTTAATCCCACCTTCTTCAACTGAAGCCAAAAGCACCACAGAATACATTCTTGATTTGCTATCATATAACAAAATAAATCAATATTAATTACAATGGGTTAGAAATTCTTTAGCACACTCAGCATAAATGCAATGTATTCATTATTTACAAATTCTGCAATCCCATTCCACCCACTCCATACAGAATATTTTTATTTATACGCTGTTCTAGTAAAATTATAAATGTTTTTTCTAAATATAAATTTAATGTGTGTATTAAATGTGTGCGAAGGCTCCCGAGTTCGAATCCAAGTCGGGCCACCCCCGAGCGCGCTTTCCATCTGCGCCAGGCTGAGCATCGAGTCAGCCACTCGGCCTCGTAAAAAGTACAAGGGTCGAGTCAGGAACGGTCATATCGTGACCTGGTTCATCCGAAAGGAGACCAGTCCTGACACCACACGCCAGACAAGAATGGCTGACTGTCTGGTGCGGCACGCTAAAAGAAACTAAAATAGCTATTAGTCGTCACTAAAATTTCATCTTCATAGAATTTTTATATCAAAGATTAAAAAGTAATTTTATTTCATCCTGTCTATCTAAATGCCACCTTCCCTGATAGCACTTCCCAGTTTCTGTCTTGCTTTGTAAACCTTCTTTAAAATTTATAACCTGTATCCTTTAGTATTTGACATTTCCACCCTGGGAAAGAATTCTCTGAATATCTACATTATCTATAGCTCTCATTCATTTCAAAACTTCTATCAGGTTGCCTGTCAGCCTCCGATACTCAAGAGAAAACAATTTTAGTTTGTCCTAACTAATGCATTCCAATCCGGTTAGCAGGCTGATGAACTTCTCTTCACTAACTCTAAAGCCTCTACATCTTTCTTATAACGTAGTGACTCAAACTGCACATAATACTCTAAATTTGGCCAAACTATGACAGTAATATGACTTTCTGACTTTAGTATTCATGCCCCAATATATATAAGCAAGCAAGCCACAACCCTTTTTTTACTACACTATCCATTAATGTTGCCTCCTTTCGGGAAATGAAGGACTTTCAAACAAGAACCCTCTGTACTTCAGTCTTTGTATGTATCCTGCCATTTGATGAATTCTTTATCTCCCAGAATTCAACACCTTACACTTGTCCCAATTAAACTTCATTTGCCATTTCTCTGCCCAAATTGCTAACTGATCGTTGTTGTGCTACATCATCAGATAACTTTCCTCACGGTCCACAATTCCACCAATTTTAATGTTCTCAGCAAATTTGGTTTTCTTTACCTTGAGTAGGAAATTGCAAGAGAAACTAGATGTCCTAAAACTCCAATATTGTGAAGAATAAATCAAAGTGTTCTGAAAGCTGTATTTTCACAGAAATTGTTTTACTTTCTGATTCATTATCCTGTATTAATAGTTCTGATTTTCAGTATAGGGGGCTCACTTTGTTTTGTGTAGCTAAACTCACTAGCTAAACTACTTGCAAGACTTCATGTTTTATGCACCAAAGCAGAAGTACCACCTGCAATTCATAGAGCATGATTTTACATGCCAGGAAATTTGTACATCATTTGCATTCAGGTAGATAGGCTATATATAGTTTTACTGCTGGAGATATTCTTTGCAAATATTAATTCAAGAAACTGAATAATAACAATAAAGAAAGCAAAAACAAAGCCTAAATGATTGTGTGCATTGGATAATTGCTGGCTTGGAACACTAAAATTAATGATTTTGTTTTCTTATGAATAGTACTGTGCCTGAACAACTCTCCTCTGTGCTGTTCGAGTTCTAGTGAAATGACTCTTTATATTTATTTATAGATTGAATGACAATGGCTTTGCTGCTCCAATATGTTACAGACTAAAATTAGAGAGCGTGAATGCAGTTTCTCTGGGAGAAATATAAAATAAGATGATCCTCAGGCTGACCGCAGAGCAAACAAGCTGTTCATCACAGCAGTCTCTAGCCATGCACAAGTGCTTGCAGCTGCTGTGACATGGTGCTAAGCATGTTTTAAGACTGGTCCCAGTCGAGTTGCATCTTATCCAACCAGAAACAATCCCACAATCCAGCACTTTTTAAGTGATCATCCTTGTATCATAAAAGATTAAGGTTGCAGCTACTTTGGATTATATTTAATCTAACCTTTATCCGTTCACATCTCCACCTGAAACTTACAAGGACCAACAGTCAATCGCCAGGGCATAATTCACAATGACACTGATCTTTCTTTCCTTGGTCTAATTAGCTGGATTAAGAATAACACTTTTGAGTAATTATTTTCACATTGGATAAACATTAAGCTTTTCTGGATTTATCTGAGCTTTTTGCAGCATGAAATAGATCCAAGGAGGCTTATAAGAACATAACTGACAGCAAGGACAGCTTAATCAAGGGGAATAAATCCAAACAACTGGAAAGGAAATGCTTTTACCTTTCTGTACATTCAACTGTCAAATGACCCTTAAAATTTCTAACTTAAAATGCTTTAATAAATTAGCTTTATCAGGTCACACACACACACACACACACACACACACACACACACACACACACACACACACACACACACACACACACACACACACACACACACTCACACAATGATATTGCCTAATTAATTTTGTCCCTAATACCTCCACTCTTCACTATAATGTAAGAAAATTATTGAATCAGGCTATGTTTTAGTCAATGGATAACAGTTAATCTGCATACCATCTGACATTTGCTTTTTTAAGATCTGCAAAATCCTTTTAAGGAGAAAATAATTTTGAGTTAGTTTGAAAGTGATAGCTTTTATTGGTTCAAAAATTCAATAAAGCTGAGTCACATTCGCTAATATCCATAGCCATCCTGAATATCAAGTAGATTTACAAGAAAAGGCAAAGCAATTTGCATTTTTCAGAACCTAGTTTCTACCTATTCTTAATCAGCCAGCAACCTCTTTTTTAAAGGAAGTTCTAGGTAATCAGAATAGAGAAAATAACTCTTATCGGGCTCAAACCAAAAACGTTCTGCCTCCATATGTAATAACACAAAACAGAAGCTCTCTATCATCTGTGATAAAGCCTCTCATTCACCACCCCAGCAATCAGCCTCCCTTTTGTCAATACAGCATTGCAGTAATGTTCACTGTTAAAAAAAAATTACTTTGCTTGAATTTGTCAAGGCTTCTATGACATTTGGTCCAAAAGCCACAAATTCTCCCATCATGAAGGACACGGGTGGCAAAAGTATGATATGTTGTCACTTATACATTTCTTCTCAAGTACCCAGCATTCCATCTTGAAAACATATTGAACAGGGTCATTATAGAGAGGCTTCCCCTGGATAATAAGTCCAGGACCGAGGGACATATTCTCATGTTAAGAGGCAGGTCACTTCAGAGGAGACAGTTCTTGCCTCAAAGAGAATTCACTAACTTGGAGGGAATTGTAAGCTCAGCCATCGTTTGCATTCAGATGATCAATGGATTCCTGGACAATATACCAGAAGGGACAGACACACACACACACACACACACAGTTTTGTTCACCAACATGTCCTACCGTCGCTGATCAATTACCATCGATTTCTTAAGTTTGTTGTTTCCTGTAAGACGGGATATTATCTAAAATTAGTCTGTACGTTTGAATGACTGACAATGTGTTACGATCATAAGAGTCACACAGCATAGAACATGGCCATCAGCCCAATTTATCCATGCTGACACAGATGTCAACCGAAGCTAATCCCATCTCCCTGCATTTGCCCATATCCCTCTAAATCTTTCCTATCCATGTACCTGTCCAAATGCATTTTAACCATTGTAATTGTATCCAACAATTCATTTATAGGGCTACCATACCAAATGTGAGGAACTTGTCCCTCCAAATCTTTCTAAAACAAGCATCTGGACAGTCTCTTTGTAATTACAGGAGGCTTCAATCATGTTAACCTGCAGGACTTCTTACCCGAATACCATCAACATGAGACCATGGCAACTAGGGGAACAAACAGACTGGACCATGTTTGTACAAACACAGTACCTATAAAGCCATACCATGCCCTCATTTTGACCTCCATAATGTTAATCGCAGAATACTGAATGCTCCTGTGAGGAGGATGAAGAGAGCTAGACCATGCACATCTAGACTCACGTCCTTTGACAGAGGTGCAGTGGAGAGCATCCTAACATGCAGCATCACTGTATAGTACAGAAACTGCTCTGCTCCACTTCCTTCTTTTAAGGAAGTAAACAGATTGAGAACTTTCATTATGAAATGCAATTGAAAATTCAGTTTTCACAGAAAATATGTGAATTGGTCAGAAAGCCATAAAATTAGTTAAAATAAACAGCTCAAAAACAAGTCCTTCAGCCCTTCATGCCTTGCCAGCTGTCAAATACCAATCTTTATTAATCCCATGTATCATCACTTGGTTCATGGCCTTCTATGCATTGTTAACTCAAGTTGTTGTCTAGGTATGTTCCAGATACTATGAGAATCCCTACCTCCACTACCCCCACAGGCAGCATGTTCCAGAATCCAGCCACCCTCTGTGTGAAAGAGTTTTTTCCACAGATATCTCCAAAAACTCTTATCCTATGTACTAAACATAGATACCCATGTTACAGGGAAAAGTTTCCTACTTTCAAGCCTAATTTTGTATACCACTCTCTGACCCCCCTCAACTCCATCAACCCCACAGAATATCAAAGTTCAAGGGCTATTTATTTTCAAAGTACATATATGACACCACAATCAGCTCTGAGATCTATTTTCTTGTGGAAATACGCAGTAAATCCAAGTAGCATAATAGATCCAACGAAAGACCACACCCAAAGGATGAAGAAGCAACCAATGTGCAAATGACAACAAACCATGTAAGCACAACAGGAAAAAGAAATAATAATATTAATAAATTGATAAGCAAGAAAAATATCGAGGGCAAGAATTGAAGGGTCCTTGAAAGTGAGTCTATAGGTTGCGGTAACAGTTCAGTAATAGGGCGAGAGACATTGAGTAAAATTATCCCCACTGATTCTCCCTCCACCACTGACAAACAGTTGCAGCAGGGTGTACTATCTACAAGATGCACTGCAACAACACACCAAAGTTCCTAAGGCAGGTCCTTCCAGACCGACAACCACTACCATCTAGAAGGACAAGAACAGCAGACAGCTGGGAACATCACCACTTGGAAATCCCCCTCCAAGTCATTCCTGACTTGGAAACATATCTCCATATCTTTGTTATCGCTGGGTCAAAATCATGGAATTCTCTCCCTAACAGCACTGTGTGTGTACCTGCACCTCAGGGACTGCAGTGGTTCAAGAAGGCAGCTCATCACCACCTTCTCAAGGGCAACAAGGGATGGGCAATAAATGCTGGCTTAGCTGGTGATGCCCACATCCTGTAAATGAATAAATTTTAAAAAAAGACCTGGATGGTTGAGAGGAAATAACTGTTCCTCAGGCTAGTGGTGTGAGTCCTGAGGCACCTGTACCTTCTTCCTGATGACAGCAGCGAGAGGAGATCATAGGTGGGGGACCTTGATGATGAATGCTGCTTTCTTACAGCAGCACTCCATGTAGATTCAATGGTGGGGAAGACTTTACTCGTGATGGACTGGGCTGTATCCACTACTTATTGCAGGAGTTTTCATTCAAGGACATTGCGTTTCCATATCAGGCTGCGATATAGCCAGTCAATATACTCTACACCTACTCTACTCTATAACAGTCTATAGTTGTTTGTCAAAGTTTTCGATGTCATGCCAATTCTTCACAAACTTCTAAGAATGTAGAGACACTGCCATGTTTTCTTTGTAATTGCACATGTATGGGGTCCAGGACAGATCACCCAAAATGGTAACACCAAGGAACTTAAGGTTGCTGACCCTGTCCTCCTCTGATCCCCCAATGCCGACTGGCTCATGGACCTCTGGTTTCCTCCTCCTGAAGTCAATAATCAGCTCCTTGGTCTTGCTGACATTGAGTAAGAGGTTGTTGTGGCATCACTCAACCAGGTTTTCAATCTCAGTCCTCTATGTTGATTCACCCCACAACAGTGGTGTCATCAGCATACTTGAATATGGCATTGGAGCTGTGCTTGGCCTCACAGTCATAAGTGTAAAACAAATAGAGCAGGGGTCTAAGCACACAGACTTGTGGTGCACCTACGCTGATAGAGATTGTGGAGGAGATGTTGTTGCCAATCCAAACTGACTGGGGTCTGCAAGTGAGGAAATCAAGGATCCAATTGCACAAGGAGGTATTGAGGCCCAGGTTCTGGAGCACATTGATTAGTTTTGAGGTGATGATGGTATAAAGGGCCAAGTTTTGGCTGGTAAAGTACATTGCAATGTATGCATCTTTTCTGTCCAGATATTCCACGCTTTAATGAAGAGCCAAAGAAATGGCATCTGCTGTGGCCCGATTGTGGCATTAGTCAATTTGGAGCTGATCCACATCACTTCTCAGGCAGGAGTTGATATGTTTCATCACCAACCTCTGAAGGCACTTCATCACAGTTTTTGTTACTGGGCGATAGTCTGAGGCTGGTTACCACATTCTTCTTAGGCACCGGTATAATTGAAGCCTGTTCGAAACAGGTGGTTAACTCAGACTGCTGAACTGAGATGTTGAAAATAAGATTGAACACTCCAGCCAGTTAGTCAGCACAAGTATTTAATACTCTGCCAAGTACCCCACCCAGGCCAGATGCTTTCTGTGATTTCACCCTCCTGAAAGATGTGCTCATGTCAACCTCAGAGACTGAAATCACAGGGTCATCGGCAGGCTGTGGGAGTTGTGAAAATCCTTCCATGTTCTGACAGTCAATGAAGCCTTGTTGTCACCTGCTATCGGTTGCTTGGTTTCACTTTGTAGGAGGTGAGAGCGTTGAAACCCTGCCACGACGTAGCATCACTCAATGATTCAAGTTTGGTCCAGATTGCCTCTTCCCCCATGAGATGACTTTCCAGAGATACCTCTTGTACCTTATTTGATCGCCATACTTAAATCCCACTGATCTGGCTGCTTGCAGATTGTGGATCTCACGATTATTCCAGGGTTTCTAAATGGGGAAGAGTCAAAATGATTTTGTGGGGATGCTCCCATCTATGACTGCTTTTATAAAGTCAGTGACAACCGTGGTGTATTCATTCAATATGAACCCAGTTTCTCTTCATAACTGAAGTACACCATTCCAAGCAATATCTAGGTGAATTTCCTCTGCACTCTCTGCAGTGCAATCACTTCAGTGGCCAAAGCAATATCTTACGATGTTGCTTAATGACTACCTGTATGTATCCTCTCTTCCTTCTTTACATTTTATGTATCTGTGCTGTTTTCCCTTGGGATCCTCAGACATGTGTCGAGGTCCTCTGTTCCTCAATGCACCTTAGGCCCCTAGCTGTCAGAGTTTTTGTCAAACCCGTAATGGTTTTGCTTCAATTTATCATCTTGCACTAATTAATAAACTGTCATAGTTCTGCCCATCTTGCCACCCGATCAGTGTCATTCTGCCTACAAGAAACAGTTCATGTTGGAGCACAACCGGAAGCAGCTGAAGTTAAGAAAAGGCAACACTTCACAGGAGTTTTTGGAGTTGGACTGTGCCCAATCAGTGAACAAGATTCATTAGAAAGGGCAAATAAAAATAATAGGCACAAGCAGAGCGACCATTGTGTGTGTGGGCCTGTGTTGGAGAGGCTTTGGTTCTTCTGGCTTCGGCGAGTTAAGTATCTGGTAAGTTTCTTCTTCCTCTTTATTTTTCCCTTCCTGAGCACAGTTACTGGAGTGAGAACGGATCCGCGGCAGTGCTGTGTTCTGTGACTGAGATATGGGAATTCTGGGAGACCTGGAGATCTCTAACCACCCGGTTTGGACCTGAACTGAAGGAGGACTAATATCCTAGTGGGAAGGTTTGTTAATGCTGCACAGTGGGATTTAAGTGAGTGGCAAGGGGATGGGAACTAGAGTTAATGGAGAGGTTGTGGAGGCAGATGTTGGTAAGACATCAGACAAAGTCAGGAATCAAAAAGTTGAGTATGATGCAACTAGTGGCCTGAGCTGTGTATGTTTCAATGCAAGAAGTATTGTAGGAAAGGTGGATAATAGTGCTGAAGATGAGGTAGCTGGTTTACAAACAGAGGCAATGTGTAGTGAGGAGAGGCTGTTGATAGGGCAAAATTTCAGTCGACAGGATAAGTTGCAATGTAAAAGGCAGACAGAATTGAAAAGGGTGATTACAGGACTAAAGGTGTTATATTTGAATACATGCAGTTTACGGATTAAGGTAGATGAACTTGTAGCACAATTGCAGATTGGCAGGTATGATGATGTAGGCATCACTGAATCATGGCTGAAAGATTATAGCTGGGAGCTTAATGTCCAAGGATACACATTGTATCGAAAGGACAGGCAGGAAGGCAGAGAGGGAGGCATTGTTCTGGTGGTAAAAAATAAAATAAAATCATTAGAGAGAGGTGACCTATGGTCAGAAGGTGTTGAATCATTGTGATAGAGCTAAGGAACTGCAAGGGAGAAAAGACCCTGATGGGAGTTGTATACAGACCCCCAAACAGTAGCAAGGATGTGGCCTACAAATTACAATGGGAGATTGAAAATTCATGCCAAAGGAAAATGTTACAATAGTCATAGGGGATTTCAATATGCAGGTAGATTGGGATAATCAGATTGTTGCTGGCTTCCAGGAGGGGGAATTTCTAGAATGCCTATGAGATGGCTTTTTAGAGCAGATCATGATTGAGCCCAGTATGGGATCGGCTATTCTGGACTGGATGTTGTGCAATGAACCAGAACTGGTTAGAGAGCTTAGGGTAAAAGAACCCTTAAGGGAATGTGATCATAATATGATAGAATTCACCGTGAAATTTCAGAAGAAGTTGAAGTAAGATGTATCAGTATTACAGTGGACTGAAGGGAATTACAGAGGCATAGGCGAGGAGCTGGTCAAAATTGATTGGAAAAGAACACTAGCAGGGATGTTGGCGGATTAGCAATGGCTGGAATTTCTGGAAAACGTTGGAAGGCACAAGACTTATGCATCCCAAAGAGAAAGAAACTGTGGCTAACAAGAGAAGTCAAAGGCAACATAAAAGCCACAGAGATGGCATATAATAGAGCAAAAATTAATGGGAAGTTAGAGTGTTGGGTGTTGCACAGAACAGGCAAACCCAAACGCAGGACACTGGCACGGAGATTGAGTTAGGATGCAGGCGAGGGCGTGACTGTGGCTGGAGCTGAACAGCAAACAGGAGATAAGCGGCAGGCAATGCTTATCTTGACATGGAGCATTGCTGGGGCTAACCGGCAAACAGGAAAGGCAAGCGGCAGGCAAAATTTATATTGACACAGAGAAACAGAGTTACACTAGTGAACCTCAGTACTGAAGTAAAACTTAGAATACACCATCCTAGGCGGCCAGGAATGTGAATTACCACTCTGGCTAAAACAACAATCTGGCGATGAGTGAATCTAAAGCCAGGGTATTTATGCTACTGGTTTAGATGAGAATCAGGTGTGCCACAATCAAAGGGAATTAGGAGAATATGGGGAATTAATGGTCAGGATTGTGACATTGGGAAGCTTTTAAAACCAACAGAAGGCAACCAATAAAGTTATTAAGAAGGTAAAGATAGAATGCAAAAATACATAAAGTGTAAAAGAGAGGCAAGAATAGATATCAGACCGCTGGAAAATGATGCTGGAGAGATAGTAATGGGGGACAAGGAAATAGTAGCTGAATAGAATTAGCATTTGGCATCAACCTTCACTGTGGAAGACACTAGTAGTACACCCAAAGTTCGAGAATGTCACGGGGGAGAAATAGGTGAAGTTACCATTAGTAGAGAGAAGGTTCTTGGTAAAATGAAAGGTCTGATGGTAGATAAGTCACCTGGACCAGGTGGTATACAGCCAGGGTTATGAAAGAAATGGCTGAAGAGATCATGGAGGCATTAGTAATGATTTTTCAAGAATTAATAATTCTGGCATGGTTCTGGAAGACTGAAAAATTGCAAATATCACTCTATTCTTCAAGAAGGGAGAGAGACATAAGAAAGGAAATTATAGACCACGTAGTCTGACTTCAGTGGTTGGGAAGGTGTTGGATTTGATTATTAAGGATGTGGGATGTGGTACTTGGAGGCATATGATAAACCATAGACAGCATGGTTTCCTTAGAGGAAAATCTTGCCTGACAAATCTGCTGGAAGTCTTTGAAGAAATAAAAAGCAAGATAGACAAGGGAGGCTCAGCGGATATTGTGCATGGATTTTCAGAAGGCCTTTGACAAGATGCCATATATGAAGCTGCTTAACAAGTTATTACAGGAAAGATAGGGCATTGGCTGATTGGTACGAGACAAATAGTGGGAATGAAAAGAATTTTTCTGGTTGGTGTCTTGTGGTATTGCACAGAGGTTTGTATTGGGACTACTTCTTTTTATGTTATACTTTAATGGTCTGAATGATGGAATTGATGGCTTTGTGGCCATATTCGTGGATGATATGAAGATAGGTGGAGAGCAGGTAGTTTTGAGGAAGCAGAGTGGATATGGAAGGACTTAGACAGAATAGGAGGATGGCCAAAGAACTGGCAAATGTAATACAGTGTTAGAAAGTATATGGTCATGCACTTTGGTAGAATACATAAAAGCCTAGACTATTTTCTAAATGGAAACAAAATTCAAACAACTGAGGGGCAAAGAGACTTTGTGCAGGGTTCCCTAAAGGTTAATTTATCGGTTGAGTCTGTGGTGACGAAGGCAAATTCAACATTAGCATTCATTTCAAGCAGACCAGAATATAAAAGCAAGAATGTAATGTTGAGGCTTTGTGAAGCACTGGTGATGCCTCACTTGGAGTATTGTGAGCAGTTTGGGGCACTTATCAAAGAAAAGATCTGCTGACATTGGAGAAAGCTCAAAGGAGGTTCACAAAAATGATTCTGGGATTGAAACGTTTGTCATATGCAGAGCTTTTAATGGCTCTGGGCCTTTATTTGCTGAAATCCAGAAGAATAAGGGGTGTCCTCTTTGAAATATATTGAATGTTGAGAGTACTCAATAGAGAGGATATTTGTTTTGTTGGGGGAGTCTAGACCAAAGAGCACAGCCTCAGAATAGAAGGACATCCATTTAGAATGGAGATGAGGAGGAATTTCTTTAGCTAGAGAGTGGTGGATGTAGAATTTGTTGGCCACAGGAGGCTGTAGAGGCCAAGTCATTGGGTGCATTTAAGGCAGAGGTTGATAGATTCTTGATTAGTCAGGGCATGAAGGGATATGGGGAGAAGGCTAGAAAATAAAACATAGAATCTAGTACAGCATAGTACAGACCATTTGGCCTATGGTGTTGTGTCGACCCTTTAACCTACTTGATGATCAATCTAATCCTTTCTTTCCACGTAGTCCTCCATTTTTGTTCACTCCTGTAAGAGTCTCCTAAATGTCCCTGATGTATGCTATCTGTCCACTCTGTCTGTGCCTCTTATCATTTCATACACCTCAATCATCTTATACACTCCTGATCTTCCTTCACTCCAAAGAGAAAATCCAAAGCTAGCTTAACCTTTCATCATTAAAAATGCTCTCTAATCCAAGCAGCATCCTGGTAAATCTCCTCAACACTCTCTCTAAAGCTTCCACATGCTTCTTATAAAACTGCGCCAGAATGGAGCACAATATTCCAAGTGAGGTCTAACCAGAGGTTTATCGAGATGCAACATTGCCTTTTTGGCTTTTGAACTAAATCCCCCAACTAATGAAGGCCAATACACCTTACACCATTTTAACCACCCTATGAGCCTACATGGCAAATTTATGGTATCTATGGATGTGGACCCCAAGTCCCCTCTGTTGGTCCACACTGCTAAGAATCCTGCCATCAAATTGTACTGTGTCTAAAGTCACTCATCATATCTCCTACGCATACTTTAATTTCCTGATCATTGGTGCATACAACGAAGAGTAAGAGTTTCAGATCTGATTGCTGCGGCTTACAGGCTTCCAATTATAAAAACAACTCACTGCTATCACCATCTGCCTCTGCTTACCAACTAATATTGGACTAAACTTTTGGACCAATATCCCATGCCAAATGCCTGACTGAAGTCCATGTCGACTACGTCAATTGCATTGCCCTCATCAACAAATTTTGTTAACTTCTTGAAAAATTCAGTCAAATTAGTCAAACAGGATGTGTCCCGAATAAAGACATGCTGACTTCCTTCCTTTAATTACTCCCTGCCTTTCCAAGTGCAGATTAATCTTGTCTCTCTGAAATTTTTCCAATAATTTCACCACCACATGACCTCAGTCAGTGCTTCCAGTGTCAAACACTCAACTACTGATATCAATATTCATGTACCACTCAAAGAAGAGTGTCTAGAGGAAGTTATCAAGATGACACTGCAGAGATCTTCAGCTCTCTGCAGCCTCAACTCTAGTTTATGTTGACAATGCATTCAAAGTTGAGGTCAAGATCACAGTCACCCCAACTTTCTAACATTATTTTTTTACCTGCTAGCTGAGACTGTTCAGTGCCAGAGCTCAGTTTGTAGCTCACTGAATTTGCCAGTGTTGCAGGCTTCTGTAAGCTTCAGGCTATGATGGTTTGAGAATCCAGAGTGCTTCATGAATTCTAAGGGACTGCATTCAGTGTTTGGGTCACAGTTAACCAGAAAATGAACTTTCTAAGGCTTCAGAATCAGAATCAGGTTTAAAATCACCAACATATGCCATGAAGTTTGTTGTCTTTGTGCCAGCAGTAAAATGTAATGCATCATATATATATATATATATATATATACAATAGCTAAGTTAAATGAGTCATGTAAAAAGAAATTTAGAAAGTAGTGAGGTAGTGTTCATGGGTTCAATGTCCATTCAGAAGTTAGATGGCAGAGGGGAAGAAGCTGTTCCTAAATCATTGAGTGTGTGCCTTCAGGCTTCTCTACCTCCTTCCTGACTGTATCAATGAGAAGAGGGCATGCCCTGGGTGATGGGGGTTCTTAATGATGGACACTGTGCTTTTGAGGCATTGAAGAAGCGTTGCATATTTGTGAATTTCAGCAGGGTTGAGACTAAACTGATAGTTCACAAACATTTTTGATGCAACTTTGCTAGAGCTTTACCATTTCCTTTTTGTAAGAGTTAATCAGCATGCCATAAAATTTATAGGATTTGGCCAATTAGAGTGCTTTATTATCAGATTTTTAATGCATATTAACACTTGACTTTTATAGAGAGGCAGACCAGAGGATAAGCTGACTTTTCTAAATTGATAAATAAGTAACATTTTCCTCTACTTTATTTAGCTTGATCGATTTTATAGGTTTAAAACCATTGATCAAGTAATGAGACATTATTTCTTGATATCTTTACTCAGGCTTTACTCCTATTAGATCAAACGTTCAGATCAAAGGCAGGACATAGGCTCAGCACAACCTTCATACTTTTTTGTCTCAACCCATCAGCATAATCTTCTATTCCTTTCTTCTTCTTAAAGGAATCAATTTAATCATCCTTGTTTAACAGTATTGTGGTAACATTTCTATAACTGGAATTACTGTAACATATTTTACCAAACTCTATTTTGTGATGATTCAATTCTTACAACATCTTACACTGCATTCTTAAATTTACACTTGGTAATTTTTTTCATTCTAGTACTTAAAGTGACCCTTTTTAAAGCTGAAATAAATATGCCTTCTAGAATTGCAAAAAAAAAATTGTTTCTTTTCAGTGGCTGCTCTCATCAAGTGGAGGTAATTATGTTTCTGCCAGCTTAGCTCTTCGGTTCTGACAAAAGGTCTTTGACCTGAAGCATTAAATCTTCTTGCACAGATGCTGCCAATACCTGTACAAGATTACTCAACTATTATTGAAATATTAAATAAACAACAATTGGTTTCTTTTCAGTTGCTCCATCAACATCATTTATGACTTTGAATGCCTCCAGCAAATCTCAGTTGGCCAGTAAGGGGGTTGATGAAATGCAAGTATGAGTCACTACACTGGGAAATATTGAAATCTGACTAAATCTCCTGATTGCTTCTCTAAATGTCACTGCTCATTGGGGGGAGTTTTGCACTTCTGTTGCAAAACCTACAGCAAAGGACACCGTACTGTGGGATACTGCTGATGCTTTCTTTTGCAGCCTCAAAGGAGTTGAAGAGCCTGGTGAATGGCAGCTTGAGCACTGCTAACCTGCTTCAGGTTTCAGCACTGGTGTAACAGGTTAGTGATAGGCTCCATGGCAAGGCAAACATTTTACCTTTTCTCCTTGATAAGCTTGCACCATAGGAAATGTTCCTTCCTATATCATGATCTCCCGTTCCTTCTTCCATTTGCTTCTGCCTATTCCTAACATTGTCTGTATCATTTCTTTGTTCTCAACACCACTAACCAATCCAGAAAAGCTGATTGAGTTGCATCCTCGACTGCAAGGAAACTGTTTTTAAAATTGATAAAATGAGTGTTGCCAACAATAGATTGCTCATTTCAGCTGTTAGGAATTGGGGAATGTTAGGAATAACAAGCAGAATGATGGAAAGAAGAACTAGAATTTGTTCCTCAATGTTTAGTTTCTGTACTGGGCAACTTGCTTGTCTGTAATTCATTGGTATGCTCTTTTAGTTCATAAGAGTAGAACCTGTGTTTCAAAATCCTTTGTGGATTATAGATCTTTTGTAATTTGGAAATATTTTATAAAACAGAAATCATCTGTGAGCTTCACATGTGTGTAAAGAACTATTTATCTAATAGTTGTGTATCATTAAGAATAAACTAAACTGTTTAAACTACTTTGTTAGTTGGAAATATCTCCTCCTTGGTTGAAAGGGGGGTACCTACCACTCAAGTAATGGATATTGACAGCTAGACCTTGCCTCAGAAACTAGAAAGGGAAGTAATCTCACCTTTGAAGAGTTGGTTAACACAGTGTAATCTCTTTATAGTAAGGGTACCCGTAGATACCTATATTGGATCGAGCTTAAAATCATCTTTTGAGTCTAGGGCTTTGCAGACAGTGAAACCGATACCCATCATATCTGATGTCACGACTCCTCAAATAGTGTCATTGTTTGTGTCCACAATCCACTGCTGTGGTGCTTCCTAACTTAATGCCCTAACTGTGAAACCACCAAAATCTTTTCATCGATAGAAGCGTCATCATGTAATTGAGCGGCAATTCTGCTTGGATTAAGAACTCAGGACAAGAGACAAAGACTTCAATGACACTTTGACTCCCACAGAGTCTTCAGGTGCACCACATCCTACAAGAACTCCCTTATGAGTAATGCATTTTCACTCTCAGAATTATGAAACTAAAATTTCCCATTGAAAAGCACGTGACTCCCTTACATCACTATCTTTAGCACTAAAAGAGTTCCTGCTAAAAGAGGCCAGAAGATACACCAAATCCCCATGCATCATCCTGGTTGTTCACCCACTTTTACTGAATGTACCATGAGAATGGATGAAATCCTGCTCCAACTGTCCCAATGTCTTCTATAACATCTCATTATTTCATGATGCCGCATTATTCAAGTAGCTCATAAAATAATGAGCAGCATAAAATTTTGTGTGAAATTGCTCGCTCCATAGGAGTAAAAAAATGGTATTCAAGTTAAATTTGCCCATTATGTGAAACCTTAAGCTTTCTTTCAACTTGGCACTAAATACAGAATTTATTTTAGTGCACCAGATAGTTGTAATTTATTTTTTGGGCTATCACCTTGTGGCATAGAAGCATGGTTCAATATATTTGGATACTCCATTAACTTGTCAACTGTTTTTGTTTGGTTTGATTTATATAAATTCCTAATTCTGGCAATCCACATCAGGAAGTTGTAAAACAACCAGCCTGGACCAGTTTTTATGAAGTCCAAATTTGGAATTAATCATTCTGCTACTCATTTGCTTTACAATAGTGTATGGTAAAGTGAAAATAAATTTGAAATCAAGCCTTTTCTCAGTTTGCTTGCTGTCTTTGAAAAGGAACCATATGTGCTTCCCCCTTTGAAGTGTGTTTTGCCCTTTAATGCTGTTCTTTACATACCAGTGCACTGCCCCGTCTACCTTCACGTCATGAAACTGAAATAAAATCAATCGCAGCATGACAAATGCTTCTGCAGATGTACAACACAGTTGTAATAAATGAGCGTGGATAATAGGGGTTACAACTGCAAGTTAATTCCAACAAGTCGTGTGCATTCAGCTGCAGATAAGGACAGTTACATTTAAAAAAAATCAAGTTACCCTGAAGTAACTAAGATGTACTTCAGAGTGATTGCAATCCATAAGATGTTAGCATGGGTACATAAGTCCATAATGTAAGTTTAGGGCACAGTCATCATCACTTCAAACCAGTCTGCTTTTGGATATTGAACTGGAAGGGAGAGATATAATTTTGGAGCTGATCAGTATTTGCTGTAAATAATCAACAGGTTAGACAGCTTTCCAAAATACAGTTTGACAATCCCAGGATCCTATAACTGTCCATTATGCCACTGGTCCTCCATCTCCATCTTTGTGGGTGGAGTTAAGACACTGCAAAGGTTAAAAAAAAATATATGGCAATCATATATAGACCTACAAATAGTAGCCAAGATGTAGAGTTGGAGAGGGCATGTAATAAGGGTAATGTCACGATTGTGATGGTGACTATTATATGCAAAGGGATTGGGAACATCAGGTTGGTGTTGGATCACAAGAGAGGGAATTTGTTGAATGCTTACGAGATTGTTTTTTCTTGAGCAGCTTGTGCTTGATCCTACTCAGGGAAAGGCTATCTTAGATTGGGTGTTGTGCAATAATCCAGATCTTATTAGCCAGTTTAGCATAGGGAACCCTTAGGAGGCAGTGATCGTAATATGATTGAATTCATACTGCAATTTGAGAGGGAGAAGCATAAGTCACATGTATCAGTATCGCAAAGGAATAAAAGGAATTACATCAGGTAGGGGGAACAGAAGCGTGAAGGCACACACTCAGCGATTCAGGAACAGCTTCTTCCCCTCTGCCATCGGATTCCTAAATGGACATTGAACCCATGAACACTACCTCACTTTTTTAATATATATTATTTCTGATTTTAGCATGATTTTTAATCTATTCAGCATACGTATGCTGTCATTGATTGATTGATTGATTGATTGATTATCATTATTTTATTATTTTTTTCTTTTTCTAGATTATGCATTACATTGAACTGCTGCTGCTAAGTTAATAAATTTCATGACACATGCCGGTGACAATAAACTTGATTCTGATTTTGCTTCTACAGAGGCATTAGAGAGGAGTTTGCCCAAGTGGATCAGAGACCGATACTAGTGAGGATGACAGCACAACAGAGGTGGCTGAATTTCTAGGAATAGTTCAGAAGGCGCAGGATAGATATGTCCCAAAGAGGAAGAAGTTTTCAAATGGCAGGGGCAGGCCCTCAAAACAGCAAGGGCAGTTAAGGACTGCATAAAAGCCAAGGAAAGGGCATATAAGGTAGCAAAAGTGAGTGGAAATTTAGATTATTCGGAAGCTTTTAAAATCCAACAAAAGGCAACTAAAAAAGCTCCAAGAAGGAAAAAGATGAAATATGAGGGCAAACTAGCTGATAATATAAAGCAGGATATTAAAAGTTTTTTTTACAGTTATATAAAGAATAAAACTGAGGTGAGAGTTGATATTAGGCTACTGGAAAATGACACTGGTGAGGTAGTAATGGGGGACAAAGCAATGGCAAATGAACTTAATATGTACTTTGCTTCATTCTTTACTTTGGAAGGCACTAGCTGTATGCTAGCGGTCCATGAGTGAGTACTATTGCTATTACAAAGGAAAAAGTGCAAGGCAAACTCAAAGTTCTTAAGGTGGACCAGATGGACTACAACCCAGAGTCCTGAGAGAGTTTGCTGAAGAAATAATGGATACATTGGTCATGATCTTTCAAGAGCAATTTGATTCAAATTACAAGCAATATACTGGCATGGACAGAAGAGTGGCTAACAGGCAGTAGGCGGTGAGTGGGAATAAAGGGGCCTTTTCTAGCCAGTGTCTAGTGGTGTTCCTCAGGGGTCAGTATTGGGATTGTTACTCTTCACATTGTTCGTCAATGATAACGATAATGGATTTGATGGCTTTGTGGCAAAGTTTGCGAATGATACAAAGATAGGTAGAGTGGTAGGTAGTGCTGGGGAAGCAATGCGATTGCAGCAGGACAGACAAATTCAAAGAAAAGGCAAAAACGTGGAAGATAGAATACAGTGTTGGGAAATTTATGATAGTGCATTTTGGTAAAAGGAACAATACTGTGGACTATTATCTAAATGAGGAGAAAATTCAAACTTCAGAGGTACAAAAAGACTTAGGAGTCCTCATGCAAGATTCCCAGATGGTTAATTCACAGGTTGAGTCTGGTAAAAGAAGGCAAATGCAATGCTGGCATTCATTTCAAATGAAACAGAATATAAAAACAAGGTGAAAATGCTGAAGCTTTATAAGATATTAGTCAGGCCACATGTTGAGTATCATCAATAGTTTTGGGCCCCTATCTCAGAAAGGATGTATTGTCATTGGAGAGAGTTTCTAAGGAGGTTCACAGGGATGATTCTGAGAATGAAGAGTTTACCATATGAGGAGCATTTGGCAGCTTTGGGCCTATATTCATTGGAACTTAGAAGAATGCATGGGGATTGATGCACCATCAATAACTCTCAGAGACGAGAGGCAAAAGATAGGCTTTTATTAGCTGCAAATGTGACCACGGCATCTTGGAGACTGAGGGAGGAGCAGTGCCTCCAATCGCCTTTATACAGGGAGGAGCCACAGGAGCAGTCAGCAGAGGGGCGTGTCCAGACAGGTATACACATAGTTTACCACAGGGATGTCATTGAAATTTACCAAATGTTGAAAGGACGAGATCAGATAGATGTGGAAAAGATGTTTCCTCTGGTGAGTGTATTCAGAACTGGAGGACACAGCTTCAAAACTGAGGGGTGACCTTTTAGAACAGAAGTAAGGAAGACCTTTTTTTTTAGCTGAAGAGCGGTGAATCTGTGGAATGCTCTGCCAAAGACTGCAGTGGAGGCCAAGTCCGTGGGTATATTCAAAGCAAAAGTAGATAGTTTCCTGATTGGTACAGGAATATTAGCATAGGAACAGGCTCTTTGGCCCACTATGTGGGACTGAACTAATCGATCTCAGGACACACTGATCTCCGAGTACTCGGCCTCTAACTCTGGACTTGCCAATGACAGAACCCCGAATATTAGACATTGAACTCCGCTTTCACTAATTTGTTAATCCAGGGGGTCATTAGAACTTGTTCCTTCTTGGCCACATAGAATTCTGACTCCAGAACCCACCATCAATTCACTGACCTGAGGGGGTGGGGAGGTTGCTCATCCAGTCTTTGCCGGTTACAAGTCTGACACCTTACCATGGATGACCAATGGCCGTGCCACTGGTCTTCAAATGCAGAGTGGAGAGTTAGACCATAGCCTGACCTCCAGTTTCCCCGCATCCCTCTTCTATTTCCTAATCTGATCCATATCTCTGCTCTGTCCCCAAAGCCTTCCTCATGAACCTAAAACCATAACTAAATCTGAGCTGTGACTCAATAGAAGTTGCAGCTCGGCAAGATCTTGGATAACATAGAAGACAGCCAAAGGATTACAACGGGGTGTAGAACTGTTGCAGATCTGGGTGGGAAAATGGAAGATGGAGTTTAACCCAGACAAATGCGAGGTGTTACACATTGGGAGATCAAATGTAAAGGGACAGTAAACTGCTAGGCACAAGATCCTTAACAGTGTTGAGGTGAAGGGTCTTGAGGTTCAAGTACACGGCCTCTTGAAAGTGGGACACATGTTGATAGGGGGATGACATGCCTGCCTTAATAATCGAGGAATAGAGTACAAGAGACAGAAAGTTATGTTACAGCTTTATAAAAGTTGCATCTGGAGAATTTCATTCGTTTCCAGTCGCCCCATCATCAGAAGGATGTCGAGCATAAGGAGAGGGGGCAAAAGAGGTTTACTAGGATGCTCCCTGGTTTAGAGTGCATCTGCTCTCGGGAGATGTTGCACAGACTTGGGTTGTTTTCTCTGGACTGGCGGAGGCTGAGATCTGATTGAGGTTTATAAAATTGAGTCGCTAGTGCAGAGCTGAGGGTCTGTTGGTGACTCCACTGAAGGAGGTCAGAGCCCACTGTCAACAGGGCCAAGTCTGCTGAAGGTTGGAGGCCTGTCCTGGGATTAGAGGACATGTGTGTGAGAGGGAGGAACAGGGCTTGTTTTGCTTTTGTTGTTTTATTGCTTACTGTGTTCTGTGTTCTGCCTAACATTATGGGCATGCTATGTTGGCACTGGAATGTGTAGGGACACTTATGGACTGCCACCAGCACACCCTTGTGTTGGTTGTGAATGCAAATGATGGATTTCACTACATATCTTGGTGTACATGTGACAAATAAACCTGAATTTCAAATCAGAAATCTCGAATCCACAACACCACTAATCTTAGTATTGAGTGCAGACTTACTAACCCACCTAGCTATGATTTCATGCTGTTCATTTATATACTCTTAATTAGATACCTCTTGTATCTAATCAACTGGCCACTGAGTGTATGCCTTTGGTCTTCTTCTGGTCTAGCTGATCTACTTCAAGATTTGATGCATTGTGCATTCAGAGATGCTCTTCTGCACACCACTGTTTGAACTCGTGGTTACTGTCGAATTCCTGTGAGCTTGAATCAGTCTAGCCTTTCCCCCCGACTTCTCTTGTTAATAAGACATTTCTGCCCACTCCATTTGTCTGTAAACTTTAGAGACTGTTGTGTGTGAAAATCCTAGGAGATCAGCAGTTTCTGAGATACTCAAACCAACTCGTCCGCCAACTACAGTCATTCCACGGTCAAAGTCACTTCGATCACATTTCTTCCCCATTCTGATGTTTGGTCTGAACAACAACTGAAGCTCTTGACCATGACTGCATGCTTTTATACATTGAGTTGCTGCCACATAATTAGTTGATTAGATATTTGCGTTAATGAGCAGGTGTACCTAATAAAGTAGCCACTGAGGATATATGCAAAATTAAAGATCCCAGTGTGGATCCCTGTAGATCACTGCACTCTGCTTTCTATGAGTAAGCCAATTCTGAATTCAAACAGACAATTCGCCATGAGCACCATGTATCTTAATCTTTAGGATGAGCTTCCGCATGGGAGTCCTTGTCAAATCCTTACTAAAAATCCATGTAGACAACAGCCACAGCTCTTCCTTCATCATCTCCTCCATTGCTTCCTTGAAAAATTCAGTCAAGTTGGTAAGGCATGACTTGCCCCACACAAAACCATGCTGACTGTCCCTAATTAGACAATGGTTTTCCAAATTTTTGCAAATCCTAAGAATCATCTCCAGTAACTTCCCTACAACTGATGTGAGATTCATCAGTTTATGATTTGCAGTAAATTGACACCTGTGCATAGGTTAAAGTCTATAGATACCTGGAATATGTGAGCTGTCATACAGATGAAGGTTTGGACAGGTTAGCATGATATATATTGAATACACTCTGACCGCAGGATTGACTTCAATGGCACAGAACTACTGTGCCACGCCAATGCCTTTTGGGACACCAGCTGGTGAAGGAAGCAATTGAAATATAGGTAGAGAATAAGAATTTCAATAAAGATGAAGGTCTCACTCTAAGTAAGAACTAGAATATAATTTTAAACAAGGTGTGACAGAGGAAACCTGATTGGTTGAGGACTAACCAATCAAGAGGGATGGACGATGGGAATTGAGTATAAATACCATTGGACTGTACATGCCTAGGCAACATCCCCGATGAAGATGGCAGAGCTTGTCATTGCAACTTTGGTTAAATTCAACAAATGGACCTGGCTGGAAGCCCAAAAAGAGTTTATGCATCATATACGCCAGGAAAGCACTAGATCCTTTTTCATATCTATTGAAACCTAAAAGAGTGAGAAGTGACTTAATTGAAGCACATAAGATCTTGAGGGATCCTGACAGAGTCAGTCTGGAGAGGAATTTTTTTCTCCTCAAAGTTCAATGCACATTTATTATCAAAGTATATATTCATTATACTGACTTGAGATTCGTCTTACAGGCAACCACAAACATGAAACCCAGAAGAGCCCATAAAAGAACTGACAAACACCCAATATGCAGAGAGAGAGGGAGAAAAAAAATAATTCCTGCCAACAATAAAAGTAAGCAAATAGCATTTAGTGTGAGAGTGAGTCTTCAGGCATGAAGCCCAGAGCAGCCAGCACAGGCCCACAGCCTCAGCCTCAGTGTAGCACAGAGTGGAGTAAAAGTTGTGGATCTGCAAGAAGAACCAGCCTGACCCTTGCCTCTGGTCTCAGCACCCTGCCTTTCCAATGTGTTTGGCTTGGCATTTAAATCGCCCAAACATCAGATCATTCCTTGCACTAAGACCCAGGCCCTGTCACAACAATAAACTCTGGGCCTGTACCCCGCCGCCATGTTTCGCCATACCCAACCTTCCCAAATCAGCCCGTGCTAAGATCAATCAAACCTCGCTCTTGGTTCAGGTAGAGAGGTTCCAAATCTACCTCTCCTCCTTTTCTCCAACTTTTCCCTGCTCCGCATACTCCGACAGTCTCAGAAATGCCTCCAACTTCGTCTTCCACCCACACGCTTTGACTCTCGACTCTGCCTCACCTTCAGTCGCCTCTTCCTTGTTTGTGGTGATCATTTACCAGAGTCCGTTTTTACCGAGAAAGTGTTATTAATAAACACAAAGTACACTGCAGATGTTGGGGTCAAAGCAACATGTACAACACGCTGGAGGAACTCAGCAGGTCGGGCAGCATCTGTGGAAATGAGCAGTCAACGTTTCGTGCTGAGAGCCTTCATCAGGACTGAAGGGGGAGGAGGGCAGGAGCCCTATAAAGAAGGTGGGGGGGAGGGTGGAAAGGAAAACGCTGGTAGGTACCAGGTGAAAAACCAGTAAAAGGAAAGATCATGGGGGAGGGGAATTCTCCAACTTACGGTAATTCTCTCCCTTTCCCTGCCTCTATCCCAGCTTCACTCTGCCTCCTCCTCCAGTCACCTATCACCCCTCTCATGTTTCTGCCTTTTTCTACTACCCATAGTGCTTTCCCCTTACATTCCTTCTTCACATATCCTGCCTATCCCCTCCTTGTTTCCCCTTACTGGTTTTTCATCTTGCACCTACCAGCCTTCTCCTTCCCATCCTCCCCCCACCTTCTTTATAGGGTCCCCAGCCTCTTCCTCTGCAGTCCTGACAAAGGTTCTCGGCCCAACACATTGTCACTTGCTTTCAGCAGAGCCATCTTAAACTGGAAGCTCTTGTGGGAGAACCTAGATCTGGGGATAAATGTTTAACCATAGGTAATTCCCAGTTAAGACAAAGATAAGACACAATATTTTCTCTTAGATGGTTATGAATCCCTGGAACTCCATTCTTCAAAGAGTTGTGGAGGTAGAGTTTTTGAAGTTTCTGGATAGATCATTGATAACAAAGGGTGGATGGTAACCAGAGGTTGTTAAGAATGTGGAGTTATAAGATTATCAATGCATTAATTGAATGGTGGAACAGGTTCGAAGATCCAAGTGGCCCAGCCCCATTCCTATTTCTCCAACTAATTTTGAGTATTGTAATGCATGTATTTAAGAACCAGGAAAAGGAGTCATAACTGACTAAAGGATTTGATGGTATACTGGGAAGATAATTCATGCACCATGATTCTTTAATCACCTTACTTCAGAAAGCACTTAAGATAAATAGCAATTATGCAAATATAATTAAATTTCTAACAAATGCTACTTCTGAACAAAATTTAGTAGTGGATTAATCATATTTCATAGACTTAGCATGAAGAAACAGGATAATCAGGGGAATGGTTTAACTCTGAAGTGGCATCTAGTTGATGTGATTGGCAAATCTACATTAACGGAACAAACAAGAAGCAACACTGTGCACACAAAGCCAGACTCGAACTGAGCACTGCTCGTATCAGGCTTCCTGCTGGCAAGGTGGTGGAAGGGTATCAGAGGGAACTGGGATTGCCCAGTTTTGGGTTACAATCAGATTAGCCGCATTATTTTTAAGTAATGGAATTAACATAAATGTTTTGTTTCCAAACTCATTGAAAAAGGCACTTGTTTTAAGTTGTTGCGATCAACAGTTCAAGATGAGCTCTGTTGTAAGATTTAATTTAGATTTTGTTTAGCAGTAATGTAGGCATTATACTGACCTTGAATTTAAATTGAATCAACTGGTTTTCAGGCTCCTTGTCAGAAATCTGAGACAACTCCTCATGCTTAGGCCATTGAATTAATTTTACATTGAATTATACTCTTTAAATTTGCAACTTCAAAATGAAACGTGCTTCCCTGTGTGTATGTTTCTAATTTTGAGAAAAAAAACATTTCTGTCATGAAATTACCAGATGTGTTACAATAACAAAAATAATGACAATAGTAATCTAACCATAGCTTAAGATCAAAGAATATCCAGCTATGAAAACTTCAGGTGGTTACAGTTCTTTCCCAGGTTATGAACCCTTGACTTACGGACACCCTTACACGTGAAAAAGCTCCCATAAATATTATTAAGTTCAAATGAAAACCAGCTTATAGAAAAACATGTTTTCAAGTAACCTCCCCACAATAATCAGTCACCAGTGTCTCTCAAGGAGAAAGGCCACCTATTTCACTGCAGGAGTTCACCTACATGAGTTGATTTGGAAACTGATAAGCAATTGCTTCAACTGATATTAATGCATTGATGTTCCACTAAAACTATGTAAGATCTGAAACTTCAAGCCATTGAAACCAACTATTTGGTGAGTGGCAACTTGATTTTGTACCATTGCAACTAAGCAATTCATTACAATATGGTGGTGGTTTGGTTGCAGAAAAATATTGACCAAATTGGGACACCATGATCTTTCCTCCTGTCCCATGATCCTTTCCCTTCTCTAGCTCTGTATCCCTTTTGCCAATCACCTTTCTGGCTCTCAGTTTCACCCCACCCCCTCCGGTCTGCTCCTATGATTTCACATTTTATTCTCCCCCTCCTACTTTCAAATCCCTTACTATCTTTCCTTTCAGTTAGTCCTGACGAAGGGTTTCGACCTGAAACATCGACAGAGCTTCTCCCTATTGATGCTGCCTGGCCGACTGCATTCCACCAGCATTTTGTGTGCGTTGCTTGAATTTCCAGCATTTGCATATTTCCTCATGTTGGTCTTTAAAAAAGGAATCTGTTTGTAACCCAGAGGCAACCTTACTGCATCTGCCAGCAAACGGTAGCTGGTGAAACCCAGGGGAGAACGCGTAGCTTGGAAGGGATGGTGGCTCCTAACACCACTGCAGGTCAGTTGGCCACATCTGTCCACCTGCAGTGGGTAAACGGAATGGCTCTCCTTTTTGAAAGATCCAATCGTTTTCACTTTAGGCTTTTTGTAAAAGCCAGAGTAGATGCAGCAGGACTGTCTGGCTCAGGTCACCCGCCCTCTGTCATGAGGCCATGTTACTAAGCTCTAGTTTCTTCCTGTACTCTGACTCATTGCCATTGGAGATACGGCCCACTGTGGTGGTTTCACCTGCAAACCTGCAGATGGAATTAGAGTAGAATCTGCCCACACCGTTATGAGTGTACAAGGAGAAGAGCTGAGGACATAGCCTTGTGGAACATCACCATTGAGAGTAATCACGGCAGAGATACTGCTACCTTATTGGATCCATTTGCCTTGACTCCCAGGTTTCAGAGTTCCGTGATGAGCTTGCTTAGAATTACAGCATTGAAGGTAGAGCTAGAGTCTAATGTAAGTGGCTTTACTATCTAAATGCTCCAGAGATGAGTATAAGGCCAGGCAGTAGGCAAAGTGCAATAAGGTAATCTAAGAGGCTGCACTTAACGTATGCCATGACCAGCCTCTCGAATCACTTCAATGTGGTGAACGTCAGAGCCACTGAACAGTCATCATTAAGACACTTTACCTTGCTTTTCTTAGGTCGTAGGATGATTGTAGTCCTCTTAAAGCAAGTGGGAATCTCATATTGAAGCTGGGAGTGGTTAAAGATGTTTCCAAATACCCCCGCCAGTGAATCTGCCCATGATCTAAAGACACAACCAGTTATGCCATCCAGGCCAGATGCTTTCTGTGGGTTCACATGCTGAAAGACTGACCTGCAAAGGTGACTATGGGTTCAGGTGGACAGAAGACTGTCGGGTGGGTGGGTGGTAACATTCCAATCCACGTCTGTTCCAAATGTGTGAAGCACCCTGGTTTCCTCGTCTGCATCAGTCTAGGAGGACAACCTCCAGCCCTGCCAAACTCGTGAGATTGAGGTGTGCTTGATCCCACCCCAAACCCCAGTCTGTGTGGATGCAGGGACATTTGCTATCCTGTTACAAATTAATGCTATGAAATAACAGACAGTATACTGCATACGATTAAAGGAATTATATTTATGAACCTTAACTAACGGGTTAGTAAAGAATAACCAAAAGAAAAGGACCCATTCTAATTAAACAGTTAAATGTGCACAAGTTGGAACTCATCTTGAACTTCCATCACTCACGTGCTGGGCCCTCGGTCAACGTGAAAACCCTCATCACCTCCCGAACGTTTCCTGCAATCCGTCTCAAACAAACGGGTCTCCCACCAGATCGTATGCTTTGACTGCGTCTTCTCTCTTCATCTCCTCTCGAACAAGAGCTCCAAGCCCAATCTTATTGTCAGAAAAAACACCCCTTCAAATCGACCATCCTAATTAGATGGCACACATTTTCTCCTCTCTCTTATCTTTAACAGTAACCCAAACAAGCCTGAAAACTGAACAGACTGCTCTCACAGAACTGCCAAAGTGAAATACATACAGCATAACAGTAAAAATAGGAACCAGGACATTACACCTTATAGGAAGCATTAACTGGATCGAGGAGGGGTGTGCTGTTTTTGGTGATGCTACCTGACTTCATTTTGTTGATTGTTAGATCATGTAGCATTGAATTGGCACAAGAGACCTCACGCAGGTTTGAGAGCAAGAGATTTGAAAAAGGAGCTTTTGTGGGATTTTGGCTTTTTTCGGCAGCGCAATCACAGTCAAATTGGAGTGAAAATTAAAAAAGGAGCTTTCACAAGATTTTGCCCTTTTCTTTGGCAGCACAGTCATGATTCATTAGCAAGGGGCAAATCAAAATAAGGTAGGGACAAGCAGAGTGGTCATATTTTGGAGTGGCCAATGTATGAGTGGACCAGGCTTTGAATAATCCTGCTTTGCTGAGAACAGGTTTAACAAGGAAAGTGTTTGGCTAGTTTCTTCTTCTTCATTGTTCATTTCTCATCTGTTAGTGAATAGTTAGAGCAGTGAGAATAGCTCCAGGGGCTGTTCTTTGTGTGAGATATGGGAAGTCTGGGAAACCTCCAGCCTCCTGGATAACCACATTTGCAGCAGTTGCACCGCGGTAGCTGCAGCTTCTCGGAGAACACATTAAGGAACTGGAGCTGCAGCTTGATGACCTTTGGCTCCTGTGGGAAGTGGAGGAGTTATAGGAAGGTAGTCACCTCTAAGTTGCAGGAGGCAGGAAGGTTGGGCTGTTTGTTTGCAAGCAGAGGCAGTGTCCAGTGAGACAGTTTGGAAGGACAGGATAAAATGATAAAATGGAATGACAGGATAAAATTACATTCAGTGCCTTCTAACATGGGGATAAAATCAAAAAGCTCGACAAATGTAGGACTGGAAGTGTTATATTTGAATGCATGCAGTATGCAGAATAAGGTAGATGATCTTGTAGCACAGTTAGAGATTGGCAGGTATGATGTTGTGGGTATCACTGTGTCATAATTGAAAGAAATTATAGTTGGGAGCTTAACATCCAAGGATACACATTGTACTGAAAGGGCAGGTGGGTAGGCAGAGGGAATGGTGTGGCTCTGTTAATAAAAAATGAAATAAGTCCTTACAAGGAGATGACATAAAACCAGAAGATGTTGAAACTTTCTGGATAGAGTTAAGAAACTGTAAGGCTAATATGACCCAGGTGGGAGTTATACACAGACCTGTGAACAGCAGTCAGGATGAGAGCTACAGTGGAAGACAGAAAAGCCATGTAGATAGGACAATGTTACAATAGTCATGGGGAAGGATGTCAATATGCAGATAGATTGGGAAACTTGGGTTGGTGTTGGATCCTGAGAGAGTACTTGTAGAATTCCTACAAAATGGCTTTTTGGAGCAAATTGTGGATGAGCCCACTAAGGGAAAGGAAACTCTGGATTGGTTGTGAAGCTTTGTTAAAGGGCAGCAGAGATCACGGAGGGGGAGAAGTGACAGTGGGTTTTACTGAACTCCTGTCAAAGGGAAGACTTAAACTTCTTTAAATCTTTGAAATCAAAGTAATACACATAACATTCTGAAGGACTGAGCAGGCCAGGCAGCATCTTTGGAAAAGAGTAAACAATCAACTATTAGGGCTGGGACTGGTGAAGTCCTGATGAAGGGTCTCGGCCCAAAACATTCTGTTTATTCTTTGTTCCCTTCCCCTTCCTTCTGAAGCCTTGCCTGCAAACTGTGCCTGTCCATGTGCCTCGCTCAGCCCAGTGCTGGATTGTTCCCATCTGAATCCTTGGCAGCTTACCTGGGCAGTTCCTTTGGCAAGTATCCTCGGCAAGCATCCCGGCCCTGTGTCCAAGGAAGGGTCCCGGCCCTGTGTCCAAGGAAGGATCCTGGCCCTGTGTCCTAGAAAGAGTCCTGGCCCTGCGCTCCAAGGAGGAGTCCTGGCTCTGTACCCAAGAGCCGAGCCAAGCTGAATCCAAGGGCTGCATCCTGCCCAGGGAAAGGCTTTGTTTCCAGTCTCCCAAGATCTAGTCAAGGCTTTGTGTTCTTGTCCTGTTCGTGTGTCTTGTCCAGTCCTGTAGTCCAGCCATGTCCAGTCATGTAGCCCTGTCTTGTCCTAGCCTAGACCTGGGTTCCGGTTCTGAGTCATGCTCAGGTTCCTAGTCCAACCAAGACCTAGGTTCTGGGTCCTTGTCCAGGCTTTGTTCTGGAGTACCGTGTTCCCTGTCCGAATTTGAGTTCCATGTCCTCATTCAGCCCAGGAGTTCCTCACCCAGCCGGATGCTGGAGATTCCTTGTCCTGTGCTGGGGTACCTCATCCTGTCTGGTAGCTATGTCCTGTCCTTGCCAAGATCCTAGTCCTGTGTCCTTGCCTGGATCTGGGTTCCAAGCCTGAGTCAAGACCTAGGTTCCAGGTCTCTGTCCAGTCTCCGGCTCAGAGTTCAAGCCCAGGCACCTAGTGCCTAGTTCCTTGTCCTGGTCCTGCTTTCCTGGTCTTAGTCCCAGCCCTGGCCCTGTATTCTAGTCTCATCCAGGGCCTGTGTGTCAATGTCCAGCATCGTTTCGTCCCCACTTCCCTTGCTTTCTTACCACTCCTAGTCCTGGTCCTAGTATTTCAATGTCTGTGTCTTGCATTTGTGTCTGCCATCAATGTCCCCTTATGACAGTGGGTCATGATAAAATAGGTCAAAGTCAGCATAGTTTCCTTAAGGGAAAACCTTCCCTCACAAATCCGTTGGAGTTGTTTGGTGAATTAATAAGTAGGATAAACAAAGTAGAATCAGTGGGTGTTATTTACTTGGATTTTCAGAAAGCCTTTGACAAGTTGACACAGATGAGGCTGCTTAACAAGATAAGAGCCCATGGTATTATGAGAGAGATACTGGCATTGATAGAGTATTAGCTAATTGGCAGAAGGCAAAGAATGGAAATAAAAGGAGAATTTTCCGATTGGCTGCCCAAGATTGGTAGTGTTCCACAGGGGATAATGTTGGGACCCTTTCTTTTTATGTGGTATGTCAATGATTTGCTAGTTTTGTGGCCAAGTTTGTTGATGATACGAAGATAAATGGAAGGGCTGGTAGTGTTGAGGAAACAGGGAGGCAGCAAAAGGACTTAGACAGATTATGAGGTTAGGCAAAGAAATGGGAAATGGAATACAATATTGAGAAGTGTCTGGTCATGCACTTTGGTAGGAGGAATAAAAGCATAGATGGGAAGTAACTTCAAAAAAACCAAGGTGCAAAGGGACTTGGGATCCTTGGTGCAGGATTTTCTAAGGGTCAACTGCCAGATTGTATAGGTGATGAGGAAGGCCAAAGCAATGTTACCATTCATTTTGAGAAGACCAGAAGCAAGGATATAGTGCTGAGTCTTTATAAGCAACTGATGAGGCCTCACTTGGAGTTTCGTGAGCAGTTTTGGCCCTTTACCTATGAAGCAATGTGCTGATATTGCAAAGGGTTCTGAGAAGGCTCACAAGAATGATTCCAGGAATGAAAGGCTTATCAGATGAGAAGCGATTGATGGTTCTGGGCCTTTACTTCCTGGAATTTTGAAGAATGAAAGGGGATCTTATTGAAACCTATCCTATGTTGAAAGGCCTTCATAGAATGGATATGGAGAGGATGTTTCCTGTGGTGGGGGAGCCTTGAACCAGAGGACACAACCTCAGAATAGAGGAACGTCCATATGAACAAAGATGAAGAGGAATTTCTTTAGCCAGAGGGTGCTGAATCTGTGCAATTTGTTGCCACAGGAGGCTGTGGAGGCCAGATTATTGGATGTATTTAAGGTGAGGTTGATAGGTTCTTGATGAGTCAGGACATGAAAAGTTATGGGGCGAAGGCCGAAGAGTGGGCTTGTGATAGAAATGGATCAGCCATGATGAAATGGTGCAACTGACTCAATGGTCTTCTGAGTTTAAACCCTGCCACAATTGATCACTAGTATGGGTTTGACTTGTGGACTGGTATTACCTCTTGGCATCCCTGCTATCTTTACTGATATTACATCTTGATTTCCTGTAAAAGTCAGTGTCAGCTGATTTGAATGCTGCAAGTCCAAGACTCCACCCTGCTCCTCCCCCATCAGATCCCTTCTACCCACCACACCCTTCACCATCTGGGTCCACCTATCAGTCCATGCTTCACCCATCCTTATCATTTCTTTTCATCAGCTATCTCCCCTCCAACCTCTCACCCTTAATGCAGGTTCTTGACCTATCCACCCTCTCTCTGCCTCCACACATGCTGCCTGACCCACTGAGTTTTCTGGTAGTTTGTTTCTGTTTCACTCTAGATGACTGCATCTGCAGGGTCTTCGGTCTCCAGTTCACAGCATATCCTGTCATCCCTCATCTGATATTGAACCCGCTGGCTGGATGTTTCTTCTCCCTGTGGATGTGAGAGCCAATGTGAACTGCTCAGTGTACATTATCACTCAGCACAGATGGAGACAGGTTTCCTATCAAACAATGTGACTGCATTACATATATAAAATTAAAGTAAATAATCAAAGGTTGCTGTACAATATTTAATATACCTTATGCAGGGCTTGAAGATAAATTCACATATTCCCCCCAAAAAAATCATTGGTAAATAAACGGGGAAATCACCTTGGCCTTTGTTAGCTATTATCTATGCATACCCTTAAGTGTGTTTGGTATGACCCAATCTGCTTCCAACCACTCTCTGGTCAACACACTCCTCAGTAATCAAATGGTCCTATCAGCTCAACAGATCTCCAAGCACCACTCGCCATTTGTTGAGCACCATTTTCTCACTTAATATAATCTGGGCCCCTTCATCATTGCCGACCACTCTTATCCTTACATTACCTACTCCTAACTATCTCAAACATTCAAAAGACTCGAGGCTCAAAGCACATTTATTATCAAAATATGTATACATTTTACAGCCTTGAGATTTGTCTCCTTACAGGCAGCCACAAAACAACAGAGACCCAAAAAACCCATAAAAATGAAGGCCATCAAGCACCCAATGTGCTGAGGGAAAAAAGACAATAAATGCAAGCAAATAGCATTCTGAACTGAAGTCCATGGGGAGTCCATTCAATGATAAAAGGATGCCTCTATTCTGAACCTCACCCGGCTTCCACTCAGATCTCCTGCTCATATTGATCTTGTCAACCAAGCAGCTTATCCACAGCCCCTCAGTCTGACAGTCCAACTGCTTGTGGGCAGGATCTCAATGAAAAGGAATGAGGGGTGATTGATATGTTCATGGCCTAAGGTAAAAGGAGTCAAATTTAGAGAGTTAAATAAGTAGAGTTAATATACACATTTCAAAAAAAATAGTGAAGTAGTGTTTATGGGTCCAATATCCATTCAGAAATCAGATGACAGAACGGAAGAAGCTGTTCCTGAATCATTGATTATGTGCCTTCAGGGTCCTGTACCTACTTTCTGATGGTAGCGATGAGAAGACAGCAAGTCCTGGGTGATGGCAGTTCTTAATGATGGATGCCACCTTTTTGAGGCATTGCTCCTTGTATGTTTCTGGAAACTATGGAGGCTAGTGCCCATGATGGAGCTAAGTTTACAAGTCTTTGCAATGTATTTTGATCCTGTGCAGTAGCACCACCCCCCCCCTCACCCAGCCACAATACCAAACAGCAATGTAGCCAGTCAGAATGCTCCCCACATATATCTGTAGAAGTTTGCGGGTGTCTTTGCTGACATACCAAATCTCCTCAAACTCCTAATGAAATATACGTAGCTGCTGTTGTGCCTCCTTTGTAGCTGCACTGATACGTTGGGTCCAGGATAGATCCTCAGAGATGTTGACGTGGAGGAGCTCGATATTGTTTGCTCTTTCTACTTCTGATCCATCTATGGGGTCTGGTGTGTGTTCTATTGTCTTACCCTTTCTGAAGTCCATTATCATTCTTTGATCTTTCTGACACTGAGTGCCAGTTTGTTACTGCAATGCCATTCAACTAGGCTGATATATCCCGCTTTTGTACGTCCTCTCATCACCATCTGAAATTCTGTCAACAATAGTTGTGCCATCAGCAAATTTAAAGATGGCATATAAGCAAATAAAATCTACATTTTACCCTATTTCATTACACCTCATATAGACAGTGGTAATTATTTGAAGGACTTCATGCTTAGAAAATATATCTGTGTACAATGCATCAAATGTACAAAATTGCTATTCAAATATCCTTTTGAATATGAAAAATCATACAATTTATGAAAAAAATAATTCTTTATGATTTATGATTTTCAGATAAATACTGTACAATTTTGAATCAAATTGTAAATCTAGGTAGAGCTCCCTCTTTTAAGGTCATTTTAATAGTGTGAATTCAATATTAATTGACATTCCTCTTTGTGAAAGAAGCCTGCTAACCAAATGAATAATCTAACTTTAGTGTGAAGTGCCCGTTACAGTATCAAAAATAACTCTTAAATTCTATTGTTGTTTCATAATTCCACCATCACAGTTATGCTTCAATATATTACTGCCAATCCAATCTACATTAATGGGCAACAGTATCATTAAAAATTCAGGATGTGCTTTGTGACCCAGTAGATTCTGATTCTTATTCTGGCACAACAAAACTGTCCTTATGGTTTAGCCATTAAAAAGATACAATTTTAATTTCCTTTGATTCCTTTTGCTTGTTTACAACACCAGTTTTATACCATTTGAAAATTTACCCCAATATGCCAAAGTAGTTTGTATATTTATGCTAAATTCACTTTCACTTACAAATTTAATCCTTTCTTCCAATTGTATTAGGTCAAGGGGTTATTTAATTAATATTGAGCATAGCTGATGCATTAACAGTATCAACTGTATGGAGAAAAATATGTGGATCTAATGCTTTTTATCACCAACATTCATATGCAAACAGTTTTTGAGCAATCTGATTGTTTGCAAAGAGTAAATTCTGAAATAGCTATCAAGGAGGAGCTCCTACTAAAGGGAAGCCCAGCTGTCTTTCTTGTATTCATTTTGCATCAGTGATTTAATATTTTCAAGTGTTACGACAGGAGAGCCACCCAATGGTTTGCAGAATGGAATGAGAAAGATGCAGCAGAGGTGTAGCTTTCTCCAACCCTTTCTTATAATGGGAAAGAAGCCATAGTGTACCCAGATTTCCTGGATGAGAACAGGCAATCTGACACAAGCCAGAATAACACTTGCAACCTTGTCTTCAGCACAAGAAAGACTGCTCTCTTACTTTTGCAATTCTGATGAAAGATAATGGACATGAAAAATTAACTGCTTTTCTCTTCACAGATGCCACTTAGTCTTCTAAATATTTCTTCTTTCATTTGAAGCACCTTAATGTTTTCATGATATCAATTCTGTCAAATTGTTATTATACTTAAATTGTATCATTCTTCAGGCCTGTGCAATTTTGCAGTGAAAGTGTTGTTAGAAGCTATTGAGTCAAAGGGTCAATAGCACTGCAGTAGAAATGACTTTGAATTTGCACAAATTGCAGCATAAATTGCATCCCAGGGGTCAGTACCACAGTAGCTGTTGGGATTTGTTAACTAATCCATTTGATTCAGTCTTTTTAAAACACTTGCTTTTATACACACTGATTTTACATCATAAAATGGATAATAATTTCAACATTTCCAATAATCTAGAAATTATTTATGGACATGCATCATAGGACAGAAAAAAATGAGAAATGAGCATTCCTCATTCTATTTGCACTCAAGGAACATGTGTATCATTTAATCTATAACACTATAGTTAATTTGAAGCCATTCACAATATTTTTGTTTTGTTTTTGCTCCTCTTGATGTTGTAAGCATCGATTTTAGAAAACTAATTTAAGAAGAACAGGAAATATAAAAAGAAATAACATCAAAATAAATACTGATCTTCTGAAATGGGTATTCAGACATATTAGGTCTACTATCCAAAAGATGACAAGGTCCTTACAGATTTGGAAAGTGATTCTATCCAATTTAATGAATGTATCCACTCTGGCAGTAAGCACCTTTCACTAGTACCTTTAATTTATTTCTTAAGGGATTCCAGGATTTTTAAAAACCTTTTTTTAAACTAGATTAAATTGGTAATCCATAGTTCAATATTGGTAAAAATACATTTGGCTTGCTTTCTTATAAACCAAATAAATGTATCTTTTGAAGTTGCTTTTTTTGTTGCAAGTGCTTAATTTTGGATATTTGCAAGAGGAATTCCCAAGATGTCTAAACAGTTGATTGATTTATAAAAGGGTGTCCGCAAATGTTTTGATTCCTCTTTGGTTCCGTACATCCCAATTTAATCATCTATCTCTTTATTACATATCCAGTAAAATTCATAGGCAGACTTCATTGGCAACTAATTTGAATTTGATTATCTATGATAAAGATACTTTGAAATTTTACATCTTTACAGCTCACAACAATCAATTTCCAAATATTTTTCTCATATATTTGAAATTCTTTTGCTTTGCTATCTCAAGCTTAGTTCCATGGCTATGATACCTACATTGCTACTGTGCATGAAACTGGAGGTCAATTTAACTCTACAAATTGAGTTTCTTAGATCTTGCTAAGGAATTTTCTCCTGACGAGCATTTGGACAGAAATTATTTTATGTAATTCACTTCATCCTCGGTCTACTTTTACTGAGTTAATAGCAACATGTACCTGACCACCGGTTGAGTGCATGTCATAGATGTTATTGAATCCTTGGTATAAAAATGCCCATGAACCATTTAGTAATTGTTTTCTGCAGAGTTAATCCTTGGGGACCTCTACTATATAAATAATTGCAGATATGTATTGTTGGACACCCCCCCAATGCTTTCTGGTAAAAATGGACTGATAACTTTATTCTTTATGAAAAGCCATAAAATGTCCTTCATTGACATGCTTTGTTGTCAAAAAATGCCTCCACAGGGAATTGAATGGATGACTTGCAGCAAGCTCAGAAACCTATTCTCAGAGCCAGTAGGTTAATGTAGCAAATCTGCAAAAGCTCTTTACTTTGTGCTTCAAAAAAATAAATTGCAAAAAGCCAGTAATTCATGTGAAGAATGTCAGAAATGGTACAGAAAAAAAGAAACAGCTCTTCCAATAGATTTTATATTAGCTTCCTTCAGTTTCATTCTGTCAGATTCACAAATTGCAATACAGTTAAATGTGCTAGGCAGGGTTGAAGGCCATTCGTAATATGTCCAGGTTGAGTAATACAGTATGTTCTTTCTAAGATAATTCATTTTCACAGGTCCCAAGACTCTCCGTGCGAACTAAAGAAAATATGCCAAAGATTGGACATTTGTCTTTACTGTGGTTCATTGCTCTTGCCATAGCAATGATCCAAATTTGTATTAGATAGTTAGACCATAAGACCACAAGATATTGGAGCAGAATAAGTCTATTTGGCCTGTCTAGTCTACTCTGCCATTTCATCATGGCTGATCCATTTTCTCTCTCAGCCCCAATCTCCTGCCTTCTCCCTGCCCTTCATGCCCTGACAAATCAAGATTCTATCAACCTCTGCCTTAAATATATACAGTGACTTGGCCTCCACAGTCATCTGTGGCAACAAAGTCCATAGATTCACCACTCTCTGGCTAAGGAAATGAATCCTCATCTCCTTTCTAAAAGGAAGCCCCTCTACTTCGAGGCCGTTTCCTCTGGTCTTAGACTCCATGGCCATAGTTGTAAAATAGTTTCAACTAGATCACCAGCTTAAATTACAATGAATCATATTTGAGATGATTCCAATTCTAATTTTTATAGACAATTTCTATGACAAAATAATAGCTATTTACTTCCGCCTTTAAATTTCAAGAAACCTAGACTCGTGAACCAATGCAACTCTTTTAGGGTGCAACCATTAAAGGCTAAGTTTTATTTCAGAATCAGAATCAGTCTTTTCGTCTAATGTGAAATGAAATACATTGTTTTGTGGCAGCAGTACATTGCAAAGGCATAATAATATTGTAAGTTACCAAATGCATCGATATTTCAAAAAAATGAGTAAGTTGTGATCAAGGGTTTGCAGGCTGCTCAGAAATCTAATGGCAGTTGTAAGAAGCCATTTCTGAACTGTTGTGTCTTTACAATTATGTATCGATCAAAGTAAAAGCACACATGTGGGAGATGGCTTTAACTAGTTTGGTCACATTGCAGCGAGAGAAAGAGAGAGAGAGAGAAACAGAGAGACAGAGAGATCAATACGCATGCGTAGACAACAGTCCGTACGTAGTGCTAAGGGGAGTCATTGCCATAAAAGAAGTAGATCTATACATTACATTTCCTCCCCCTTTAAATTTATGTAACCTAAAACTGTATATGTAAAAAACATTCAACTTCCCGTTCACAAACCATATTCAAATAAACATGATTTCACTATAACAGTCCATAATGAACTTCGCAGTGCTAAGGATTTGGTGGCAGTCTGTCTCTTTCAGGGTTGTGTACATGGACCTGTTGAGTGGTATCAAGCTTAACAGATGTCTTGTGTAAGACAAAAGTTCTCAGTTGCCAGTGTCAAGATGCCATCAGTGACATGATCATCACTGAGAGGCAAGTCCGGTGACTGTAATATGTCCGTCTTGTTGTGTTCCTCGTTTGAGCATCCAGTGTCTAGTTGACATGATATCTTCATGTATAATCTCCAGCAAACACTGTGTACATCAGTGCTCCAGTTCTTATAGCTACGGTACCGGGTGTCCGTCCCTCTTCTCAGTAATCACGCGCTGGGACTTCCTGTGCAATCTCAAAGCTCCTTACTGATTCGCCTGGCAACTGGTTGAACTGTTTATTCTGTACTTCCCTCTGTAGGTCTGGTTTCAGGAGGTTTATGCAAGATCTCAGATTCCTGCTCATGAACAGCATTACAAGTGTTTGATTAGTTATCACACGAACAGAATTCCGACACACAAAAAGGAAGCTGTCCACCTTGTGCTGTAGAGAAATGTCCTCCAGAGCTTTAATGGGCTTCTTGAAGGTTTGGATAAACCTTTCAGCTAACCTTTGCAGGGTGGTGAGGAGCTGACTTGAAATGTCTGATGCTATTTTTCTTCTTGAACAGTCAGAATTCTTCCGACCTGCATTGTGGTCTGTTGCCACTCACAATTTGTTCTGGTAAGCCATTTCTGACAAAGATAGTCCTCAGAGCAGGCAGTCTTCACAGAAGTGGTTGACTTCATTGGTATAACCTCCGGCCTCATCAAATGAGCATCCACAACGATCAGGAACATGGAGTTCACGAATGCCCCAGCAAAGTCTTTATGGTACTCTTCGCCATGGTGACAACAACCACTCCCACAGGCGTAACAGCGTCTGTGGGGGTGCATTTAATGTGTGATTTAAGGTGCATTGAATGTGTGTCTTCAGGCTCCTGTAACGAGAAGACAGCATGTCCTGGATAATGAGGGGTTTTAATAATGGATGCTGCTTCTTGAGGCACCGCCTCTTGAAGGTGTCATTGATTGTGCAAAAGGTTGTGCTTGTGATGAAGCTGGCTGATTCTAAAACACTCTGTAGCCTTTTGTGAATCTGTGCATTGGAGACTCATACTAGATTGATACAATCAGAATGCTTTCCACTGTACATCGATAGAGATTTGTAGGCCTCTGGGGACATACCAAATTTCCTGAAGCTCATAATAAAGTAGAACTACTGCTGTGCCTTCTTTGTGATTGCATCAAAGATTGCACTCTAAATCAGTTGTAAAAAGGCCAAAGCGCCATTTTCTTTCCTAGTTACTTACTCTACCTACATGTTATTGCTCAGAGGTTCATAGGGTCCAGATCAGTGAGTCACAGAGATACAGCGCAGACACAGAGCCTTTAGGTCAGCACCAACTGTGAGCTGTTCATTTATTAATCCTACCATAATCCCAATTTATATTCTACCCACTTTATCATAAACTCACACCATTCAACTACATACTAGCAAATCAATGTAACAATGCACAGCTCCTTAAAATATGGGAAAAAACATAAAGCACTTGGACTAAATTCACAACTACACAGGAAAAACATGCAAGCGGCAGTCATGGGTAAGATTGAGTCCAGATCTCTGGCACTGTGAGGCAGTACCTTTGCCCAATGCGCCACCCAAAAAAAAAAATTCTGCCCATTGTGATTTATAGACAAGGTTACCGCTTTGAAAAACACAGTTTTTCTTGATTTTCCCCACACAAAGCCATGCTGGCAAGTTCTAATTAAAAATGGTCAGCATGGCTTTGTACATGGGAATTCATGTCTGACAAATTTGAGAGCTTTTCAAAGAGATAATGAAGTGAATTGATGAGGTAGAGCAGAGAACGTTGTCTATATAGACTTCAGTAAGACCCCTGACAAGGTCCTCTATGATCTACTCTGGAAAATCAGATAGCATGTAGTCCAGGGCAAGACAGCTAATTTGAATCATAGTTAGTTTGATGGTAGAAACCCTTCATCAATTACTTATAATTTAATTTTATTCAAACCAGAAAATGTTTGCTAGTTCCCATAATTTGTTCTTGTCTTCGGGACCAGTGGCCATAGTAGAAAATATCTTTACAGGGGCTCTTCAGAAGATAACCAAAGCTTTCAATTTCCATGTGTTAAGACCAGATGAAAAAGTCCTTAAAAGTTATTCTTCCACTTAGTAATTCCACAATTTTAATGGTGGAGAATGAAACTACAAATTATAAGGGAGTAATATTGCCAAGGCACAAATAATAGTGAAGAACACAGTGAAAACAGTAGATCCACGTTGGTAATAGAGAACTTGTTTCTATATTATTAATGTTCTTGAACAACCCTGACATCTAAGTGAATCTAGCAATTTAAGAACAAATATTGTAAATTTTTTGTCATTCTATTTGCAGATATATTGGTTTGGTACAGATAGGACAATTATGTTATCTTTCATGAAATATTAAGAGTAAAAATAAAGATTTTTTGTGTATATTTTATATCCTACAGAGACAATTTTCTCTCTACTTAAGGCTAGGTAGAAGTGTGAAGCACAAACTAAGTCCTGATCCCACCACTAATCATACTGCTTTCTCCTGGCCATCTCAAACTTTCACAGGCTTTATTGGCATCAGAAGCCCACACACATCAATATACAGAGGCTCCCACCAGCTCCCACAGGGATAAGTGAACACTAATCACAGTCCTATTAATTTGCTGGGGTCTATTAAGTTTATTTACAGTAACTAGCAACACCATGGTGGATCTATGATTAGCTGTCCTTGGAAACCTCTTTAAAACTCATTGTCTTGCCATTTCACATTGTAGATAAAACTGTGTAATCCTGCAGCTGGGTCCAATGAGATGAAATAATATCTATGTTAGCACTTCTGTAGTGGGAAGATACCTATAATATTCTCAGAAAGACCAACAAAACAGATTACTGCATGTGTCAACAAGCTTGAAATTGTTTCTTGACATTTGAGATATAAGCTATAATGATTTACCTAAGAACACAATTAAAATGATAGCTTGTAGTGCTTATTTATTTTTACATTTGTTTCATTCACAAAATTAAAAGAACCAGATGTTCAATTCATTTGAACATTAGGCATTTTATGTTTAAAACTCAAGAAACTGCGGGAAAATATCTTTTGCACAGCTCAAAACTCTTAATTTGTTAAATTTATGACTTTTTAGTGCTTTGTTGAAATAGCCCAAAGAAAATACTAGGCTGATGACTCTTTATTCAGTTACATCTTTGTCAAGCAAAAAATAAGTTTAAAAATGTGTGGAAAATAAATGAAACTATATATGAGATTTTAAAATAATTAGTTGTTTACTTAAATTCCATCACAAATTCAAAAAAAATCTTAAACTATTCTCATTGATGTCATCTTCAAATGTGTTTCTGAGGATTTGCTGGATAAAACACTCATTCATGTCTTGGCAGCTTCATAGAGTCATACAGTGAGACAGCATAGAAACAGACCTTTCAGTTCAACTTGTTCATTCAAATCAAATTTCCTACCCAATCTAGTCCTATTCGCCTGCATTTGATGCATACCTCTTTCCAAATCGCGTATCTATCTGAATGTCTTAGATGGTGTTAATGTACCTGCCTCAACCGCTTCACCTTGCAGCTCATTCCACAGACCAGCCACCTTCTGTGTGTAAAAGGTACCCCTTGAGCCCCTTGTTTATTGTCTATCTATTGTCTATTGTCAAAAATCTCTTCCCTTTCACCCAAAACTTATATCCTCTTGTTCTTGATAACCCAACTTGGGGTAAAAAGACTGTGTGCCTTTGCCCTACCTGCACCTTTCATGATTTATACACTCAGTCAAGATGGTGTGCAACAGCCAACTCTCATTTAAAAAAAATCACACTGTGCTACCTTCCACTCCTCAGAACATAGAACATGGATTACAGAACATTACAGCACAGTTTAGGCCACAGACCCTTACTTACTCTAAGATCTATCTAACCCTTCCCCCCTGTATAATTCTCCATTTATCTGTCATCCATGTGCCTATCTAAGAGTTTCTTAAATGTCCTGAATGAATCTGCCTTTACCTCCACACTGGGCAAAGTATTCCACACATCCACTACTCTTTATGACATCCCCCCTGTACTTACCTCTAATCACCTTACAATTATGCCTCCTTCTATTAGTCATTTCAGTCCTGGGAAAAAGTCTCTGGCTATTTGCTCTGTCTATGCAATCATCGTGCAGACCTCTATCAAGTTATTTCTCATCCTCTATCACTCCAAGGAGTATCTTCATAAGCCATGCCCTTTAGTTCCAGCAGCATCCTGGAAAGTCTCCTCTGCACCCTCTCTAAAGCCACATCCTTCCTATAATGAGGCGATCAAACCTGAACACAATATTCCAGGTGTGGTCTAACCAGGGTTTTATAAAGCTGCAACATTACCTCTTGGCTCTTGAGCTCAATCCCCTGACTAAGTAAGGCCAACATGCTGTACACCTTCTTAACCACCTTCCCAACATGCGTGGCAACTTTGATGGATCTGTGAGCCCCTAGATCCCTCTGTTCCTCCATACTGCTAAGAATCCCACTACTAACCCTGTATTCTGCCTTCAAATGTGATCTTCCAAAATGAATCACTTCACACTTTAAAGTCTTGAACTCCATCTGCCATGCTTCAGCCCAGCTCTGAAGAGGTAATCATTTCCCTTTGCTGGTGGGTGCAGTACTGAGAGAGAATCACTGTTAGAAGTGCCATCGATCAGATTAGATGTTGAACAGCTGTCTTCTTTAAAAGGATACAAAATGATCCCAGGAGACCATCTAAGAATGGTACTTTAGGCCATACATTCTTCAAACACAGGAATGAAAAGGATTATCCAACCGTGTGCCTTGTTGCTGTTTGTTGGACCTTGCTCTTGTCAAAATAGCTGCTATGTTTCCTTATATTACAACTGTGATACATTTTCCAAAGTTTGTCATTGACTGTCATATGGTTTCGAATGAAGTTGTGACTGGTGACTTATAAAGGCAAAGTATTTTCTTTCACCTAGGGCTGGAGAAAGGGAATTTGAAACCATTTCTATAGTCAAACCTTTATGTTCTTCCTGTATTAAAATGAAATACAGTGGATTCTGGATAATCAGGCCATCAATTAATTGAGGCAGCTGCTTATTTGGGCCAACTTTTAAATAACAAAAACTAATTGAGAAAATAGCCAGGATTCCCTTTGTTTATTTGGGACACGATGCTGCTTAATTGGGGCAGGAGACAGTCGCATGCACCAGTGTGGCCATTGGACATCACACCATGCTTAGTGTGTACAGTTGTTAGAACATGTATTTGTGTTCTAAAAGTAGCAATTTTTCTTACTGCAGAAACGACTGGAGTGAAAATGAAACAATTTCACTACTTCACGATGTTAGGATCTATGAAGAATTTGAAGATATCAGCAATCAGCTTGAATGTTATAATGAAAATGAAGATTTGGAGGATGCAACCGTTGAAAGGATTGTATGAAGGCAGACCATTATCTGCACTAGTTTTCCTCTATCGGTGGCTATTATGAACACAGCTTTATAGCATTGCTGCAGAATTGATGGTGCTCTGCTTTGCTCTGTATTTCATTTAGTTATATAATTTGTTACTCAGTTAAATGGTAGTATCTCTTTTTTACACCTTTTTAACTAATTCCATGAAACTTCATCCAATTGGGGCAGCCGCTTACGTGAGCCAGAAGGTACTGATCCAAATGCGAACCAATTAACCAGAATCCATTGTAATTGACTGTTTTTCCTCCAAAGTGGACATTCTTGTGTAATTGTCCACTTGCTATGGTATTTTCTTGGTAAAACAAAGGGAGTGGTTCTGGGAAATCGAAGCATGTTATGAAATAAATTAAAGAAACTTGTTTAATAACATCAACCATGTATTTCTTATGCAATTTCACTCTAGAAGTATCTCCAGGCACTTCAGAGGACCGCACAGAGAGAATAAGAAAGAAACCATCGCTTGAGCAAAGGGATTAGCTATAAAGAGCATATTAGAGGAATGAAATATGAGAAATGGGCAGAATTGGGGGGGGGGTAATTTCACAGTTTAGGACTTTGCCAGTTGAAGATCTAGCTAACAATGATAGTGCAAATGAAGGGGCAATGCACAAGGATCCAGAGTTGGACAAATACAGTTCTCAGAGTTAGAGCTATAAGGTCTTTCTCTATAGCTTGAGAACATGGGAAGCCTTTGTTGTGTATGTTAGCACCAGATTTAAAAGTGAACAGGGGCCAATAGGAACTTACTGCAGAGATTAAGATTGTTGGGTTACTAGGGATTTGGCAAGGATCAATAAAAAGAGTGAGCAGACCAGATTTACAGTGGGGAGCTGAGGCTTAAGCTCAAGAGTCTTCAGTGAGAAGGGGCAGAGGTTAGGTTGAGATTCTGTCAAATTTCCATGAAGTCTGTTAAGATGATAGCATCAACAAACAAGGTGACCATGAGTGACATCCTTCAGATGGTTCATGAAACTACTTCTTCCAGTTTGTTTTAAGTCTTCTTTTTCTTTCAAATGTGATTGTGCACTGTTGGAGCCTGGGATCTACATTTTGGTGGTGCATTTTGAGGCAGATTGAGTGATTTTCTGGCACTCTGCTGTTTCCGAAGGTGTCTGGTGAGATTTCGAATGAAGCATGCAGCCTGAAGTCCAAGAAGCCTGGAGACAAGGTGTGAGCCCATCATCAATTCCTTTTCTTGCTGCTCTTACTGATTAAAGCTTCAAGGAAGTTTGAAATCATTGAGGCAAGTATTGAAGGCAAGCAGGTGTTCAGTGCCATCACTCGCTGCTGCCGGAACGAGGTGTCTGCACGTGGTGGTGGTCTCTCTCTCCCTCTTGCTCACTGCTCCCTGAGGAAGGTCCCTGCATTGAAATGGTCTCTCTGTTCCTCAATGCTGTCAGAGGATGGTGCCAGAGTTCAGGTCCTGGGCAAGGTTTAGTTGATGAGGTTTGTGGATTAGACTCTGTGGCTCAGGTTAAGATGTGTTTCTGCTTTCTAGTCACTCTTTTTTTTTGTTATTTTGTGTGATTTTGATAGGTGCGGCCTGCAAATAATGAATGACACAGTGTTAGATTAAACTGAATATGCTTGGACTTGTCTGATGATGACGTTGAGGGTTGGTGTTTTGTATTCTGCTTTACTTTCATATTTTTGCCATTTCTGTGATTTGCTTTTTCCACTCATGGGGTGGCCATGGTGTTCTACTTTGAACAGTATCCATGGTTTTCTTTGTTTTGTGACTGTCTGTGGGAAGATGAATCTCAGGGTTGTATACTGCATATATATTTGAATAATAAATGCACTTTGATACTTTGACTCTTGTTTCTATTTCTTTATTAGTGCCTGGCTAAAGGAGTGAGAATGGATCCCAGGTTGGCGATATGTTCCTCCTGCAAGATGCAGGTGATCTTCCAGCAGGTGGAATGAGCTTCCAGTAGAAGTGGTTGAGGCAGGTTCTGTATTGTCATTTAAAGTAAAATTGGATAGGTATAAGGATAGGAAAGGAATGAAAGGTTATGGGCTGAGTGCGGGCCAGTGAGACTAGGTGAGCGTAAGCGTCGGCATGGGCTAGAAGGGCCGAGATGGCCTATTTCCTTGCTGTAATTGTTATATGGTTATCTTGGAAACTCCAGATTTCTAGAAGAATGCCACGTCTATGAGAGCAATAATGCATCTAGCAGCAGCGCCTTACAGAGCAGGTTAGGGAAATGGAGCTGCAACTGGATGGCCTTTGGTCATGTGGGAGAATGAGGAGGTGATAATTGCAGGAGTCAGGTAGCTGTGTGACTTACAGGAGAGGGAAAGGTAATAGGCAGACAGTGCAGAGTACCCCTGTGGCCATTCCCCTCAATATCAAGTATACCGCATTGGATAGCGTTAGGTGGATTGACCTAGCAGTAGAAAGCCACAGTAGTCTGGTCCCTGGCACTAACTCTGGTTCTGTGATCCAGAAGGGAAGGACAGAAAAGAGGCAAGTTTAATTGATATGGGATTCATGGGTTAGGGAAATAGAGAGGAGGTTTTGTGGATAAGAACGAGATCCCCAGATGTTATGTTGCCTCCCAGGTGCCAGGCTCAGAGACATCGCAAATCAAGTCCATAGTATCCTTCAGGGGAAGGGTGAGCACCCAGAGTTCATGGTCTGAGGCACAGGCATGAAGGGTAGCGAGGTTCTGCAAAGTGAGTTCTGAGATTTAGGCACTAAATTAAAGGACATGATCTCCATGGTTGTGATCTCAGGATTGTGCCAGTGTGGCCAGAAATAGGAAGACAATACAGTTTTACACATCGCTAAGAAGATGGTGCAGGAGAATGAACTCTAGATTTTTGGATCCTTGGTCTCACTTCCAGGAAAAGTGCCACCTGTGTAAATGAGATGAGTTGCACCTGAACTGGATGGCACAAATCTCCTTGTGGGAAGGTTTGCTAGTGCATCTCTGGGGCAGATAGTGGAATGATTGTGGGGAAATACATTGTTAAGCCTACATACAAAGAGAGGAATTAAAAACTTGAGCATGCTGGGAATAATATTCTGACTTGCACAAATTTAAATGTAGGGAGTATTGTAGATAAAGCAGATCAACTTAGAGCATGGATCTGCACATGGAATTATGATATTGTAATCATTAGTGATACTTGGTTGCAGGATGGGTCGGACAGACAGATAGATCAATGTTCCAGCATTCCATTGTTTTAGATGTGATAGAGGGTGAGGGATTAGAGGGGGAGGGTTTAAAGGGGGAGGGGTTGAATCACTCATCAGGCAAAATATCATTGTGGTACTCAGACAGGAGTTATCTACTGAGGTTATATGGGTGCAACTGAGGAATAAGAAAGGAGGACCAAGTAAATGGGATTATATTATAGAACATACAATAGTAAATGGGATTATATTATAGAATATACAATAGGCAGTGGGATTTTGAAGCTCAGATTTGTAGAGAAGAAGCAACCTCATGCCCTATTTGTAGAGGTTGTCAAATGTGTTCAGGAAAGTTTCTTTAATCAATATAGAGAGGCCCCAACTAGAGAGAGTGCAATACTAGATCTCCAATTAGGGAATGAGACAGGGCAGGTGACAGACGTGTGTGTAGTGGAATGTTTTGCATCTAGTGATCATAATGCCATCTACTTCAAGGTAATTATGGAGAGGGATATGCCTGGCCCACGGGTTGAGATTCCAAATTGGAGAAAGGTCAATTTTGATGGTATCTGAAAGGATCTGGCAAATCTGCACTGGGAAAGGCTGTTTCCTGGCAAAGGTGTACTTGATAAGTGGGAGGACTTCAGTAATGAGGTTTTGAGAGGACAGAGTTTGTATGTTCCTATCAGAATTAAAGGCAAGGATAACATTTTAGGGAAACTTGGGAGATCTTAAATAGATTTTCTGCCTCTGTATTTATTCAGGAGGGACACAGGGTCTATAGACTGGGCGAGAAGCTGACAGTAATGCAGGTGGATGCTTCCCTGGTGTCATGGATTATTGATTACCTGACTGGCAGACCACAGTACGTGTGCTTGCAACACTGTGTGTCAGACAGAGTGGTCAGCAGCTCTGGGGCTCCACAGGGGACTGTCCAGTCTCCCTTTCTCTTCACCATCTACACCTTGGACTTCAACTACAACACAGAATCTTGTCATCTTCAGAAATTTTCTGATGACGCTGCCATAGTTGGATGCATCAGCAAGGGAGATGAGGCTGAGTACAGGGCTACGGTGGGAAACTTTGTCACATGGTGTGAGCAGAATCATCTGCAGCTTAATGTGAAAAAGACTAAGGAGCTGGTGGTGGACCTGAGGAGGGCTAAGGCACCGGTGACCCCTGTTTCCATCCAAGGGGTCAGTGTGGACATAGTGGAGGATTACAAATACCTGGAAATACAAATTGACAATAAACTGAACTGGTCAAAGAACACTGAGGCTGTCTACAAGAAGGGTCAGAGCCATCTCTATTTCCTAAGGAGACTGAGGTCCTTTAACATCTGCCAGTCAACGCTGAGGATGTTCTACAAGGCTGTGGTGGCCAGTGCTATCATGTTTGCTGTTGTGTGCTGGGGCAGCAGGCTGAGGGTAGCAGACACCAACAGAATCAACAAACTCATTCGTAAGGTCAGTGATGCTGTGGGGGTGGAACTGGACTCTCTGACGGTGGTGTCTGAAAAGAGGATGCTGTCCAAGTTGCATGCCATTTTGGATAATGACTCTCATCCACTCCATAATGTACTGGTTTGGCACAGGAGTACATTCAGCCAGAGACTCATTCCACCGAGATGTAACACTGAGTGTCAAAGGAAGTCATTCCTACCTGTGGCCATCAAACTTTACAACTCCTCCCTCGGAGTGTCAGACACCCTGAGCCAATAGGCTGGTCCTGGACTAATTTCCACTTGGCATGATTAACTTATTATTATTTAATTATTTATGGTTTTATATTGCTATATTTCTTCACTATTCTTGGTTGGTGCAGCTGTAACAAAACCCAATTTCCCTCAGGATCAATAAAGTATGTCTGTCTGTCTGTCTAGAAGTAAGGCAAACCAGCAGTGAGGCCCTGGACCAAATGCAGAATAGAGAGAAGGACGAGGTGTTTGCTGTCTTGAGCAAATTATGGGGGATAATAGCCTGACAAAGTGTTCTCTTGTGGGGGGCTAATGCAGTAATTGCAGGGAACTCAGCAGAGATATTTAAAACATCCTTAGCCATGGGTGAGGTGCCTGAGGATTGGAAGATAGCTAAAGTTGTTCTACTGTTTAAGAAAAGCACTAAGAATAATCCAAGAAATCATAGGTTAATGTACCTGATGTCAGTAGTGGGTAAGTTATTGGAGGTTATTCTAAGGGACCAGATACATAAGGATTTGGAGAGACAGGAATAGATTGGAGATAATCAACATCTCTTTATGCATGGGAGCTCATGTCTAACCATCATTCTGGAGTTTTTTGAGCAAGTTACCAGAAAAGTAGATGAAGGCAAGGCAATGGATGTTGTCTACATGGACCTTAGCAAGGCCCTTGACAAGGTCCATTTGGGAGGTTGGTCGAGAACTTCCAGTTGTTTAGCATCCAAGATGAGGTAGGAGATTGGATGAATCATTGGCTTTGCAGGAGAAGAAAGAGAGTGGTAGTATATGGCTGCCTCTCTGACTGGAGGCCTGTGATTAGTGGCTTGCTGTAGGTATCGGTGCTGGTTCCGTTGTTGTTTATCATCTATTTCAACAGTCTGGATGATAATGTGCTAAACTGGTTAGTGGATCTGCAGATGACAGCAAGATTGGGGATGTAGTGGACATTGAGGAAGACTATCAAGCTTACACGATAAGCAGTAGGATACCAAGGAGAGGAATACAGATCCATAATTCCTTGAAAGTGGTGTCACAGGTAGATAGGGTCATAAAGAAAGCTTTTGGCACATTAGCCTTTGCATGACACATGGGTTTCCTCTGGGTGCTCTGACTTCCATCCGCAGTCTAAAGACATAGTTGGCTAATCGGTCATTGTAAATTTGCCCCGTGATGAAACTACGATTAAATCAGGGGATTGCTGGAAGGCTGGAAGGGCCTATTGTGCACTGTATCTCAATAAGTAAACTTGTAACCTTCATAATGAGCAATCTGATTCGATCTGTCTGATAAACATTTGTCAGGCCCCTCTATTTCAGATAACACAACACAAACAAGAGAATTGTAGGCGGTTGATGTTCATACAGTTCGTTCAGAAATAATTATTCTTATCTGTCATTTCTGTTTACTATTGTAGAAAATGAGTAACAGTTTGTGGATTATATGAGAAATTAATTTCAATCAATAAAAAGCCAATGATTATAACATAATAAACACAGAAAATGTAGGAGGAACTCAGCATGGTAGGTATCTATGGAGAGGGATTATTATAATTTTTATTACCTGAGGACTTTTAACAGTTGTCTCCTATTCTGCTTTATGTCTGTTACAGTACAAAAAGAAATCACTTTCGGAAGTATGAAGTTCACCAATTGCACCTTGTACTCTCAATTGATTTCTTTCTGAGCTAATTAAGCATGAAATGGTCAATTTTCCTAAACTATCCTTTCTTTTACAGATCATTGCCCCAAAGGATAATCCTCAGATGTCACATTATAAGAAATTTAAAGGGAAATCTGAAGAAAATCTATATTATGCTCAAAAGTCATGTGATCTTCAGTATAGCTTTAGAAGCCATAACATAGCAGATTAGTTTGAATGTAGTTTGAACAGTCAGCCGATGTGTGCATTATCCCTGCTTGTAATTCATATTACCCTGAGCAGTAGTACCATCTATTCATGATCGACAAATTTGAATTTTGATTCACCGAAATTGTTTCATTCTGCAACACAATCTATCTAGTTTCCCACATTCACAGCCACATTCAGAACAAGAGTCAAATTACAAATGGGAACACTGCAATTGTAGATCTTTAGTTCAAAGTGCCAAGGACAAGCATTTCATAATAAGTTGCTTTTCTCACTTAGAAATTGGCATCAATGATTTGGACTACAGCATTTGAAACGTATAGAATGCATAAGGGAAAGAAACAATCTTTGATAGAAAAATGTAACTGTTTCTTCACATTGAATTAACCGGTGAAACAGCCAGGGAAGCGCAAAAAAAATCAATCAGCTCTTGAGGATGACAGAAAATAACATTTCAGTTGGAAACCTTCATCAGAATGGGAAGGTCAGGCTGGGGAAATGGGCATTGCTAAAAGAAGAGACTTGAAAGCTTCTACAGAAACTAAAACATTAAATAAACACTGCTGGAAACATTCAGCTGCTCAGGCAACAGTTACAGGGAAAGAAATAGCACTTTGTGTTTCGGTTGATGGGCTTGAAGAATTTCATTTTTTTAAATTCTTATTTCCAATACCTGCAATATTTTGCTTTTGGGCTCAAAATATTAATCCCACATTTGAATAATGCAGATGAAGCCACTTAACAATCCCAGCATTTCTTGTTTTGATTTCCAAGAAATGATGTATTCAAAGTTCAAAGTTCAAAAGTTCAAAGTAAATTTATTATCAAAGATAATTTTCTTGTGGGCATACTCAATTAATCTATAGAATAGTAGCCATAACAGAGTCAATGAAAGACTGCCCAACTCAGGCATTGAATGAGTGGGATTAATATTTTAAGGCAACAAACTGCGCAAATATAAAAAGAAATAATAATAATAAGTAGTATTTATTAGGAATATGAGATGAAGAGTCCTTGAAAGTTAGTCCATTAGTTGTGGGAACATATCAATGATGGAGCAAGTGAAGCTGAGTGAGGTTATCCCCTTTGGTTCCAGAACCCAATGGTTGAGTGAGAATAATTTTTTGAACCTGGTGGTGTGGGTTCTCAGAATCCTGTACCTTCTTCCTGATGGCAGCAGCGAGAAGAGAATATGACCTGCATGGTGGGGGTCCCTGATGATAGATGCTGCTTTCCTGTGAGAGCATTTGATGTAGATGTGCTCAATAGTTGGGCTTTATTGTGATGGACTGAGCCATATCCACTATTTTTTGTAGGGTTTTCCATTCAAGGGCATTGATATTTCCATACCAGACTGTGATGCAGCCAATCAATATAATCTCACTACATATCTATAGAAGTTTGTTGAAGTTTTAGATGTAATGCCAAATCTCACCAAACTCCTAAGGAAGTAGAGGCGCTGCCACGCTTCCTTCTTAAGCACTTACGTGCTGGGCCCAGGACGGATCTTCCGAAATAATAACACTGAGGAATTTAAATTTGCTGACCCTCTCTGACTGTGATCCTTTGATGAGGACCGTCTCATGGACCTCTGGTTTCCTCCTCCTGAAGTCAATAATCAGATCCTTGGTCTTGCTGCCACCACTAAGCCAGATTTTAAATCTCTCTCCTATATACAGATTCATCACCACCTTTGATTCGGCCTAAGACAGTGGTTTCATCAGCAAACTTGAATATGACATTGGAGCATTGGAGCTGTGCTTAGGCACACCGTCATTAGTGTAAAGCGAGTAGAACAGGGGACTAAGCACACAGCCTTGTGGTGTACCTGTGCTGATGGAGATCATGGAAGAGTTATTGCCATCCCAAACTTTTGACTGAGCTTATAGATGAAAATCTATTTCTTCTAGTGGTAGGACATTATTAAATCAACATTCAGTTAGGCTGATATTGACTTTCAACTTTGGACAATACTCCAAATTTGGCTCCACCAATGTCTTATACAACTTCTAAATAACATCCCAATTGCTGTACTCAATACTTTGCAATATGAAGGCCAGTGAGCCATAAAAGCTCTTTACAACGCAATCTACCTCAGAATTGTTTATCTGTATTCCCAGATCCCTATGTTCTATTGCACTCTTCAGTGCCCTACCGTTCCCTGTGTAAGTCCTAATCTGGCTTGTCCTCCCAACATACAGCAACCCATACTTGTCTGCATTAAGTTTCATCTGTCATTTTTCAGCCCATTTTTACAGCTGGTCCAGATCATACTACAAGCTTTGATAGCCTTTCACGCTGTCCACTACACCCTCAGTCTTGGTGTCATCCGTACGTTTGCAGATCCAGTTTACTACATTATCATCCAGATCATTGATATAGATGACAAGCAGCAATGTACCCAGCATCGATCCCTGTGGCACACCACTAGCCACAAGCCTCCAGTTAAAGTGGCCTGTGACTAGTGGTATCCCCTCTCTAAGTTCTCCCAAGAAGCCAATGTCTTTATCTAGTTTACTACTTCATCCTGAATGCCAACCAACTGAACTTTCTTAACCAACGTCCCATGCAAAACCTCCTCAAAGGTTTTACTAATATTCATGTAGATAACATTCACTGTCATTTATTCATCAGCTTTCTTGGTAACATCCTCAAAAAACTCTATAAGATTGGTTAGACAGTAATGAGCTTAATGACACGTCCGCTGGGTTCCTCCAGCATTTTGTGTGTGTTGATGTGGTTAGACATGACTTTACATGCACAGAGCCATGTTGACTATTCCTAATCAACCCCTGTCTATCCAGATTCATATCCCGTAGCATTATCCCATTCCCTTAGAATACCTTCCAATAACTTACCCACTACTTATGTTGACATCACCAGCTTATAATTTCCTGGCTTATATTTAGAGCCTTTCTTAAACAGCAGAACTACATTAGCTATCCTCCAGTCCACTGACATCTTACCTTCTCACATCAGTTCATAGGAAGAAAGCATTAACCTTTTTATTAGTCGAAAAATAAACCACGGCATAGTGAATCAAGGAACAGGCGCTGCTCCTCCTCAACATGACGAGAATAAAGAAATCTTTTGTTGTTAAAGATTCTATTGCAAATATCAAAACAGCTTTTTGACAAAGGCTGTGTGTTTAACAAAGATTAAATCAATTCTATTATTTTACAGGTATCAGATTTCTTCAAATATATCCACGTTTTACATGCTTATTACAACAATGACAGTAACCTTTCCAGATATTATAGATACTATTTTTTCAGAAACAACAATTTAAGCAAAGGGTCGTGTACAGTTTTTTAAAGAGATTATTCTGGTTCATAATAAGATCAACTAAAATACTTACTTTTGTTATGTGTGTCATTTAGATAGCTGAAGATAACTCAAAATATCTATTAAATATTTAAACTTAAATTCCAGTTTGAAACTAAGTTTCTATATTTAAACATGAATTTTTTTGTACAGGGTATTCATGTGTCTGCTACATTGCCATCAGCCCCGTAAGATAACCACCATCATATACTATCACCAAAATCAGCTGTTGTTTTCTTTCAAGAATTCACTGCTCCCAGTATGCAATCATGGTTCAGATGAATTAGCTGAGACAAATGGTCTGTCTCCCAACTATATGGCAACTATTTATTCAATGGCTCCCAGAAGAGTGAACATTTGACATTGACTGTTAGGTAATATAAGGAACCATGCAGTACAATCAGATAGGCATGTGAATGAAACATTTTTGATCCAAAATCACAGCTGTCAGAATTTTATTAGATAAACATGAAAGTAGAAGTCAGAGTTCAGAATAAATGTGTCCCAAATGCCCACCTTCCATCGTTCACAACATTTGTGTTCATACTTCATTCGTCTATCAACCAAAATAATTATTGCAGCACTGGTAAACATTAACAGAAAGTAAACAGATCTGTAAAGTTGTTCTCAACAGAAATCATTTATATTTAAGTATCTTAGCACACATTCTGAATTCTGAATTGCTATTCTTCCTCCATCCTGTTCATTAAAGCCTCATTTTACATTTCAGGATGTTTGTAAAATGTCTTTAGAACAGGTGATTAAGATGCAAACTAATGTCTTTATTTGCAGAATTAGAAGAGAGCCTCTGTCCAGTTTATGAATCTGAGACCAAGATGTATTACATTGATCTGTTTAATACTGACAAGCATTCTGTTTTACTAAAATATTATACACAAATGTATACTCGTTTTCCTTTGGGTCCACCTTAAATAAACATGTTTCCTAGGTTGTAGTGCCCTATTTGCCCTTAATATTGCATTCTCAGTAAATTTTACAGCATTATGGATTAGATACTCAGCATCAATGGAGCATTCTTTATTATACAGTCATCATATTCATTTTATTCACACAACTGATATCCCCAGTTGTAACTCTCAAGGATGCCAGTATCAATGAAAAACAACATAACCATAATCCTAGTGTGCTCATTTGAAACCAGATTTGCTTTATGTGAGAATTGCCTGCACTGTTGTTCCCATTTAATTTAATATTCTTTTCTTTTAAATTGTGAATCCAATTTTTCTCACATCTATGGATTCTCAAACGTGTTGTATTTTTGTTTTTCCTGACCAGTTAAGTGTTTGTGATAAATAAGTGTATTTTTTAATATTAATAATAAAACTGCATTAAAATTTAATTAAACCCACTATAATGTTTTTTTTTCTCTGATAATGCAACAGTACTAAGCTGCAGAACATAAATAGTAATGCAAAGACTTTCTGTTAATGTAAACTACCTATGCCTACACGTGAAGTCTATATGCAATGATTTCCTCCAGTGTTAAGGACATTGGAGGACAGTTACCATGATAACCAAGGAATGCCAATTTTGAAATCTTTATTCTTCTAATTTTCCTTGTGTCCCTTTTGCAATACAAAAGAAGTATTCAATATGAGTTTCAGGGACTCTTGTCATGAAATCCAGAGGTACTACAAAGGTTCCACATGTTTACTAATCATTTCATAGGTGGCATATTTATATTTAACTAAAGATATGGAAATCATTGTAACAAGTCATGGAAAAATACCTCTTGGCTTTCACTGCCTACACTTCAGATATGGATATGAATATGGGCTGGGACTATGGACTCTTTACAGTCTTATTGTTTTTTATATTTGTGCATTTCGCCTGATCTTTCTAATATTTTTTGGTGTCCTTGGGAGGTGGAGTTGGGTGGGGGTGGGGGGGGGGTCAATGTGCCTGTTCCGTTTTTGTTTGTTTTTTTGTGTGAGGAGGGAGGATTTGGGGCCCGATAATCATGCAGCCATTCCTTTCTTTCTTTGTTCTGGTACTATCTGGAGAAGAAGAGTTTCAGAGTTGTATCTATTGATAATAAGTGAACTTTTGAACCGCTCTGCCTCTCCAGAACTTCTCCTTAAAATATACCTCTGTAAAATATCCATGATCGCTGTAGATAGACAGATGGACATTCATCTTTGTAGGAGGTCTGCCTAGCTACTATCAACAAGATCATGGATCATCTGGCTATAACCTCAACTCTGCATTGCTATTAACCCCAGTAACATTTGACCACTCAGCTTATCAGGTATTTATCTATTCTTGCCTGCAAAATACTCAAAAGACAATTCTCTGAAGAAAGGTTCCAAAGACTCATAGGTCTATGAGAGGGTGTGGAGATACGGTATATTTCCTACAGAGGAAATACATCCTAAACCTATCTTTGTCAAGGTTTCTCAGGGTCATGCACATTAAAATCAAGTGCCATTTGTACTCCAGCCAACCCCGTCTAACCTTGCCTCACAAGGAAAACATAGTTTGCTAACAAACCAGCGTGAAAACTCTGAGCTTGTTTTCACTATTAAAGATGCTAAGTGTATGGTAGTTGTTGATATCACAGAAGTACTCCCAGCCATATGCCAAGTCAAGTTCATTACCATATGCACAAGTACAGTGAGGTACAGGAAAATTAAAAACTTGCTCACAGGCAAGTAGATGCAGACAGCACATGGAATATAAAGTATACGTAACTTATACATACAATTGAACAATACCCTGAGAAACAGAGAGGAAAGATGTGAATAAGGTTTAAAGAATACAGAGAAAATTTACAAGGATGGTGCCAGGACTGAAGAACCTAAGTTATAAGGAAAGATTGGATAGGTTAGGTTTTTCTTCCTTGGAAAATACAGGATTGAGAGGAGATTTTATAAGGAGATTTTATAAATTATGAGAGGTAAATGCAAGCAGGATTTTTCCATTGATGTTAGGTGGGACTACAACTAGAGGTCATGGGCTAATGGTGAAAGGTACAAAGTTTAAGGGGAACATGAGGGGAAAACTTCACAGAGGGTGGTGGCATGTGGAATGAGCTGACAGCACAAGTGTATGTGAGCTCTATTTCAATGCTTAAGAGAAGATTGGATAGGTACGTGGATGGTACGGGTATGTAGAGCTATGGTCTTGGTGCAGGTTTATAGAAATAGGTACGTAGTTTAAATGGTTTGGCACAGACTAGGGCCTGTTTCTGTGCTGTAATTCTTTGATTCTAAACCAAGACTTTGTACAACTAAAAACAATGAAGATACAATTGAAGCTAAGTCCATGCCAAGATCAGTTGCTGTCATCCAGTCCTCACTTAAAAGACAGGTGGACAGAATTTGAAAGCTATGGGTTGAGTGACTGAGGGCAGCCTTATTGCTACCTAAAACATTGTAATTCAATCCACTATGATTTCCCAAATGCAGTTCATGACAAATGAGATAACATGAGATAATATCTGGTAAAGGAGCCAAGGTGTGAAATGCTTCTAGATTAGTTAGGATCCAAAACTCATTGTAGGAACCAGATTGTAATGGGGAGATCTAAACCAGGTTCTCCTCAGCTGTCAACGTAAAGGATAGAGCAAAAGTTGATGAGTCATTGATAACAACTGTGAAAATGGACCAAGGATTTTAGTATTTAGCTCCAGGAAAGGCAGAGGGTACAGATGATATTGAGAACTTGCCAGTTATACTCAAGTAGACACCAACAATTCTGACATCGGCTTAGAATGAGAACAGTTCACACTATTTGGCCCAATTTTAGCAGATATCAAAGATCAGTACCAATTATTTATTTATTCACCTAGTGGCAACTTAATAAGGACACATCTGTACCTAATAACGTAGCCACTGAGGGTACCTTTGTGATCTGCTGCTGTTGCCCATCCACTTTAAGGCTCAACATGCTGGGCATTCAGAGATGCTTTTCTACACACTACTGTTGTAATGCGTGGTTATTGAGTTACTGTAGCCTTCCCGTCAAATTAAACCAGCCTGACCATTGTTCTCAGCACTCTCACATTAACAAGGCATTTTCACCCGCAGAACTGCAGCTGAGTGGATTTTTAAAATTTTGTTTTGTCTTTCACATCATTCTCTCTAAACTCTAGAGACTGCTGTGCATGAAAATCCCATGAGATCAGCCATTTCTGAGATAATCAAACCACCCCATTCAGCACCACATCATTTCACAATCTAAGTCATTTAGATTGTATTTCTTTCCCATTCTGCTATTTGGTTTGAACAAAAACTAAACATCGTGACCATGTCTGCATGCTTTTATGCATTGAGCTGTTGCCATATGATTGGCTGATTAGATACTTGACCATAAACTACAAGACCATAAGGCATATAAGCAGAGTTGGGCCATTTGGCCCATTGAGTCTGCTCCAACATTCAATTATAGCTGATCTTTTTCCCCTCCTGAGCCCACTCCCCAGCTTTCTCCCCTTAACGTTTGATGCCATGCCAAATAAATCTCTGCCTTAAATACATCCAATGACCTAGCCTCCATAACTGTCTGTGGTAACAAATTCCACAAATTCACCACCTTCTGGCTAAAGTAATTTTTCTGTATCTCTGTTTTAAATGGATGCCCCTCTATCCTGAGGCTGTGCCCTCTTATCCTAGACTCCCCCACCATGGGAAACATCCTTTCCATATCGACTCTATTTAGACCTTTCAACATTCGAAAGGTTTCAATGAAATCCTGCCCTCATCCTTCTAAATACCAGCAAGTACAGACCCAGAGTTATCAAAAATTCTTCATATGATAACCCTTTCATTCCCAGAAGCATCCTTGTGACCCTCTTCTGAACCCTCTCCAATCCCAGCACATCTTCTCTTCGATAGGGAGCCCAAAACTGTTCACAATACCCAAGGTCAGGCCTCACCAGTGCCCTATAAAGACCAAGCATCACAACCCTGCTCTTGTATTCCAGACCTCTTGAAATGAATGCGAAGATTGCATTTGCCTTCCTCACCACTGACTCAACCTGCAAGTTAACCTTTAGGGTGTTCTGCACAAGGACTACCAAATCCCTTTGCATCTCAGATTTTTGGATTTTCTCCCTGTTTAGAAAATAGTCTGGATATTTATTTCTACTACCAAAGTGCATGACCATGCATTTTCCAACATTGTATTTCCTTTGCCACTTTCTTGCCCATTCTCCTAATCTGTCTAAGTCCTTCTGCATCCTATCTGTTTCCTCAATGCTACCTGCCCTCCACCAATCTTTGTATCATCTGCAAATTTGGCAACAAAGCCATCTATTTGATCATCTAAATCACTTATATACATCATAAAAAGAAGCAGTCCCAACACTGACCCCTAAAGAACACCACTAGTCATAAGCAGCCAACAAGAAAAGGATCCTTTTATTCCCATTCACTGCCTCTTACCTATCAGCCAATGCTCTAACCATGCCAGTAACTGTCCTGTAATACCATGGGCTCTTAACTTGGTAAGCAGCCTCATGTATGACACCTTGTCAAAGGCCTTCTGAAGGTCCAAATTTACAACATCCACTACATCCCCTTTATCCATCCAACTCGTAATCTGCTCAAAGAATTCCAACAGGTTCATCAAGCAAGATTTTCCCTTAAGAAAGCAATGCTGAATTTGTCCTATCTTGTCTTGTGTCACAAAGTACTCCATAACTTCATCCTTAACAGTTGACTCCAACATTTTCCCAACTACTGAGGTCGGGTTAACTGGTCTATAATTTTCTTTCTGCTGCCTTACTCCTTTCTTAAAGAGTGGAGTAACATTTGCAATTTTCCAGTCCTCTGGCACCATGCCAGAGTCCAATGATTTTTGAAAGGTCATTACTAATGCCTCCACAACTTCTACCGCTACCTCTTTCAGAACCCTAGGGTACAGTTCATCTGCTCCGGGTGACTGATCAACCCTTAGGTCTTTCAGCTTTTTGAGCACCTTCTCTCTTGTAACAGCAACTGCACTCACTTCTCTTTCCTCACACCCTACAACATCTGGCATACTGCTAATGTCTTCCACAGTGAAGACTGATGCAAAATACTCTTTTAATTCATCTGCCATCTCCTTGGCCCCTGTTATTATTTTTCAGGCCTCATTTTCTAGTGGTCCTGTATCCACTCTCAACTTTCTTTTATTTTTGACACACTAAAAAAAATTGTTACTATCCATTTTGATATTGCTTGCTAGCTTGCTTTCATATTTCATCTTTTCCCTCCTAAAATTATTTTAGTTGCTCTCTGCAGAATTTTAAAAGCTTCCCTATCATCCTGCTAGTTTTAGCTTTATTATATGCCCTCTCTTTTGCTTTTACATTAGCTTTGATTTCCCTTTTCAGCCACAGTTGTACTATTTTGCTATTTGAGTATTTCTTCATTTTTGGAACACATCTGTCCCGCACCGTCTTCATTTTTCCCAGAAGCTCAAGCCATTGCTGCTTTGCCATCATCCCTGTCAGCATCTCCTTCCAATTTACTTTGGCCAACTCCTCTCTCATACCATTGTAATTTCCTTTACTCCACTGAAATACTGCCACATCAGACTTTACTTTCTCCCTATCAAATTTCAAGTTGAACTCAATCATATTGTGATAATTGCCTCCTAGGGGTTCTTTTACCCTAAGATCCCGAATCACCTCCAGTTCATTACATAACAGCCAATCCAGTATAGCCGATCACCTAGTAGACTCAAGAAAAACTGCTCTAAAAAGCCATCACATAGGCATTCAACAAACTCACTCCCTTGAGTTCCATTTCTGAACTGATTTTCCCAATCGACCTGCATGTAGAAATCTCTCAAGACACCTTTTCTATTGCCTGTTGTAACCTGTGATCCACATCGCAGCTGCTATTGGGAGGCCTGCCATCAGGGTCCTTCTAAATGAAGCCCATAAGGATTCAACTTCTTCTGATCCTATGTCACATCTTTCTACTGATTGATGCCATTCTTTACCAGTAGAGCCACACCACCCCCTCTGCCTACCTTCCTATCCCTCCAATACTACATTTAACCTTGGACATTCAGCTCCCAACTATAACCATCCTTCAGTCATGATTCAATGATGGCCACAACATCATACCTGACAATCTGTAATAGTGCAACAAGATCATTCACCTTATATCTGATACTCCGTGTATTTAAGATATAACATTTTGAGTACTGCATTTGCTACTCTTTTTGATTCTCCATCCTTAATGCTCTGATACTCACACTGCAAGCTGCAATTCTGTCCTATCATCTGCCTGTTCTTCCTGACAGTCTGACTGCATGCTATCTTTGATTTATAACCATCTGTCCTATACTGAACACAAAGTACACTGCAGATGCTGTGGTCAAGCCAAGACGTCTAAAAAGGCTGGATGAACTCAGCAGGTCAGGCAGCATCCGTTGAAATAAACAGTCAACGTTTCAGTCCAAGACCCTTCGTCAGGACTAAGGAAGGTCAGGGTAGGGGCCCTATAAAGAAGGTGGGTGGAGGGTGCAAAACCAATCAGAGGAAAGATCAAGGGGTGGGGAGGGGAAGCAGGGAGGGGGTAGGCAGGAAAGGTGAAGAAGGAATCTAAGGGAAAGCACTATGGGTAGTAGAAGAAGGCAGAGTCATGAGGGAGGTGATAAGCAGCTGGAGGAGGAGACAGAGTGAAAGTGGGATGGGAGGAAGGGAGAGGGAGGGAATTACTGGAAGTTGGAGAATTCGATGTTCATGCCAAGGGGCTGGAGACTATCCAGACGGTACCACACCACTAAGGACATCTTTCCCTCTCTACTCCTCTCTGCTTTTCACAAGGATCATTCCCTCCGTGACTGCCTGGTCCACACATACCTCCCCACAGATCTCCCACCTGGCACTTATCCCTGCAAGCGTAAGTGCTACACCTGTCCCTACACCTCATCTCTTACCATCATTCAGGCTCCGAACAGTCCTTCTAGGTGAGGCAACACTTCATTTGTGAGTCTGTTGGGGTCATCTATTGCATCCGGTGCTCCCGGTGCGGCCTCCTCTACATCAGCGAGACCCGACACAGATTGGGGGACCATTTCGTCGAGCACCTACACTCCATCCACCACAACAGACGATCTCCCGGTTGCCACCCACTTGAACTCTCCTTCACATTCCCATTCGGATATGTCCATACATGGCCTCCTCTATTGCTATGATCAGGCCAAACTTTGGTTGGAGGAACAATATCTCATCTACCGTCTGGGTAGTCTCCAGCCCCTTGGTATGAACATTGAATTCTCCAACTTCCGTTAACTCCCTCCCTCTCCTTTCCCCCATCCCACCTTCACTCTATCTCCTCTTCTAGCTGCCTATCACCTCTCATGACTCTACCTTCTTCTACTACGCATAGTGCTCTCCCCTTAGATTCCTTCTTCACCTCTCCTGCCTATCCCCTCCCTGCTCCCCTTCCCCACCCCTTGATCTTTCCTTTGATTGGTTTTGCACCCTCCCCCCACCTTCTTTATAGGGCCCCTGCCCCCTCCTTCTTTAGTCCTGACGAAGGGTCTCGGCCCGAAACGTTGACTGCTCATTTCAACGGATGCTGCCCGACCTGCTGATTTCATCCAGCTTGTTTGTACATCCTATATTGAGTCTCTTCGCTCTGGTTCTCCCCCTCCCCTGCCAGATTAATTTTAACCCTCCTCACAGCACTAACAAACCTGCCTGGGAAAATACTGGTCCCCCTTGGGATCAAGTGCAACCCTCTGTACAGGTCATACCTCCACCAGAAGAGATCTCAATGATCCAAGGGTAAGCATTAATAAGCTAACAAAGTAGCCACTGAGTGCAGATTGGCAGAGTGAATATCACACCTTCCACCATCAAAGAGAGAGTGGACGCTGGAATCGGAAGGGACAGACAATCTTCTGGAACAACTTAGCAAGTTAAGCAGCATCTGTGGAGTTGATGTGATTTTTGATAGTTTGTTCTTGGTGCCTGATTTCAATCTTAAACATCTTTGTTCCCTGTCCCAGCACAGACGTTGCTCTACCTGCTGAGTTCCTCCAGCAGAAATGTTGTTTATCTACACCTTGCAGTTGGCTGGCAACAGCTTTATTAGATTCTCTTGACTTGTGTAAATAATAATCCACATCCTTCCCATACTGCAATGTTTAGCAGCACTGTGGGGAAATGAGCCATTTTGACTTTGGAGAATGGTGTATAGCACATCATTTCAATGTTATCATCTGCTAATCAACGTGCTGGATCACCATTTCCATTGACTTCACCCTTAACCAAATGAGCAACTACATGGTCAGCGGTGAGCCATATGCATTTGCCACTGGGCTCTGTAAAACTGCCCTCCTTAACTAATGCATATCGTCCACTCTATTCCTCACATCTGGGCCTTCTACTGAGTAATAGAATGACGTGCAGGAGTAAGAGGTCGGGCAGAAGAAGACCCCACTGCAAAATTGCTGGAGAGTTGAATCTGCCACACATAATGGCTTAACTGGCTAACTGGGCTGTTGAAATTTGTGCCATTAGATAACTCTCAGAATATGTTAACAATGAATAACTCTACTGAAACTTTTGAAACTTTCCATAAACAAATTAAGTGTCAACCATATTTAAAATATTTGATACAATTAGAAGTATTTGAAGGCATTTAAACAATTAAACTTATATATTTTAGCTGTCGTAACCTTTGTCACATCGGCATTCACCTCCACCAAAAGCAATGATTGAACTTCCTGCAGGTTTTTGTGGTAAGTTCTCTGCATGAATAGTCATTCCAAGATGGACTCTGAGGATTAAGAAAATTAAGTAATTAAGAAAACACAAGCTTTCCCACTGAACATCAGCATTTGTACAGAAATCCCAAAGTTACTGATTGTTCTGTGCGGAAATGCCGATATGCACACCAGAGCAAAAGCATCTGTGTTTTTTCTGTGTGGGTCTTTAGCAAAACACATTTAGGGAGAATCATTCCCGGAATTCCTGCTCATTCTTATTTTTCACTTCAATTGATTTTAAGAGATTGATGATGGCAAGCCGAACGCCCATGACACTCCTATGTGCTCCCCCAGCAAGTGCTGGAGCACAGATTTATAAACGTTTACATTTAATTGTCTAGCCATATGAGGGATGAAGAATAGAATGTTCTTGTGTATTGAATACCCATGAAGTCTTCATATATAGTTATGTATATACGGTCTTACATCAGACTGCCAATAACAGGTACACAGAGAGTGGATGGCATCTGGAACGCACGGTGGTGGAATATGATATGATCACTACTTTTAAAAGCCATTTAGGTAGGCACATAAATATACAAAGCATAGAAGTATGTGGTTTTAACGTGAGCTAATCGCTGCTGCTGCCTGTAAGGAGTTTGCAGGTTCTCCACGTGACTCTGTCGGTTTCCTCCAGATGCTCCAGTTTGCTGCCACAGTCCAAAGATGTACCGACTGGTAGGTTAATCGGTCATTGTAAATTGTCCCGTAATGAGGCTAGCTTTAAGTAGGGGGCTGCTGGGCAGCATCACTCAAAGGGCCTAAAGGGCTTATTCTGCACTGTATCTCAATAAATAAATAAATGAATACATAAATGTATTAGTGTAGATGAACAAAGAGGTCAACTAAGGCTTCTTTTCTGTACAATTCTACGTTGCTATGGTAATGGGGGGAGATGTGTAAGGTCCATAAGGGTCAGAGCCATAGTATCTGGAAACTCTGGAGAATTGGGTAACTTTGATATCCTGCCCATATTACCAACTTATTTCAGTGTTTCTAAGGTGATGCTCATTGAATCCATGCTAAAAGGAAAGAGCTGGAAAAAAGAGAGGAAGAAGCTGAAGCTAGAAAAGGCCTTGGAAAGAAAAGAGTTCTAAGACAGATTCAAAGAAAGGTCTGGAGAAGATCCGATGAGAGGATTGAGTGTGGTATTTGACAAAAATTATCTTCGGAAACTTCTTTAAATGGCACTTGTTGGATAACTGAGATAAATACTAAAATAATTGAATCGCAATATTACTATATGAGGAGGGATAATAAAATAGAACCCATGACATCCAGGAATGTTGAAGTGAGGATGGTTAAGTGTTAATGAGCTCTGTCCATGATACCCAGTACTCAAACAAGCAATAAGGAATAACTTAACTTAATAACTAAATAATTTAATTTAATAACTAAATAACTTCAGCTTAATTCAGCTGTATCTAATGATTTTTTTCTTGTATCAAGCCATTTTAAAGCCTTAATTATCTTCCTTTAAGCTTTTATTCATTTCAGGAACTGCATATTGTTGAATTCTCCAATATGGGACAAGTAGATTCTTCATACCTTCCCTTAGATACATTTCAAAGAAGTAACTTAGTCTTAACCATAGACAATCCAGCAAAGGCTCCTGCCAGGTAGGATTGCAGTTTTTTGTAAGAGAGTATCTAGCCTCTTTAACCAATACTACTCCTGTTGAACATTAGTTTATCTTCCAGATTAGGTGGAAATGGAGACCATCACAAGCATCTGCAGTCTAATCATAAAGATAATCCAGAAAAAAAGGCATTCTACTTCCCAATTATCTGCCTAAATATTTTACTCTCAATCAGCTTATCATTAATAAAAATGGCACACTGAATGGATTCGAATCTGTTTTATATTCAAACACACAGCCATAAGTCATATTCATAAAACAACCCAAGACTGTACTTATGGTTGACTGGAAACAGAACAAGAAAACACTCACACAGATTTAATTTCACATATGAAATACTCAAGAATCATTGTACCCACCATATCTGTTTGTTAAGGGATTATTGAAATATTCCTCGTGATGTTGGTTACTATTCAAACAAAACGTATGATTGAACTGTTAAAGTAACAGTGTTTGCCTGGCTCGTTACATTCCACTGATGCACATTTCATTATTCATTCATTTTATTTCTGTATTTAAACTTAGTAAAAAGTTTATTTTGAAATAAACACATTAACAATTTATCCATAAAACATGTACTTAATATCAACACGAGGAATCTGCAGATGCTGGAAATCCAAAGCAACACACACAATGCTGGAGGAGCTCAGCAAGTCAGACAGCATCTATGAAAGTGAACAGATCATCGACTTTTTGGACTGAGACCCTTCTTCAGGACTAAAAAAGGGTTGGAGAATACCCAGACAGGATATAAGGTGTTGCTCCTTCACCCTGAAGTTGGCCTCACTTTGGCACAAGTGGCTGCCATGGACCCACATATCGGAATGGGAATGAGAAACAGAATTAAAATGTTTGGCACTGGGAAGTCCCGCCCACAGTAGATGGTGCAGAGGTGCTCCTTGAAGTGGTCCCCTAATTTAATATTAAGTTATTGAACCCCAGGAGTTCAACTTACTCCAAGTTTAAAAAAAAAGATCATTTAAATTTTTCTTTGAAGATACATTCAATTAGGGCAGAATTTAATCATAGCTCAAGATAATTAGGATGACACTGGGGAACTTTGGACAGGTCCGATCACATAATATTTGTCAGTCTATATATTTTATCACTCCAATTTAACTTGCAGATCTACAGGACCACGTCTCTAGTGCCTAAAGGAACTTGGGCAAAGAGACTGGATGGAGGTTGTTCGTTGGAAAGGGGGGATTGTGAAGGACATGAAATATCCAGCTCTTGGCCTTCAGCAAATTGTACTGTCCAAGCAAGAACTTTTCAGTTTGATTTATCCATCTCATTTGCCTTCAGCCACTTTCCCGCTCTGCATGCGGGTTTTCTGGGGCTCTAGGATGTAATCATAGGTAGGTCACTTTTCTAGCCACAGCATCGCTCTCTCCTCCAAAGCTTGTAGGTTCCTTAGCAGAAATCTAGGACCCAGAATGGTTTATAAAGCAGAGGGAATATATTAAATGAGTCACAGCATATCATTCTGCCAGTAACATGCAGTGCATGAACTCAGAGAAATCGTTGCTATTTCATAATATAGATAACTCTGTGAGGATTCGCTTCCCTCCAAGTCAGAAAGAAAATGTTCATGAGCTACTTGTTAAGATGTTTTATATGTAAATAATATGTTTTAAAATGCAATACTAATAACCAGCAGTATTACTGACTCATCTTTTAAATTACTCTCTATATCCTACAGCATTGCGGTTTAGAGGAGGGAAGGTACAGAGACATTAGAGTTATATTTCCCTGTTAAGCCATGGCAGGAAATGTTGCTTTCAGCACAACAGTTCTGTTGTATAAACTTTGGGGTGGCCCACATGGGCACATGTGTTCATATTCAAGAGGATGTCTATCGATCCATCCATCTATCTAGCCCATGCTGGGAATTTCTTTGAACCAGGCAAAGAAATGAAGGACGATGGTGTTAGACTGGGGGAGCTCAGAAGCTCTGGAGGAAAGGAATTGTCAACATTGCAGGTTGAAACTGTGCATCAGGACTGAGAATAGAGGGGCAAGATGGCCAAGATGAAGAGAGGAAGGGGAGTGGTGAGACACATGACTGAGGTGCAGCATCTCTATAGCTGAACCACTATGTCTCCCCCCATACTGAAAGCCAGTTAATCTACAGAACAAATGGGAAACTACTCAATCTTCACTGCCTCCACTCCAGAACCAAAATCAAAAACTCAACATCCAGAAACATTAACATTGGAAGAAGTTAAATATCCCCCTAACAAGGGAAAGTGTCCCCACAATCCACTCCTCATGCTCCTCTTAATACTTTCCTTGGTTCTAGCGTCCGCACACACTAATCCCTTACATAAAACATGAATTCATCCCACCAGTAGTGGTGTCGGTATCCCTGGCTTTACACTCCTTTATTGCCTCTAGAATTGCTGGTATTCTCTGACCAATCTTGCCTTCAAGGACCAGTGTCTGTCACATCAATACTCTTGTGAAGGACCATTCCAGCTCCCGGTGATCCCGACCTAATGACCAGCTCTTTTCTTCACTCCCTGCCCCTTCTCAAGGACTGCTGTTAATGAACCACTTGGTACCTTTGCCCTACCTCAAAAAATACTACAAATGTCAGTGTCTGTTCCTGTTTTCCCCAATCGTAAATGCTGGATCTAGAGCCACAACACTCAACCGCTGCACAAAGCAACCAGGTTGGTGGCTGACAAGAGAAAATCTTCAGATGCTGGAAATAATTCCAAGCAACACACACAAAATGCTGGAGGAACTCAGCAGGCCAGGCAGCATCTATGAAAAAGGGTACAGTTGACATTTTGGGATGAGACCCTTCATCAGGGCAGGAGAAAAAAAAGTTGAGGAGTCAGATTAAGAAGGCGGGTGAGGGGAGGAAGAAACTTAAGGTGGTTGGTGAAACTCGGAGGAGGGGAGTGATGAAGTAGAGAGCTGGGAAGTTGATTGTTGAAAGAGGAACAGGGCTAGAGAATCGGATAGGAGAGGACAGAAGGCCAGAATCTGACAGGAGAGGACAGAAGGCCAGAATTGGATAGGAGAGGACAGAAGGCCAGAATCTGATAGGAGAGGACAGAAGGCCATGGAAGAAAAAAAGGGGGGAAGGTGCACCAGAGGAGGTAGTGGGCAGATAAGGAGATGAGGTGAGAGGAAAATAAGAATGGGGAATGGTGAAGGAGAGGTGGTGGTGGGGGGGCTGGTGGAGACAGTACCGGAAGTTTAAGAAATCGATGTTGATGCTATCTGGTCGGAGGCTACCCAAACACAATGTAAGGTGTTGCTACTCCAACCTGAGAGTGGTCTCATCATGACAGTAGAGGAGGCCATGGACTGACATGCCAGAATGGGAATGGGAAGTGGAATTAAAATGGGTGGCCACTGAGAGATCACGCTTCTTCTGGCGGACAGAGTGTTGGTGTTCGGCAAAGTGGTCTCCCAATCTCCGTCAGGTCTCACTGATAAACAGGAGGCCACATCAAGGGCACCAGATACTCATCTGTAGCTGTTGACCTTCCAAGCCTACCTTGAGAAAGGAACACCAGGCAGTGTCTTTCAGTCCTGAGGGATTGTTCTCCACCAATGATAGAGTTCCTCAGACTCTAGAGCAACCTTTTAGGGATGCTGTAATTTCTAGATGATGTTTCACTAGATGGCTCAGTGATGTCGATAGTGACACAAATATTGGTTATCAAACTTCCTTGATAACTCCAAATATGGTGCTGGAACATTTTCATCCACTGATTTGGGAAGATAAGTTCTCCTGTTACAACATTTGTCCATTATGTGGTTTTTCCAATGGTGTTGCATTTCCTCAGCACAGTCCTGGAGCATGAGCCAAATATTTGTGATACACATTACAATTTTATAGCATTTGTGTAGGAAGTGTACATAAAAGTCTGTGATCCAATTATCAAATATAAACAGAAAATCAATCAAAACCTGAAATACTTTTCATGCAGTGCTACTTTTGATATAATTTTCTTTAACTAACATATACAGAAATTTAATTTAATGGTGCTAATATACATTGTGTAAAATGTGTTATCCGTAAATCACTTGGGCTTTGGAACATAGCTGGAAACATCTCAGAAATGTTAAGACTGCAATAAATTTTGTGACTTCTTGGCAAGCCACTTAATGCAGTTTTTGAAACTAATTTTACTAGATATATAGCAACGGTTTACAGTATGACATGTGGCTTGGAACTAAATATTTACGAATTTAGATATAGTATTAAGGAAATTTTCCTGACACTTCTGTCTCTTGTGTGGTGATCATGGGTGCCTGCTTACGTTGCTAGGAATGGATTTTTTCTGTTTTTCTTGTCTTTATCATTGCAGAGTTGAAATGAGAGCTGTGGCTATCAAAGTAAGATCTGAAATTACTTGCCTATAAAATTATGTTTCTCAGGTTAAGGGGTTAAAAATGTAATACCCCTCTTACAAATAGGAAGATAATTCTTCTCCCTCCTTTTCTGCTGTTTTCACTATAGTTTTTAAAAAATAGACATCAGGATGTTTTATTATACTGGCGGTAGAAAAAAAAGCTGCTTTGTATTGCTATTATTGTCAACGTGCAGCGACCAGTTTGTCATCTATGAAAACACGGAGATGGCATTGAATCATCTTCCTTATATAACTCCCTGAGGTGAGAATAAAAACAGTTAAAATGAGATGAAAGTCTGCAACATATTGCCTTTCACATAATTCTGAATCAACTCTGTTATTTCTCTGGTTGTGCAATCATATTGTAAAAATGATTACTATTTAATAGTAACAAAATACTAAAAGGAATTGCCTATTTAATTATATACAGCATAACTCAAAAATAGAGGATAAATATTACTGTTAATTACCTTTGCATCCAGACTTCATTCACATTGACATGCCAGATTAGCCATGCTATTAGACCTTTGCAACTGTAATGTCCATAAAAGTGAAAATCATACACTTTCTCCAATCTGCAAATGCTATTAATGCGTAGGTAATGTTGAAAGTGTAAACCATTTTTTTTTTGTTGTGAGCATGCAGGTGAAGTCACAAAAGAAGCCAAAACCTTTTGGAATTCTCTACACATGTATAGGTTACGAGATTGAAGTTTTTCAGTCACGTGGAAGATAAAAAGGACATGGATCCCCAGAAATATGAACATCAGAAGCTTGTGGAAATGATGTCAGGGAAGAAAAAGGGTTATTTATACATTCAATAGAGAAGGCTAAGAGGAGATTTAACTGTTTTTTTAAATTATGAAGTACATTGTAGGAATATAAATGGAAGAAAGCTTTCCTTGCGTAAGTCAATGAAAACATCATCGGTCTAAACATGACAAAGGAGAAAGAGATTTAATTATTTTTATTCAAGGCAGTAGAACAGGGATCAATGCCTCACAGAACATTTGAGCTATGAATCCAAGTGAGTATTAAGGGAATCCATAAAAAAGAGCACAATTTTTAAATTTGAGTTAGACCATCCATCAGCAAAATTGGGAAGTACTTTTCTACATGAAGAGTTCCAATTCAGTCACAATTAAAATCTCTGGATGATGGGTCATTTTTAACATTCATGGTTGAAGTCAACAGACTTCCATTTCAGGTCAAGAATAGATCAGTCTATTTATTTGAATAATTAAGCCTGCTCATGAGCTACATGACATATTCTTTTCCTATATACTTCCCTAAAAAATAGGGAGGTAGCACCGTGTAGATAGAGTATCACAATGAGAAAAGTTATATTTTCATTCTTCAAATTAACATCTGAGACTAACTCAAATAATAAACCTCTGTTTCACAATTGTTTTATGTCAGTGCTATTAAGGTATTTAGTTAAAGTAGGTTAATGGGCCTATTAAAATAATAGAGTGGAGTATCCAAGGGTGTTAAACATTTATACACTAACATTGTCAATGCTTGTTTCTGGGGCTGGATTTTATTGGAAATCTTGCCCTTACCTGAATGAACAGCTATTCTGAATCATTAAACCATCCTTAATGCCTAAGGAATCAACTGTACTTTAAAATGACTCCAAAGAACCATATGATGTTTGATCCTTTCTGAGAAAATGGAACAGTAATACAGTCTTTATAATGTATTCAGCAATTTATGCTGACAGCGTTCTGACAGCGGCATCAACAGACAGCCACATCTCCTCTGCCCACTCAAGTCTCTGTAATGTGCAGGAGGATCAACCTTCACATAGTCTGGCACATGCAGGGAGTGCAGTTCTCCAGTATCACAGTGACATCCTCTTGCACCAACAGGAATGAGCAGATGATCAACTCTTTACAACCATTGTAAAATAGGTGAAGAAGGATTAGCTTTTATATGTATTTACATGGAGCCCCAAGTACCATCACTACTGTGATATAGCTAGACTGTAACAATCAATTAATTAACAGCAGGTTCCCACAAGTAACAGGGTGATATTATCTGATTATCTGTCTCACATGTGTTGATTGTGGGCTCATTTTAAAACTCAAAGATGTACATTATGCTACTTTGTAACAATCACAAGAGTAGTGTCTGTTACACTGCTGGACTTTAGGGCAGCAATTAAGGTCCTCTATCTCTGGAGGTGCTCAGCACTTCCTGCATCATATCCGTAGCTTCCTCTCAATTTTCACTACTGTCAGTCACACAAGTCCCAGCTGGAGGCTCAGGAATACCACCACACTCAGATGTAGAAGGATTCTTCATTGCTGTTTCCATAACAATTTTGTTTTGCCAATCCGGGTTGCTAGCTCTGAGCTGAGCCCCCGAAGCTGGAGGACCAACTTTCACAAGCAAGTAGTTGAACTTCTTCATAGGTGCAAAATAAAAGTCTAACACTGATGCACAGCTTGTCTTCTGCTGAACCAAGTCACCACAGAAGAATATTAACAATGCAGGTGCGAAGCAGCAATAAAATCTTTCATTAGCACCACCATAACATCACCACCCGCTTCTGCTTGTTCTTTAATGAAATGCTTGTGCTTGGTAATAATTGACAAATTGTTTCTGGTATTAAGAACACGCTCAGAAGAGAGAGAGAAAAAAAACAATTTGCTGGTGGAATTCAGCAGAATTCAGACAAGATGGACAGAGGACGGATCTCAAACCAAGATATCGACTGTTCTTCCCCTCCATAGATGTGTCTATCTCACTGATTTCCTGCAACAGTTTGTTCATGGCTCCAGATTCCAACACCTGCCATCTCTCGTATCTCCATGCTCAGAAGAGACATTGAAGAAATGTGAAGCAGATCACAAAAGGCATCAAAAGATACAATATTTTATCTTTCAATTATGTTTACATTAGTATAGCTCTTTCCTATAAAGTAACATTTACCAATGTTCCCAGCAACGGTTCCACATGAACTCACAACACATCCGCAGCACATCCAGCTCATAATTCTGCTTAGCGATACAGGTCTTCCATTTCAAACGTATTACCAGTATGTATTTGTCTCCATACTCCACGATATTCATTCTCTCGTTGTAGTTCACAGTAAAACAGAGAAACACAGTAAAAAACTACACACAAACAGAGACTGACAAAAAAAAATGTGCAAAAGAAGGCAATCTGTACAAATAGATAGATAGATAGATAGATAGATAGATGAAAGAATGAAACAGGAAACATGAACTGTAGGGTTCTTGAAAGTGAGTCCACAGATTATGGGATCAGTTCGGTGTTGAGGTGAGTGAATTCATGCCCACTGGCTCAGGAGCCTGATAGTTTAAGGATCTGATGGCAGCAGTGAGAAGCGAGCATGGCCTGGATGGTGGGAGACCTTGATGATGGATGCTGCATTCTTCTGGCAGTTCTCCTTGATGTACTCCATGGTGGGGAGGGATTTTTCCCGTCATGGACCAGATCGTGCCTGCCACTTTCTGTAGACCTTTTTTTGTTCTTGAGCTTTGATGTTTACATAGAAAGCACTGATGAAATACGTCAGTATACTCTCCACTGTCCATCTGCAGAATTTTGTCAATGTTTTAGATAAGTCTGCACAAGCTTCTCTACAAAGTAGAGGCAACTCATATGCTGGTCAGTGGATAAATCCTCTAATATGATAACGCAAAGGAATTTAAAGTTATCAACCCTCTCCACCTCTGATCCCCTGATAAGGGCTGGCTCATGGACCTCCAGTTCATTCTTCCTGTAGTCAATAATCAGCTCTTTGATCTTGCTGACATTGAGTGAGAAGTTGTTATTGTGGCACCATTCAACTAGATTTTCAATCTCCCTCATCTATGCCAACTTGTCACCACGTTTGATTCAGCCAAAAACAGTGGTGCTGTCAGCAAACTTAAAAATGGCATTGGAGCTTTAGCTAGCCACACAGCTGCAGGTATTATGTCAGTAGAGCAGGGGGCTAAACACACAGCCTTGTGGTCCACCTGTGCTGAAGTTGATCACAGAGGAGATGTTGTTGCCAATCCATATTGACTGGGGTCTGCAAGTGAGGAAATCGAGGATCCAAATGCACAAGGAGGTATTAAGGCATAAATCCTGAAGCTTAAGTTTTGAGGGGATGATAGTGTTGAATGCTAAACTGTAGGAAATGGAAAACATCTTCATTGTCCAGATGCATCTGGCATAATTACAGCTACGTACTGAGTCGAGGGTGTTAATCTATTGTTCCTTGTTCACTATGATTGCTTCTGAGATATTATTCAAGTGTCACAGAACATATCAAACCATAAATATTTCATAATCAAGTAATGGGGAATGTGTAATCCAATGGACCTATTACCACCTAAGCCCTCAATACAAATTTTGCATGGCAATACCAAATAAGATTCCACCACATTGCTGAATGTTTAACAACTCCATGAAGATTAGAAGATGAATTTGCTTCCATGAAGGACATTGGTGAATGAGACAGCCATTTTATGTTCAAGGTTACCATGACCACAAACAGCTTTTTCTTAGTCTCTTTTTATCTAATCACTTGAATTTAAGCCATCATGGTGGGATTTGACATATAGTTCATCGCAGTCGATAGGTCTGGTGTATTGTTACTTTATAAAGCAAGACCAAAATCCCTGCAGCATAACACCATGCAACGTACACCAAAAGTGAACGCTTTAACCAAAGAGCTAATAATGTTCTAGACTGTAACAAAAAGTTTCTTCCATTTGAGAGCTGCTGCTGCTGCCTATTCGGGGTCTGGCCACTTTTTCAGTTAAGGGAACATTTGTATTGAATAATGATCTGTAATTGAACTCAAGTCCACAGTTCAGAGCAATCCAGAAATTATTTAATCTGTATTATGGGCATCCTTCCAGTAAGACTAAGTGTTGCATAGGATCCTGACATGAGAATTGGTCAGGGGTAGATGTTTCTCACTGATAGAGGTTTGAGTACTGCCCTATTAAAAATAAACTAGAGATTCTGGATGAATCCTGCCCATAACAATGCATTGAGCATTATACCAGTGTGAGCTTTCATCATGCTCCCAGGGAGTACCCAGTTAAACAAACCAAGGCTTTGCCAGTACTTGGATGGGAGATCATGTGAAACGCCAGGTGCAGTAGGTTTTCTCCCAGAGAAGATGAATGGTGCAGCCAACTGACTGAATTCAACAGTCACATTACATACAAAAATTATCAGCTTCCTTTCATGATTTTTCTCGAACACTTCTCTCCCACATTTACAATGCAAATTAATCTGTAACTTAATAAAAAAATTACAAACTTCAGAACACCATAATCAAAAGGAAATGCACAACTCTTGCTATTTTACCCTTATTATTTTGTTTCCAAAATATTTCCCACATGTTGAGAATGCCTCAAATGATTTTAAATGACCAGAAGATGAACAAACCACCCATTTAAGTATCAACTCATTATAATTACCAGAATTTGAATAAAGTAGTTGCTGGCTGACAAAATAAGACTCCAGACGACTGTATAGCTGGCTCTGTAACCACAGATGAAAAGTAATTTTTAAAAAATTTAAATATCTCGACCAAGGTGGTTTTAAAAAGGGAATAACTCTCAACTGAGATTTTATTAAAAGGGCCTGATTATAATTAAAGGGCAGCAAATCTATTTTGAGCATATGTTGTTCTTCTCTTCGGCCTGTTAGTTGCTCAATCCAAATAATTTCAGCCTTGCAATCATCTACAGCATAACATTATATATATCCATTACCAGGACCCAAAGGTAAGATGGAAATGAAGATGGATTAATATAGTCCCAAATCTCTGATATTATTGTCTTTGACTTTTATCAAAGCAATATTTCATCTGGTGACATGTTTTAGGTGACATTTCAATTGTACCAGTAATTTGCATGGTATTAATTTACACTTTAGTGATAATGAATTCTGGTTATGTTTCCCTTCCTGCCTCACACTGGGAATGCACTGGAAATTAAAGCTTTAATGAAGGAGGCTTTTTTTTTGCTCTGTCAATCTAAGGTAGGAGGCAGCACCCAAAGTTAAATGCAGCCATGTTATCAGGAGATGAACACTTCTAGCACAGAACAAATCTTAAGCTACAGCACTCTTATTAAATAAAGATGTATAAGTGAACACATGTATCTAATATTACTACAATCCAAAGAAAATTAAAAGTCAGATTATATCCAGGATATTACATAGACTGCCACAGAGCACTATTAGAATCTGGCATGATCCTGTTGCTATGATACCTATCTAATGCCAAGGAAACAAGGCCCTCTTACTAATCTAGCACAATCCATGCATGCCTCCCCATATTTTGGTAACAAGAAGAAGGACTTCACTGAAAATGGCATTGGATATTTCGAATGGAAATCTCTAAGCTTATATGCTTCCAGCTTACTCCGTAAGCTGCAACAATCATTGAGAAATAAGAAATGCAACACCTTATTAATGGTATTATGTAACAGAAGATTTGAACCAAGAGAAATTAAGGTCTATCTTGTTATAGAGATGTCAAAATATAGTGACAAAGTAGTAACAGATCAAGTACCTTTGCTGAAAATTACAACGGTCAGAATGATATTCATCCATTTAATGGCTTGATCTGTACAGTACTGACACTGAAAGACTACATCAGTGTAACTGCCCACTGGAAATAACAAAATACACAAAGCATGAAGAATAACAGAGAGCTGTAATAGAACAACATCATGTGTTACTGTTGCTTACGTTAGAAGACTGATTGCGATTGGCATTGGATCTTCTGCCTACAGTTATGCCCAATTTTTGTCTGCAGTGTTGAAAAGCTGATGCTTTAAAATATATATATTTTTTGAGGCTAAATGATTTCAACATTTAGTCAATCAAGGAATGGCAGCATGGTGATCAGCACAACATTTTACAGTGCAGGTGACCCAGTTTCCCATCGCTGCCTGTCAGGATTTTGTCCATTCTCTGCACGACCACGAGGGTTTCCTCCAGGTGCTCTGGTTTCCTCCCACAGTCCAAAGATTTACCAGTTAGTAGATTAATTGGTTATTGTAAATTGTCCTGTAATTAGGCTAGAATTAAATTAGGGGATTGCTGGACAGAGCAGTTTGAAGGGCCAGAAGGGCTTATTCCATGCTGTATCTCAAAAAAAAAATTTTTTAAGTTATTGACGGCAGTGAGCCCTGTACATCAGCAAATGTGTTACATTCATATAGCTGTCACATAATATTAGCACTCCCTGGGCATTACCTACTTTAATCAGCAGTTGCGTTTACTAACGTAAACTGTATTTGTATTCTATTATTAGTAGTTTTACACCTAAGACCCTTTATCTTTTTCAGTACAGGGGACTTGGAAAGGTCCCATTGCCAAGAAAGTAGACTGCAGTTCCTAGAGAAACCAGTGACGAATGGCCACTTGCCTTATTATAACACATCTGCACAGAGCAGCAGAGGTAAGAAAAAAAATCATTTGGTGCCGAGTTGATATGAACCTCAGATTTCAAGAGGCTTAAAATTGTATAAGAAAGAGAAGACTGAGTATGATAAGCAGTCATACCATTTTCAGGCACTAGAGAGACAAAGAATTAGAGCAGACAGCTATAATATATCTAAGAGGTGAAAACTCCAATCAAATTTACAGGGTTGAAGAGCCAGAGTTCTCGAGGTCAATTTCTTAGGTTAATTGGCTAGACTTTGTGGGGACCTAATGGATTAAGGCTGGCATTTTATTGTCTTTCATCTGAGCTTTTAGCTGGTGCTCTAATTATCTAATATTCTATATTATTTCAGTTTTCCATTGATATATTGAAACATACACCTATGCAAAAGCCAACAGGTACTTGTTACTTGTACCAAGGTATGGTGAACATTTTTTTCTGTTCTGAATGCACAAAGAAGCATGAATTTCAAAGGATTGCTTAGCTTGTGTGAGATAGCAAACTACGGGCAAAAAGAAAGATGCAACTGGATTCATGACTGTATGAATCACAGAAGGCAAACAAGAAAAGAAATCCTGTCCAAAAACTGTTACCATAACACATATTGCTGCTGAAAAGGGATGGAAAATTGTTTTTACAAACCTTTTATTATAGCCAATCCTCATTGGAATCCAAGTCAGCAGAGAAATGGCTGTTTGCTGAAGACTAAAGAGATTGAGCTATTAACGCGCACCTGACTGAAATGGCCAAGGATAGGAAAGATCAATACCCATCTCCTTCATTCCTAAAGTAATAACTTTTCTACAGGAAAATCTATTTACGTTTATTTACTGCTATTTTATTCCATTTTGTGTTAAGCAACTCCAATCCAGGGGGGAGGACTAAATTCCCAATCAGTAGCTGAGAAACACTGATGATTTGCCTAAAACATGGGTTTCTGGGTAAGCCAGCCATTTTCAACAATTTCCAACCATCTCAAAATTCGAAATAAAGGCATCAAACGTACTCCTACTGAACAAATATCTGGAAAATGAGCAAGGCAAAGTCACTTTCAAAGAATTTCAGACCAATTCTTTAATCTTTTTCAAGTGCCATGTATTCTTAAGATTTGTTTCTGATTTCATTATAGGCCACAGCTAAAGAGTGTTGTGACTGCTTCCTGTGATTAATTAAGAAAGCCTTTTCTCTTGACTTAGCGTAATGGTAAAAAATGTTCACAGAAGTGATTTTGTGTATCACAAAAGTAGATAAATTTATTTTTCAAGAATGAATAAAATATTACTGAAGCATTTTTGGTAAAACTACAAAATCAGTGCATATCAAAGTAATGAATCAGATAATGATGTCATCAATATCGTACACCAAATAAATATTTTCCCATGACCTTCTGTTAGTTATATTTCCTATTTATCTTATTTTGCTTCTATGATTATAATTGAATTATTTTAAATGTTGGCTATTTATTCTGCAAAGTCCCTGGGAAACAATATGACAGCTTGGTATAAATCATGTTACCTCTTGCATTCTGCTGTTGTAATCCAAGTCTCAAAGTTAGCGTCTCAAATCACTTATGATTAGAGCTCCATATAATAGTTCTTCAGGGGCTACACTGTCCTTCTCTCATGTGCTGTAGCTTCAGAAGCAAAAAACTACTGATGTTCAGCAACCCTTTTTTTGAGGTTTGTTTTTATGTTTCTGAGAGACTATCACACATGCATTTTTAATCTGTATTAAGTTTCACACAGATCTATCATCAATGGGAAGGGCAGGGATGCCAGTACTGACAGATGCTTAAACATCATCTCTCCAGTCTTGCTTAAAACTATTTTTCAATTCCCTCTGCATTTTTAGCAATTCTCAAAAATATAACTTATAAAAATGGTTTTATTTTAAAGTTTTGTTCAGTTGGTGGGGGAAAAAAAATCAAAGAGCACACTTTAACTGTTGGAAATTCAAGCTGCATGCTTTGTGTTTCCTTTATCCCTCTTCACCATTCTCATTACGGTGATACATTAAGAAAGAACATTCAAAAACTGAATACCTCCAACTTGAATTGAAGCAGCCAGAATCTACTAGATCAGTTTGCAAGAACCCTGCTTGACATTCCACTAGCTTCAAGTTAACATCACCCACGCACTGGCTGAAATGGAAGCATTAAAGTGCCAGCAGATAGACTTCAATCACCCCATTAACACATAAAAATAATACCTGTAGACTGCATTGTACATGACTAAAAAAGGCAGAAGTAGTTTCATACCCACTCACTCCAGAATTATTTCCATTGATAAACAGAGAGCAAAGCTCTTTAATTCTTTTCATTTAAGGTCTATAGCAAATCATGGATCATATAACACTGCAATTAAGTTCCAGGATCCTTATTTTTTTGGCTGATTGGGAAGTTTTCTAATAAAAAACAAAAGTGAAAATTAGGAAAATGCTGCCACTGTATCTGTCCAAGTCTGGGTGTAGAGTGGGCAGTGTAGGTGTGGGAGCAGTTTCAATTGTATAAATATGCATGCACCATAACCATGGGGAGGGATCAGAAGGGAAAACAGCAAAAATGGGAAACTGCCACAATCTTTCTAAAAGGAAATGCTACAGCAAACCAATCTAATTTTGGAGAAGACTCTTTAAAAAGTTGAATTATAGTTCATATGTATTTGTTTTTATGTCATCACTTTAGATTTTTTGGAAGTGTTCCTGCAAAGAGTTTATAGGCAATGTATGTAATTTAACACCTGTGTGCAATATTCTGTCAGTAATTGTAGATTTAAGGAGTACTTCCTTTCTGGAGAGCTACCCACACCAAGACTAGAAAGCCTTCATGAACGATCTTACACAAGCCTTGAGGCATCCATTTGCAAGACCTTGACACCATTTGAATACTCTCACTTTATCAAAATACAGCATAAATATTCCTTCCACTTCCTACTTACCAACACAAAATGGATTTCAGTTATCCAAGTTTGAAAGACAGGGGATTCCAATAGAGTCACAATTTCTCAATTAAGTGACTTGTCTAGAAATTTTGAATAAGCAGACAAAGTCACTTAAGGATCCCTTGGTTCCTGCAGTTGCTAGAGCCCCACTTTTACATTTAAACTATTTGAAGGAGGAGGCAAATGGTTATTTCCTTTCAGTTTTTACTGCTCAAGGTGAAAAGGCACATTTTCCAGCTGTTTGTAATTGTAAAACCATATACAGGGTGTGTTACATGATGAAACATTAGACAACAGCCATTTCTTGAAATTTAACATCTAAAAAAAGCATCACATGGCATATGCTGTCTAAGCCATTGTAACGCAAACATCACTTCACCATGTAAAAATGTAACACAATAAAGCCTTTTTTAAAAACACTTGCAGCAGGGATCAGTTTATAACTGGCATTGCTCTGAAAAATTCACACCACAGTCTTAACTATGGAAAAGTACTCACAATGAGTAACTGGATCTATGTATTGTCAAGCACATGGTCATAAAAGCAAATAAAAACTTCTCTGCAACAGTCAAGGCATTTGATATATGATATTCATAGTCTATAATCAGAAAGCTAATGCCCATAAACAAAAGAACAAAATCTACTGTAGATTTTTTTTGTCATGATATCTCTGTGATTTTCCATTTGACTGTTTTTGACATTGACAGACAGACTTGAAAAAGCATAATTTCTATTATATGTATCATGTGTGAAAGAATTTGACTCTTCATATCCCTTTTGGAATTGCCCATGAAGCTTGTACCCAGTGAGATACTTCTAAGAGATCATTGGTGGTGTTTTTGTTCAGGCAATTTTTGCAGATCAGGCTTCAAAATGCAACAACATAATAATGATCACAGCTTTCCAAATCTCACCCCATCTTCTCCAGGACCTTGAATATATCATTAACATTGAACAATTGTTCTCAGACTTTTACCAATCTCAGATATTCTGCAGCCCTGTCTTCCACAAACTTCAACCTCAAAGATTGCAAAGCTTCCCCCCCCCACCAAACCTTTACACAGCCCATTTCTGTCTTCTTCCTAGAGCCTACTAGCTACCCCAGTGAATGAAAATCAGCTAAATCTCTTCCACAAAATGTTCTTCTTTCCACCTTCTCTAACAACAGCAAGGGCCAAACTGTCCCGAGCCATCAGAGGGGTAAAGCATGCACACGCCCAGCGAATCCACAGCCACTTCCAGGACAGCGGTGACACACGTGGTGCATGTGGAAGGGCATCCAGGACATCACCAATTACAAGACAACATCACCTGACTGTGCAAGTGATGCCTCCGTCCCAGATGTGCTGATTAACTTCTTTGCCCGGTTTGAAGTGGAAAATGACGTGGTGGTGAGGAAGTCCACCCCTCCTACAAATGACCAGGTGCTGTGTCTCTCCGTGGCCGATGTGAGAAGAACCCTGTGCAGGGTCAACCCACGGAAGGCTGCTGGGCCAGACAACATCCCTGGTAGAGTGCTCAGAGGATGTGCAGACCAGCTAGCAGATGTTCTCACTGACATCTTCAATATCTCCCTGAGCAGCGCCACCATTTCAACGTGCTTGAAAGCCGCCACCATTGTCCCCGTGCCAAAGAAGTCTTCAGTGTCTTGCCTTAATGACCACCGTCCCGTTGCATTTACATCCATCATCATGAAGTGTTTCGAGAGGCTCGTCATGAGGCATATCAATACCCTGCTGCCCCCCTCACTGGACTTCCTGCAGCTTGCAAACCATCCCAACCATTCAACAGATGACACCATTGCCACCACCCTCCACCTGGCCCTAACCCAACTGGACAAAAAAGACACGTACGTTTGGATGCTGTTCATAGACTTTAGTTCAGCATTCAACACAATCATTCCTCAGAAAATGATTGGAAAGCTGAGTCTATTGGGCCTGACCACCTCCCTCAGCAATTGGATCCTAGACTACCTGACTGGGAGACCTGAGTCAGTCCAGATCGGGAACAGCATCTCCAACACCATCACACTGAGCACAGGGGCTCCCCAGGGTTGCGTGCTCAGTCCACTGTTGTTAACTCTGCTGACACACGACTGTGCTGCAACACACAGCTCGAACCACATCATCAAGTTCGCCGATGACACGACCGTGGTGGGTCTCATCAGCAAGAACGACAAGTCAGCTTACAGAGAGGAGTTGCAGCAGCTATCGGACTGGTGCAGAGCCAACAACCTGTCTCTGATTGTGAACAAAACAAAAGAGATGGTTGTTGACTTCAGGAGGGCACGGAGTGACCACTCCCCGTTGAACATCGACGGTTCCTCGGTAGAGATCGTTAAGGGCACCAAATTTCTTGGTGTTCACCTGGCAGAGAATCTCACCTGGTCCCTCATCACCAGCTCTATAGCAAAGAAAACTGAGCAGCGTCTCTACTTCCTGCAAAGGCTGAGGAAAGTCCATCTCCCACCACCCCATCCTCATCACATTCTACAGGGGTTGTATTGAGAGCATCCTAAGCAGCTGCATCACTGCCTGGTTCAGAAATTGCACCATCTGGGATTGCAAGACCCTGCAGCGGATAGCGAGATCAGCTGAGAAGATCATCGAGGTCTCTCTTCCCGCCATCATGGACACTTACACTACACGCTGCATCCGCAAAGGAAACAGCATTATGAAGGACCCCATGCACCCCTCCTACAATCTCTTCTCCCTCCTGCCATCTGGGAAAAGGCTCCAAAGCATTTGGGCTCTCACGGCCAGACTATGTAACAGTTTCTTCCCCCTAGCAGTTAGACTCCTCAATACCCAGAGCCTGGACTGACACCATGCCCTATTGTCCTGTTTATTATTTATTGTAATGCCTACACTGTTTTTGTACACTTTATGTAGTCCTGTGTAGGTCTGTAGTCTAGTGTGGCTTACTCTGTGTTGTTTTTTTACGTAGTTCAGTCTAGTATTTGTATTGTGTCATGTAACACCATAGTCCTGAAAAACATTGTCTTATTTTTACTATGTTCTGTACCAGCAGTTATGGTCGAAATGACAATAAAAGTGACTTGATTTGACTTCTCTTTATTGTTGTTCATTTGTTCACACCCTTCAAAATCCAGACATTTTCCAATGCTCTTGAACAGTTTAACAATCTCCACTTGCTTCTTTACACTATAGAAGCTCAACTACTCTATACTTCTATCACTTACAATAGACTCAGAATCCAATCCTTTTCATAAATCATACATCTGGCTCTCCACCTTCTACCTGAAAGTAATTACATTCAACAGCTTCTCGCTGAACTCCACTCACTCCCTTTAAATAAAGGGTGCTGCTAATGAAATCACAGCTAGACATGACTTATTGTGGGACACGTGGAATATTTCTTCCTTTAGTTCTCCAGAAGACTTTTCCCCTTATCTCTTTGAGCAAAACATTGGCAGTAGGAAAGGTAACTTACATTTCCTACTGTCATAGTGAACTAAAATTTAGATGAAATGCTTCCAAGAATATTTCCCCTGGACAGGGAATCTAGGACCAGGGTTCATAATAAGGGGCAGGTCTTTAAGAACTAAATAACTTTCATCAATCAGATGGTGATGTATCTATGGATTTCTAAAGGCAGTGTTAGTTCAATCACTGAGTAAATCCAAAACAAAGACTGATAACTTTCAGTGTATTGAGGGAATAAATAGATATGGAAATATTGTAGGAAAATTGTGCTCAGATTGGAGATCAGCAATGATCATGGTGAACAATCGAGGCTCAAAGAGCCTTAGGACCTACTCCTGATCCTAGTTCCAATAAGTTGATGCAATTTCAGCATTCATGCCTCACTTTCCCAATCCCCAGCCTCATACAAACTACTTTTTCACCTTTATGAGATATGCCTGCAACATTTCCCTTCCCTTCCTTGTATTCTCCATTTTTAATTATTTAAAAAGTTTGAATTTTCTTTATCTACCACCACCAGCTCACTGAGTTCCATTGTTAAGACCTTCTAATTGAGTACTTTCAATATCTCCCTAAAGGAAGGATTCGCCCCTCCCCCCCCCCCACCGAGGCAGACAGAACTCATGGACATCTGTTCTACTCTCTACTCTTTTTGTCTTCACCCATCCTGTTTACAGAACTCTTACAGATAATTTTATTGGAGCAGTGTATTGGGGTAGGGTACAAGGGCGTAGTGCAGCATCAAGTGTTACAGTTACAGAGAAACATGAGTGCAGGTAACCACTGAGGTGCAAGGCCATACGGAGGAAGTCAAGTGTCAATCTCATCGTATTAGTGCAAGGTTCCATTTTCTTATGGTATCAGCATGGAAGATGCTTGTGAACACAAGCCTTCAGATGTTTTTTTTTCCACCTGTAGGGGAGGGGAGAAGAGGGTATGCCTGAGGTGGTGGGCTCTTTGATTATGCTTGCTGCTTTACCAAGAAGTGAATGCACTGTCCATGGAGAGGGGAGGCTGGTTTCCAGGATAGGCTGAGCTGTGTCCACAGCTCTATGTGGTCATGGGTAGAGCAGTTGCTGTATCAAATAATAGGATGTTTTCTATAGTGCTTCAATAAAAATTGGAGATGGTCAAAGGTGACATGTAAAATAACTTTAGTTTTCTGAGGAAAAAGAGGCACTGGTGAGCTTTCTTAATCGTGGCACCATCATGGTTGGAGCAGGACAGGCTGTTGGAATGTGAAGCTCTCAACAATCCCCCCAAGAGCATGTGCACTGCCCCCCCTTTCTGAATTTAATGAGCAGCTCTTTCACTTTCCAGAAAAGAGAGAGATTGTTGTATTGACACTAAGCTATGTCATTCCCATCCTTCAACCAACCCATAGTTATTGGAGGATTGGCCCAGCATAGTGTATGATCTGCAGTCTTGCAGATGGAGTCAGAGTAAAATCTGGCCACATCGCTATAAGTGTATAGAAAGTAGTGCAGGAGCTGAGCAGACAGGCCTGTGGGGCACCAGCATTGAGGATAATAGTGGCAGAGGTGTTGCTTATTGATTACAACTGTTGGTCAGTCAGTCTAGGAACTCAGAGATAAGGCTACTTGGAATTTTCATATTGAAAGGGGTGCTGTAGTCTATATATTATTGTCTAATGTATGTGCCTTTACTGTCCAGATGCTTCTGCAATGAGGGCCAGGAAGATTATATCTGCAGTAGATCTATTACAACAGTAGGCAAATTGCAGTTGGTCAAAGTCATCTAGGAGGATGGAGTTAATCAGTGCGGCAACCCACCTCTTGAAGCACTTCATAATTAATGGTAGATGTTAGAAACATTGGGCAGTAATCATAAAGGCAGTTTATGTGATTTTCCTTCAGTACCAGCATGATGATGATCTTCTTAAAGCAGGTGAGAACCTAAGATTGTAGCAGAGTAAGGTTAAAATGTCTGCAGAAACCCCTGCTAGCTTATCTTCACACGCAGCCAGGGACACAATCTGGGACAGATGCTTTCTGTGGGTTCACTTTCGGAAGACTGATCTTTTATCTACTACTGTGACTGTGAAGTAAAAGGTCATTTACTAAAATGGTAACTCTATTTTCTTTCTTCACAGACATTGCCTGGGCTGAGCTCTTCTAGTATTCTCAGAATTGTATACAAACAAGTGCATCAGATTCATTGTTCACTCTGGTGTTTTCTCTGTTCCTATTGCTTCATTTAGACTGCACTGTCCTCTTGGTAGATCAGTCCCCATCATGAAATTAGTACCTTCTATACAACTAGTTGAGAGAAACAAGTTTTATCCACTTATTTCAATAAGTACAAGTCAATGTCCTGCCTTTATCAATCACACCTTACATCCCAATTGATCTCCCTTTTTGTTCTTGGCATTTACACCTTGCTACCTAGAATTCCATAAGCTGGCAAGGTGCTTAGCTTCAGGGTTTGATGAAATGATTGTCTCTTGACTTGGATTGATGGACCCAAAACCATCTTCCTATTCATTGGATTTGTTCTAAGATATCAGCTTCCCATTTGCTGGGCTTGCCTATTGCACTGAAATCATGGAAGACCCAGCTTCATATGTCAAATTCAATTAACTGTGGATTAGTGATACCAATGACCTGTTATGTCGTTGGGGTTTATATGGGCCAGAAATGTCAACATAAACTGTACAACATAAGCCATGTGCTAAGTGAAAGACACCCAGTTCCTACAAAATTGACAAGGGATAGAACTTATCACATTGAAATTAACTCTCAACTCACCGATATTTGGTCATCAAAAGCTAAAGGAAAATTTTCTGATTGAGGTAGAAGGGGTAGAAATTGATTTTTAATTAGACTTGGTGCTACCAAGTTATCAATCAGAATTAATTAGATACATCTTCAGAATGACTTCCCTCCTTTAGCTGCAATTCATTGGCAAGGCAAATTGAAGTCAGGGTGGTTGGTGAGGTTTGGGGACTGAAAAAGAAGAGCTTCATTTCACATTAACACACACAAAATGCTGGAGGAACTCAGCAGGCCAGGCAGCATCAATGGAAAAGAGTACAGTTGACGTTTCAGGCCGAATCCCTTCATCAGACCCGGAGAACCAAATATCAGGAAACAGGGTTAGAGTGTTGGGGTTAGAAGGTGCCCCACCTTCCAACTCTGATTCTTCATATTTTTATTCTCCAGTCCAGGCGAACAGCCTTGGCCTGAAACGTCGACTATACACTTTTCCATAGATGCTGCCTGGCCTGCTGTGCTCCTCCAGCATTTTGTGTGTGTTGCTTGGATTTCCAGCATCTGCAGATTTTTTCTTGTTTTTGATTTCACATTAAGTCATCTCACAATAGCAGTAGAATGCTTAATACTCCCTATAACTCCTGATTTTGATCACTCTACTTTTCTCATGTTAAGAAATATTTTGTTTGATGAATATGCTTTGAAATGATTGTTATGTTAAAAAAAATTGATATACAGTTCCTAATTAATGTCTTGAAATGAGTGGTTTCCTTACACCGTTATAAATAGAAAATAATCACAGGGATGGTTAAATCGATCATACACATTTAAGATCTGACTTCTCAGAGATGCTCACAAATTGCAGCCTACAACTGAAAGAATTTGAACGATCTACTGCAAAACTTGACCTGCTGGAGGAAGTCGGCAAGTCCGGCAACACCTGTGGTGGAAAATAGACATCTATGCTTTGAGACAGGAAAACCTGCAAGTGCTGCAAATCAAAGCAAAACACACAGAATGCTGGAGGAACTCAGGCAGCATCTGTGGAAAAGAGTAAACAGTCAACGTTTCGATCCAAGACCCCCTCATCTGGACTGAATGTACATTTTGACTTGAGATACTGTGCTTCATCAGAATTGAAGGGGTAGAAGGAGCTCTCCAGTATAAAGAGATGAACGGAGGGGTGGGGAATGAGTTGGCAAGCATTGGGTAGATCCTGGTGTGGAGGGATTCTAGAGGGGTGGTAGGCAGATGAAATAACATGGGGGTGAAGGGAAGAGATAGTAACAGAGGCTGGGAAGGGACAGGTAGAGAAAACAAAGAGCTATAAATGATAGGATAGAATAAGAACAAAGGTAAAGAGGAACCAAATAAGGTAGGCATGGTGGAAAGCATGAGGAGGCAACCAACTAAGTTTACCCAAAAAAATTATCTGAAAAAGAATTGTGAACTTACTTTCAATTATTTTTTTTGAAATTATTTTCCATACAGAAGGATAAAGTCCACATTTAGTTCCCATAGATGTTAACAACAGTTTGTGGTCCTGAGATTGTCAGATTGTTGTCAATACTGAGTCGCTGAGCTGTGGCAGATCTGTGCCCATGTGAATCCTGGCACACAGAGGAAGAGGAAGAGGAAATAGCAATTTATGTTTCCCATAAAAACAGTCAAAAGACTTCGAAAGTCAATAAAGATACATATATCCCTAACTTTGTTGACTACCAAATCTGACCAACAGATTTGAATTTCTTTGAATCCATCTTTTAAAATTAAGAACTTGAAGAAATCTATAACAATAAATTACAAATACATCACTAAATCAAAACATTTCAGAACCACCTAAATTAACTACAACTTATACTGTACTTCACCTTGCAGAGCTAGCTTTTCAAATAAAATCTTAAAAAATATTTGTGAACAGACTGAGAGTAACTGCAGGATTCCATTGTTAACATGGAAGTCTGCTATAGCATAAGAAACTTCCAATATTTTCTTGCAAACTGCAAAACCGTGTTCTGTGTTTCCAATATCCATTGTTTACAATGGCGGAAATCTTTGCACTGAAAACTAATGGTTGCATAGTGTTGCGTCTTACACTATCTGTGTTTCTTCAGAAATCAGAATCAGGTTTAATATTTCCAACCAGCACGTCATGAAATTTGTTGTTTTGCAACAGCAGTACATTGCAATACATACCAATAAAAACTATCAATTACATTAGGAAGTATACATATATAATTAAAAATTAAATCACTAGCGCAATAAGAGAGGAAACATTGAGTGAGGTGGTCTTCATGGGTTCATTAACCTGAGAGCGGGGGGTGGGGTGGGGGGAAGAAGCTGTTCCTGATACAGCTTGTATATACGAGGACTGGGCCTCAAATCCACAGGATTGCCTAGGCATCAGGGGCCAGTCGACAGATGATATCGATGGGCTGGTGGGCTGGGGGGTTCTGGACTGTACATACCTGCATATTCTGCATCATTATATCTTTACTGACATTCTATACGGGCTTTTTGACTTTTATGTGCAAGGACTGGGCATCAAGTCACGGGGGTGTGGGGAGGTGGGCGTCAGGACTCGGGACTCCTACACAAGATTGTGTTCTTGGTGTGCTTACTTGTGTGACTGTTGTGTCTTTGCAACTTGGCTCCATAGCAACGCTGTTTCATTTGGCTGTATTCATAAATGTTTAAATGACAATTAAACTTGAAATGTATTGAAATGTTGACTGTGTGTCTTCAGGCTTCCGTACCTCCTCCCTGATGGTAGCAATGAGAAAAAGTTATGTCCTGGGTGATTGGGGTCCTTGTTGATGGATGCCATCTTTTTGAGGTATCGCCTTTTGGAGGTATGTTTAATGCTGGAGAGGCGAGTGCCCATGATGGAGCTGGCTGAGTTTACAACTTTCTGCAGCTTTTTCCAATCCTGTGCAGTGGCCCCTCCATAGAAGTCAGTGAGGCAACCAGTTAGAATGCTGTCTGTGGTAAATTTGAGAGTGTTTTTGGTGACGCACCAAGCCTCCTCAAACTACTATTGAAATATAGCCACTGTCATGCCTTCTTTGTAATTGCATCAATATGCTGGGCCTGGGATAGATCAGAGATGTTGACACCCAGGAACTTGTTACTGCTTCCCCTTTCCACTGCTGGTCCCTCAATGAGGACTGGTGTGTGTTCCCTCAACTTCCCCTTCCTGAAGGCCACAGTCAATTCCATGGGCTTACTGACGTTCAGTGCAAGGTTGTTGTTGTGACACCACTCAACCAGCTACTCTATTCCACTCCTATATACTTCCTCATTGCCATCTGAAATTCTGCCATTGACAGCTGAGTCAACAAGGGCATTTGTGAGGATATTACCAAGAAGCCGATTAAGGAAAGAACAATAGTTCTTTCTAATTGACTCTCTAATCAACCCAACAATTAATATAATGCTACCTGACTTGCTGAATTCCTTGTGTGTATTGTCCTGCTGAAGGGTCTCGGCCTAAAACATCAACTGTGCTTTTTTTCCATAGATGCTGCCTGGCCTGCTGAGTTCCTCCAGCATTTTGTGTTGTGTGTATTGTTCTGGATTTCTAGTATCTGCGGAGTCTTCTGTGTTATTTATGCATTAAATATGATTGCCTTTTAATATCTTATTACAAAACTTGTTCTGATCCATATGAGGGCTTCCTAAGAGTATTTAAGAGCAAGAGAAAAGCAAAGGACAAATTTTGTCCACTTGAGGGTCAGTGTGATCATCTATGACCACATCTATGCATGGAGTCAAAAGAGATATAATTTTTGAATCTGTATTCACTTGGGAAATGGATACAGAGTCTATTGAACTGATGCAAACCAGCACTGAGGTCATGGACTATGTACAGATTACAGAAGATGAGGTGTTTGATGTCTTGAGGGAAATTAGGATAGATAAGTCCCCAGGGCCTGACATGGTGCCCCCTCAGACTCAGGAGGTTAGTTCAGAAAATTCAGGGGCCATGACAGAGGTAAGTAAAATGTCCTTAGCCACAGGTGAGGTGCCAAAGTTCAGGATGATAGCTTATGCTGTTCCTTTGTTCATGAAAGATTCTAGCAATAGGCCAGGAAATTATAGGACAATAAATGGTGCATAAATTGTTGGAAGGTATTCCAAGGAGCTGGTTATGTAATTATTTGGATAGACAGAGCCTGGTTAGTAAAAATGGCTTTTTGCATGGTAGGTCACGTCTAACCAATCTTATAGGGTTTTGTGAGGAGAGTACCAAGAAGTTAATGAAGGAAAGGCATTAATATTTTCTATACAGACATGAGCAAGGCCTTGACAAAATCCCACATAGGAAGCTAGCCAAGAAGATTCAGTTGCTCAGCATTCAGGAGGAGGTAGTAAATTGGATGAGACATTGGCTTCATTGGAGAAGCCAGAGAGTGGTAATAGATGGTTGCCCCTAAATAAAGGCTTATGATTCTTGACATGCCATGAGAATTGTTGCTGGGCCCATTGTTGTTTGTCATTTATATTAATCATTTGGATAATATGTGGTAAACTGGATCTGCGAATTTATGCATGACACTGAGATTTGGTGGTGTAGTGGACAGCAAGGAAGGCTATCAAAGCTTTCCGTGGGATCTGAATAAGCTGGAAAAAAGGCAGATGGAATTTAATGTGGTCAAGTGTAAGGTGTTGTACTTTGGGAGGACAAATCAGATTAGTACTTAAACTGTGAGCAGTACAGGCATCGAGGAATGCGCTAGAAGAGGGATCTAGGAATACAGATCCATAATTCCTTAAAATTGGCTTCATAGGTCCTAAAGAGAGCTTTTTGCATGATAACCTTCATAAATAAAAGTTCTGAGAACAGGAGTTGTGTGTAGTTCTGGTCACCTACCTACATGACAATTATCAATAAGGTTGAAAGAGAGCTGAGAAAATTTACAAGGATGTTGCTGGGACTTGAGGACCTGAGTTATATGCAAAGGTTGAATAGAGCATAAAACATAGAAATTTATACCACAAGGTGGTGCCTATCATGAAACGTACTCTAGAAACTTCCTAGAATTTTCCTAGCACCTAGCCCTCTATATTTCTAAGCTCCATATTCCTACTCTAAGAGGCTTTTAAAAGACTCTATTGTATCCCCTTCCACAACCGCCACTGGCAGTGCATTCCATGCACCCACCACTCACTTAGTAAAAAACTTACCCCTGCCATCCCCTCGGTACCTACTTCCAAGCACCTTAAAACTATGCCCCCTCACGTTAGCCATTTCAGCCCTGGGAAAAAGCTTCTGGCTATCTGCACAATCAATGCCCCTCACCATCTTATACAGCTCTATCAGATCGCCTCTCATCCTCTGTCGCTCCAAGGAGAAAAGACCAAATACACTCAACCTATTCTCATAAGGTACCCCCTCCTATTCAGGCAACATCGCTCTATAGTATCCACATCTTCCTGTAGAGAAGTGACCAGAAATGAACACAGTGCTCCAAGTGGGTCTGACCAAGGTCTTGTATAGCTGTATAGAACCTCACGGCTCTTGAACTCAGTCCCATGGTTGATGAATGCCAAAGCACCACACGCCTTCTTAACAACACTGTCAAACTACACAGCAGCTTAGCTTTGATTGTCCTATCAACACGGGCCCCAATATCTCTCAGATCCTCTACACTGCCAAGAGTCTTACCATTTATATTATATTCTGTCTTCAATTTGGATCTACAAAAACGAACCACTTCACACATCTGCGTTGAAGTCCATCTGCCATTTCTCAGCCCAGTTCTGCATCCTATCGATGGTCCGCTGTAACCACTGACAACCCTCCAGACTATCCACAACACCACCAACCTTTGTGTCATCAGCAAACTTACTAACCCATCCTTCTACTTCTTCATCCTGGTCATTTATAAAAATCACAAGAGGCGAGGTCCCAGAACAGATCCCTGCAGAACACCACTGGTCAGCAAACTCCATGCAGAACACAAACCATCCACCATAGTTAGGACTTTAATAGGAGAATGAGGGGAGATTTGATATTGGTACACAAAACTATGAGGGTAATGGACAGGGTAAATACAAGCAGGCTTTTTCACTGAGGTGGGATGAAACGAGAGACTTGATGGGATTAAACTTGATGGTACAAACTAGATGGGCCAAAAGGCCTGCCTTTCTGTTGTTGTGTTCTATGACTCTATATGACATTGAGGTTCATCTTTACCGATAAAATCCAAGCCATTATTAATCTCCTACTGTGGTAAATTATTCCTTCAAGTAAACTGGCAATTTTCATCTCCATGGCTTAACAACTGTGGCAGATCACTACATGTGAGAGCATGTTTCAGCAATACCACCAGCCTATACTGACAGGAAGCTGTATACTGCAGAGATGAGGGTCATAACAGCAACATTGAGATAGCTGCTTTAACATAACAAAACCCCCTGAGGCAGTTTTATCAAACAAGGACAATATCTATGGGTTAGGTTGTATAAGAAGTTTAAGAAATGTCCATTACAATGCTGTGCCTTTTGCTGCCAAATTCTAAGCATTGGAATACCTTCACTAAACCTTTAAGGAGTAGAAAGGTCTAGCTTGGCCATTCACAACCTGAAGCCTTAGCAACTGAATTTATAGTGATAGAATGATTCATTTGATGCATACTTGTGAGGCTAGGACTGGACATTCTAGTGACAGGAAATTACAGAAAGAGTAAAGGATGAGGTCATGGCAATGTCTAATATCCTTGTCCATTTGACAGGTGAACATGATGGTGTGAGTTCAGACAAAGGTTGAAGTGTTCTGAATGATCATGTTTATGAAGTGCAGTGGTAGGGGGGCCTGTCCCAGGATGAGATTTGGCCAACACCATGGAGGTGAAAATGGAGAATTTTAATAATGAGAATGTGCATATCCAAGGGTTAATTCAAGGCCCTGTAAGACAATGTAATTACAGTGCAAATTGTCTGGTGCAAAATCAGGCAATTGCAAGGATATAATTCCTTCTTAAACTTCACCATTCTTAAACTGCAGCTTCCTCATCGAACTAACTCTTGTGGGTGTCAGTCTGTTGTAGATGACACTGAGTGTAGTGTAGTGCAGGCCAATTCATCAGCCTACAATGCCTCATCCATTCTCTTCAATCATTTTGAAGCACTTTAATTCTAATTAATAGACTATCTTTGGTTCTCAAATGCCCAACGTTCAGTTGAGGTTAGATTGAATCAAGGAAAGTTTGTTTTTATCCTGCTGCTAACAGCATTAGGATACACTGGGAGGGGACTAGCAGATGCACACTTTGAAGGAGTTGGATTTGTCTGGCATTCTGCAAATGCTGGGATGTGTGAGATGCACAAACTTTCCCATTAACCAACTCACTGATGATGATGATGGTGGTGAACTCACTAAATATGTTCATTCATGCTCTGATCTGGTCCTCAATAAATAATTATGCAATTATGCTTCATGTAAGAGAAAGAAAAATCTTACTTCTGTAAGTCAATAATACAGAATGCATGGCATGTCACCCTACAATCTGTGCACATATTTAGAAGAAATTCAGCACTGCAACAATACCATCAATAAAAATGAGTTGAAATTCATAGTTTAGTGTCCAAAAATAAATTTAGTTCTGTGGTAATTCTAGTTGCACCATTGATAGTATTGATAGTTTTTTTTTCAATTACTCAGCTAGTTTCTTTCAATGGCTTATATTGTGTTTGAAATTCAAGTCATAGAGAGATATACAGCAAAAAAACAGGAACCTCATCCCATTAAGTCTGCACTGAACATCATTCACCCTTTTACACAAATCCTGCATCAACCCCATTTATTTATAACACACACATGCTCATCAACCACACCCAGACAGTACCACACCCACAAAGTCTTTGAAACATGGAAGGAAACCCATACAGTCACTGGGGGAACATGCAAACTACATACAAGCTGCGCTCGAGCTTGACTGAGCCCAGGAGGCTGGTGCTGAGAGGCAGCAGTTCTATCAGCTGCTTCACTCAGACATTGTAATGAAACCTTAAGGAGCATTGGATGAATCTTTGTTCTGATTAAAGTATAACTGGAAATTAGCTTGCATAGCAACTCACAAATTCTGCTGTGTTTTCCGTGCTTATAGAATACAAAGTTAATTGACTATCAACAAATTAGCACAGCACTGTACAAGACACATCCTACAATTCCAGCAGTGGGTATGTAATTTCAAGTTCAAGTTCAGTTTTTTGTCATTCAGCCATACACATGTACACTGCCAAGTGAAACAACGTTCCTCTAGACCAAGGTGCATAACGCAACGCATACAACTCGCACACATAACGCATACAGTTATATTACCATTAGTAAACTAACAAATAATAAGGTGCATTTATGACACGTTAAAAAGTAGAGTATAATGCTACTGGCATTTCATGATTGATGAGACTTGGGTGGTGGCAGGGAGTTCAGTAGTTTTACAGCCTGGGGGATAAAGAAGTTTCCCATCCTAACAATTTTTGTCCTAAGCTATGGTACATGCTACTTGACTTTAGAAGGTCAAAAAGACTGTTGGACAGATGGGAGGGATCATTGACAATGCTAAGGGTCCATCATATACATTGCTCCTGATAAGTGTCTCTGATGGATGGAAGAGATACTGCAGTCCTCGCAATCCTTTGTAGGGACTTGCGGTCAAATCCCTTTCAATCCCTAAACCAGACAGTAATACAACTGGTGAGGACACTCGCAATGGTGCTCCTATAAAAACTGGTTAGAATAGCAGGGCAAGTGGGGGTGAAACACATTTGCCTCAATCTCTTCAGGAACTGGAGATGCAGCTATGCTTTCTTGAACAAAGAAATAGTGTTGAGGGATCAGACGAGATCGTCCATTACGTGCACTTCCAGAAACTTAGTGCTCCTAATCCTCTCCATGGAGGAACTATGCATGAGCAGTGAGGAGTTGTCAGCCTGCACCTTCCTAAAGTCCACCATCACCTCTTTAGTTTTGTCCATGTTCACACTCAAGTTGTTGTGCTCACACTATTATCCCAGCCGCTCTACCTTCTCTCTGTACGCAGTCTGGCCATCATTGTTGATGAGGCCAACCATTGTTGTATCATCAGCAAACTTGATGATTCGCAAAAGGAATCTGGCAATGTGAGATTGTCAGATTCAGTGAATTCTAGTCTTTATTCATATACAGTACTCGCATGCTTTAAATGCTGATCCATGGGAGCCAATGGACCAAAATGATGGCACCTGTATGTTTTCACTTGCTTGAAGTTTGAATGGCAAGGAAACAGTGTCATACTGGAAGATTAACAATCTCAGAACGAATCCACTATAAACCAGCTGCACTTCTTTCCATCAGTTCAACACTGTGGAACAGGAGAAGCAACTGTCTATGGAATGTGATCTAAGAACAAAAAGAGGAAATGTAAAGGAATCAGTGGCAAATGGATCAAATTTAACTTGAAGGCACTAAGTTATAAAAGAAGAATATTTCACTGCAGAATTCATTCTGGATGTCTACAACCAAGATAAAATAAATGACCACAATGTAAAAGTGAATTATATTAATAGTTAAAGCATTATATAAAGCATGGAATAAACAAATGTTATTTTGGAATTTAAGCCTAGTTCTGCTGACAGATCATATATGTTTTTGCCAATTACAATGTTGCCTGTGTGCAATGCTCCCACGGTTGACAACATCTGGATAGACCTTGAAACCATACATTACACTTCTTTTACGACTTATATTTTTGCTTTTTGTCTTGAATGTGCTTCTGCAACTGTTGGAGCCTGTGATTTGCAGTTTGGAGATCATTTCGGTGTTTTAGAGCTCTGCAGTCTGTGAGAGGATTCTGGGAGGCAGAGGGCAGCATATGCGAATCTCGTAGCAAGAAGGCTGCAGGACAAGGCGTTTGCCGATGTTCGACTCCAATTCACTGATTAAAGCTCCCATTGTTTGCTAATTAAAGCAACAAAGAAGATTGAAACATCGAGGCGAATGCAGAAAGTGAGCACCAGCTGCCTACTCTTGATCACCAATGGTATTGCCCTGTTTCCAGAGAGAGGAGACTGCCTTTTGATCGTCGGTGGGATCGCACTGCTGCTGTAGAGAGGAGACTTCCTTTTGATCACTGGTGGGATCACGCTGCTGCTGGAGAGAGGAGACTGCCTTTTGATCACTAGTGGGATCACTCTGCTGCTGGAGAGAGGAGACTGCCTTTTGATCACTGGTGGGATCGCACTGCTGCTGGAGAGAGGAGACTGCCTTTTGATCACTAGTGGGATCACTCTGCTGCTGGAGAGAGGAGACTGCCTTTTGATCGTCAGTGGAATTACTCTGCTACCGGAGAGGTGAGACTGCCTTTTGATCACCAGTGGGATTGCTCTGCTACCGGAGGGAGGAGAGGCTGCCTCTATGCCTGGAGAATTTTACACAGGTTTTTTTGCATTTTGGATATGGACTTGGACTATGGATTTTTTTTTTCAGTCTTATAGTTATTTTACATTCTGTGTTTTTTGCCCAATCTTTCTCATTTTTTTGTGTGCAGGGGTGGAATTTTCAGTGGTCGATGTGCCTGTTCCATTTTTGTTTTTTTTGTGCAGGGAGAGGGAATTTGGGGATTGATGATCATACTGCCATTCTGTTTTTTGGTTTTGTGGCTGCCTGGACAAAGAGAATTTCCGAGTTGCATACTTTGATAATAAATGAACCTTTGATGTACAATCAGTACTCTTAACGAATTTGTTTAACCTTCAGTTGAGCAGATTTCAAAAGAGATTTCTCCTCACTTTTGAGAATTACTCCCTGGCTTCAATAGGTACTGAATGATATATTTAGAATATCTGATCTTCTGGCGCAAACTGTTCACATCTGATAAGTTGCCCTGCCACCAGTATCAAATGCATGTTGTAGGGAATAAAATTCCACCATCCCTTCAGCGCCTCTGAGGTGACTAAGACGTCATCTTGAGCTGAAATGTTGGTTTAGCTCATGGCTGGAATGCCACACATGTGCAATCACTGGCACTCTACTCTCGTGGGAAGCCAGCCAGGCATATTTCCACTCTTTGCTTTAGCAACCAGTGAAGTTCCTGCACTGATTATCAATCTCATTGTACCTTACTAGTCCGAGGAGCACAGTGTGGATATATTCAAGCTGATCAGAATGGGGGAATTTAATATTACGTTTGTGGCACAATTATTTATCTTGGTATGGCGTGGGGAATTTCTGAATGTTACAATGAGGTACTCTGTTGCATAAATGTTATTATTTGACAGAGTTGCCATATATCCTTTAAATTTTCATCACATGCTCTGTGGTCACCAATTCGTTTGAAGCTGCAACTTTCGAACCCACTGTAGCAGTCTGCAGGATTTAAGTGGGGGCTGAAATTGTATTGAATAAACTTAACAGTGTTTGAAAGGCTAGTTATTTTAATTCCCACAGTCAGCTTTTAATGCCTTACTCAAATGATCATCCTCTGCATGTAAATCTCGGTAGCCGCTGCCAATTGGTAACATTACCCAACAGAGGAAGGGAATGGAGAATTTGAACTGACCCTAATCTTATCTTCACCTGATGTTCACGGATAAACGTTTCCAACACAGTTCTGTCTGGTAATCAGGGTAACATCTGTGACCATCCTTCCCCCCCAGTGTAATGCAAGGTGCTGAGGCCTATTTTAGAAGTCTGTTCAGCATACTTGCCAAAACCACTTAAGTCAGGACTGGGGATTCAGTCCAACTCCCCTTTTTGTACAGCCCCTTTCAGATGATGTTAACCATCTAAGACAAGAAAGGGGTCGTTTCATTAGTGGTGTTTCAGTATATGCATTCAAAATGTCAGAAAGTCTGCCCCACAAGCTGTCTCATACTGCTATAACTGTCAGAATTTACTTGTTTTTCTCAGTGGAGGCACTCATCAGTCATCAAACAACAGACCTTCAGACCACTCCACGTGCCAATCAAGCCACATCACTGAGATGACTACCCTTCTTACTAATTCACACACTGCTGACATCTGTTGACACACAGGGCAGTGAAAATTATATGGAGGTTGCCCTGCTTGCTGGCAATCACTGGCTGCTCTCTGGTAGTTTAGGTGCATGTGATTCCAACTTTGGCTTTATTTCCCCTTACTGAAAACTGCAAATAATGTAAGGTTTTGCATAAGCAAACATTTTCTTCCATATTTAGATATGCTTTTATATTGTACATAACTAACTGGGAATAAAGATTTGCAATGAATTCTTTTTGCACTGTCTGCTTCCATTTTAATTTGTCAATTCGAAGGAAGGAAGTTAGACATAAGGTAACCTTTACTGTCATTAAGATTGTTAAGGATTATTCAATAATAATATGTTAATGGCAACAAAATCTTGATCAATCTAATGAACACAAAGCAGAACCTGTAAACCGAGGAGTGAAATAGGCCATTTAATCTTCCAGACCCATTCCTGATTTAGCAAGGTTGTGGCAGATCTGTGAATTAATTCCATACATCTGCTTCTTCCCTGCATTCCTATATACCTTTTGTTAACAAAGATCTATTGATTTCACATTCTAAATTATCAACTGGTGCAGCATCACTTGCCATTTGTAGAAACATTCCGACTCTTTACCATTGTCTGTGTGTGGAAGTTATTTCTCATTTCAGTTGGAAACACCTGGCTCCAACTTTTTGACTTACCTTTCCCTCCATCCGTGTCATTCAACAAACAACTATCTACTCTCGCAAAATGCTGGTGGAACACAGCAGGCCAGGCAGCATCTATAAGGAGAAGCACTGTCGACATTTCAGGCCGAGACCCTTCGTCAGTGTCCTGACAAAGGGTCTCGGCCTGAAATGTCGACAGTGCTTCTTCTTATAGATGCTGCCTGGCCTGCTGTGTTCTACCAGCATACTGTGTGTGTTGTTTGAATTTCCAACATCTGCAGATTTCCTCATGTTTGTAACTATCTACTCTATCAGTTCTCCTTCATACAGTGAGAAATTCAGTCAAAGCAAACCTTAATCAGTATGCACAAAAAATCACTGATGAAACTCAATCCAAGCACTTCCACATGAAGCTTTAGCAACCTGTGAAAATCAATACGACAAGAGAGCAAAGACATGAAAATCTACAGTGTAGAAAAAAAGCTGGGAATACTTGGAAGGCCAGGCCGCATCTGTGGGAAGTGAAACACAAGCAATTCTGCAGATGCTGGAAATCTTGAGCAACACACATGAAATACTGGAGGACCTCAACAGATCTGTTGAGGGAAATAAAGAGTTGATATTTTGGGCAGAGACCCTTCATTGGGGTGAGGGATGTGAGGGTGTCACAGATCTGGTAAAGACAGGTAACTACGGAGATCAGCTGAAAACAAGGATATATGGTTAGGGGATAAGTAGGAAAAGCTTGCAGGCTAATAGGGGGAATGCAGGAGGTAGTACTGGAGGAGCCTCAGCCCACGGGCTTGCTCTGCAGTTCTGAAATTTGTCTTCTCCAGGCAGCCATAGAGTACAGAAAACCATGTAAGTAATTGAAAGAAGTGTCTGGCTGGTGGCACAGCGGCATCAGCGCCGGACCCTGGAGCGAAGGTTCCCGAGTTCGAATCCAGTCGGGCCGCTCCCGGGCATGCCTTCCATCTCGGCCGGGTTGAGTGTCGAGCTCAGAACTCGACCTCTTAAAAAAAAAAATCTGCGCTGTGAGAAGGACTTGGGGGACCATTCACAGAATCTTTCCTCCAAGACAACCACTTGAAGAAAAATGTGGTCGTCGAGGATCTGGCAGAGTATGGCATACAAAGTTGAAAGAAAAGCATCAATCCGCACCCCCCACCCACACGAAGAAACAAAAACTCGTAAACCCAAACACCCTCAACCCCTCCCTCACACAAAACCTAACAAAAGAGGCCAATATGAACTACAGTCCAATCCATCTCAGAGTTTCAATAACATTTTCAAGAGCATCAGGACCCAGCAGCCTCTTCGAGGGAAGCAACTCAAACCAGCGGCTCCTCCAAAGGCAGCAACTCCAACAATTGGAGTTGGAACGATTGGTACAAGAGGCCTCTCCAATGTAGGCAACTCCAACCAGCAGCCTCTCCAAGGGCAGCGACTCCAACCAGCAGCCTCTCCAATGTAGGCAACTCCAACCAGCAGCCTCTCCAATGTAGGCAACTCCAACCAGCAGCCTCTCCAATGTAGGCGACTCCAACCAGCAGCCTCTCCAAGGGCAGCAACTCCAACCAGCAGCCTCTCCAATGTAGGCAACTCCAACCAGCAGCCTCTCCAAGGGCAGCAACTCCAACCAGCAGCCTCTCCAATGTAGGCAACTCCAACCAGCAGCCTCTCCAATGTAGGCAACTCCAACCAGCAGCCTCTCCAATGTAGGCGACTCCAACCAGCAGCCTCTCCAAGGGCAGCAACTCCAACCAGCAGCCTCTCCAATGTAGGCAACTCCAACCAGCAGCCTCTCCAAGGGCAGCAACTCCAACCAGCAGCCTCTCCAATGTAGGCAACTCCAACCAGCAGCCTCTCCAATGTAGGCGACTCCAACCAGCAGCCTCTCCAAGGGCAGCAACTCCAACCAGCAGCCTCTCCAATGTAGGCAACTCCAACCAGCAGCCTCTCCAATGTAGGCGACTCCAACCAGCAGCCTCTCCAAGGGCAGCAACTCCAACCAGCAGCCTCTCCAAGGGCAGCGATTGGAACAAGTGGCCTCTCCAATGTAGGCAACTCCAACCAGCAGCCTCTCCAAGGGCAGCAACTCCAACCAGCAGCCTCTCCAAGGGCAGCGATTGGAACAAGTGGCCTCTCCAATGTAGGCGACTCCAACCAGCAGCCTCTCCAAGGGCAGCAACTCCAACCAGCAGCCTCTCCAAGGGCAGCAACTCCAACCAGCAGCCTCTCCAATGTAGGCAACTCCAACCAGCAGCCTCTCCAATGTAGGCGACTCCAACCAGCAGCCTCTCCAAGGGCAGCAACTCCAACCAGCAGCCTCTCCAATGTAGGCAACTCCAACCAGCAGCCTCTCCAAGGGCAGCAACTCCAACCAGCAGCCTCTCCAATGTAGGCAACTCCAACCAGCAGCCTCTCCAATGTAGGCGACTCCAACCAGCAGCCTCTCCAAGGGCAGCAACTCCAACCAGCAGCCTCTCCAATGTAGGCAACTCCAACCAGCAGCCTCTCCAATGTAGGCGACTCCAACCAGCAGCCTCTCCAATGTAGGCGACTCCAACCAGCAGCCTCTCCAATGTAGGCGACTCCAACCAGCAGCCTCTCCAATGTAGGCAACTCCAACCAGCAGCCTCTCCAAGGGCAGCAACTCCAACCAGCAGCCTCACCAAGGGCAGCAACTCCAACCAGCAGCCTCTCCAATGTAGGCAACTCCAACCAGCAGCCTCTCCAATGTAGGCGACTCCAACCAGCAGCCTCTCCAAGGGCAGCAACTCCAACCAGCAGCCTCTCCAATGTAGGCAACTCCAACCAGCAGCCTCTCCAAGGGCAGCAACTCCAACCAGCAGCCTCTCCAATGTAGGCAACTCCAACCAGCAGCCTCTCCAATGTAGGCGACTCCAACCAGCAGCCTCTCCAAGGGCAGCAACTCCAACCAGCAGCCTCTCCAATGTAGGCAACTCCAACCAGCAGCCTCTCCAATGTAGGCGACTCCAACCAGCAGCCTCTCCAAGGGCAGCGACTCCAACCAGCAGCCTCTCCAAGGGCAGCAACTCCAACCAGCAGCCTCTCCAATGTAGGCAACTCCAACCAGCAGCCTCTCCAAGGGCAGCAACTCCAACCAGCAGCCTCTCCAAGGGCAGCAACTCCAACCAGCAGCCTCTCCAAGGGCAGCGATTGGAACAAGTGGCCTCTCCAATGTAGGCGACTCCAACCAGCAGCCTCTCCAAGGGCAGCAACTCCAACCAGCAGCCTCTCCAAGGGCAGCAACTCCAACCAGCAGCCTCTCCAATGTAGGCAACTCCAACCAGCAGCCTCTCCAATGTAGGCAACTCCAACCAGCAGCCTCTCCAAGGGCAGCGACTCCAACCAGCAGCCTCTCCAATGTAGGCAACTCCAACCAGCAGCCTCTCCAATGTAGGCAACTCCAACCAGCAGCCTCTCCAAGGGCAGCAACTCCAACCAGCAGCCTCTCCAAGGGCAGCAACTCCAACCAGCAGCCTCTCCAATGTAGGCAACTCCAACCAGCAGCCTCTCCAAGGGCAGCAACTCCAACCAGCAGCCTCTCCAAGGGCAGCAACTCCAACCAGCAGCCTCTCCAATGTAGGCAACTCCAACCAGCAGCCTCTCCAATGTAGGCGACTCCAACCAGCAGCCTCTCCAAGGGCAGCAACTCCAACCAGCAGCCTCTCCAATGTAGGCAACTCCAACCAGCAGCCTCTCCAATGTAGGCGACTCCAACCAGCAGCCTCTCCAATGTAGGCGACTCCAACCAGCAGCCTCTCCAAGGGCAGCAACTCCAACCAGCAGCCTCTCCAATGTAGGCAACTCCAACCAGCAGCCTCGCCAAGGGCAGCAACTCCAACCAGCAGCCTCTCCAATGTAGGCAACTCCAACCAGCAGCCTCTCCAATGTAGGCAACTCCAACCAGCAGCCTCTCCAAGGGCAGCAACTCCAACCAGCAGCCTCTCCAAGGGCAGCGATTGGAACAAGTGGCCTCTCCAATGTAGGCGACTCCAACCAGCAGCCTCTCCAAGGGCAGCAACTCCAACCAGCAGCCTCTCCAAGGGCAGCAACTCCAACCAGCAGCCTCTCCAATGTAGGCAACTCCAACCAGCAGCCTCTCCAATGTAGGCAACTCCAACCAGCAGCCTCTCCAAGGGCAGCAACTCCAACCAGCAGCCTCTCCAAGGGCAGCAACTCCAACCAGCAGCCTCTCCAAGGGCAGCAACTCCAACCAGCAGCCTCTCCAATGTAGGCAACTCCAACCAGCAGCCTCTCCAAGGGCAGCGACTCCAACCAGCAGCCTCTCCAAGGGCAGCGACTCCAACCAGCAGCCTCTCCAAGGGCAGCGACTCCAACCAGCAGCCTCTCCAAGGGCAGCAACTCCAACCAGCAGCCTCTCCAAGGGCAGCGACTCCAACCAGCAGCCTCTCCAAGGGCAGCGACTCCAACCAGCAGCCTCTCCAAGGGCAGCGATTGGAACAAGTGGCCTCTCCAATGTAGGCAACTCCAACCAGCAGCCTCTCCAATGTAGGCAACTCCAACCAGCAGCCTCTCCAAGGGCAGCAACTCCAACCAGCAGCCTCTCCAAGGGCAGCAACTCCAACCAGCAGCCTCTCCAAGGGCAGCAACTCCAACCAGCAGCCTCTCCAAGGGCAGCAACTCCAACCAGCAGCCTCTCCAATGTAGGCAACTCCAACCAGCAGCCTCTCCAATGTAGGCAACTCCAACCAGCAGCCTCTCCAATGTAGGCAACTCCAACCAGCAGCCTCTCCAATGTAGGCAACTCCAACCAGCAGCCTCTCCAATGTAGGCAACTCCAACCAGCAGCCTCTCCAAGGGCAGCAACTCCAACCAGCAGCCTCTCCAAGGGCAGCAACTCCAACCAGCAGCCTCATGGAAGAAAGCTACATGAACCTGCCACCTCTCTGAGGGAAGTGACTTGGACCAGTGGCAGCGACTCAAACCTGCGGCCTCTCCGAGAACCACTCGCTCCCTTCCTCATTTGCCTGGAAATTTAAATCTTTCTCAAAGCTTTAATCGGTGAGAAATGTGGTCAATCCCAGCCTCTCATCTCATCTGTGAGTTTCTCCTTGTGGTAGGTCATGCTCTCATTTCTCCCCTGGTGTTCTCTGAGCAGCAGCACTAGCTCACCTGATCAAACTACAGACTGTAAGTCACAGGCTCCAACCGTTTCAAAAACAAAATTAAGGTAAAAAGAAAAAGTAGAAGATGTAGAAAAGCTAAAATGATTGACTATCTGGGAGATGTTCCCATGGAATCATTGATCACTGGCGTCGTCTTGACCAGATTTTCTACAAAAGCTTGATGTAGTTTTTATTAGAGACAATTAGAGGTTTAGGTGCAGTTTTCAGTCGCAAGGATAAGAAGTTCCGAAAGCTGTGTTACCCGCCTGATACCAGGGTTCAGGGGACCTCATCTGATCTGCAGAGGAACTTGGAGTGGGAGGGGTGAGATCCAGTTGTCATGGTCCATGTGGGTAGCAACAACACAGGAAGAACAAGGATGGCATGCCATCCGGGTATACTCCAACCTGACAGCAGGAATATCGATTTCTCCTTCTGATAAACAAACTCCACCTGCCTCTTCCTCTATTCCCCAATCTCACCTTTAACCTCTTCTCACCTGCCTATTACTGTCCCCCTGGGTTCTCTCTTCCTTCCCTTTCTCCTATGATTCACTTTCCTCTGCTATCAGATTCCTTGACGTTTCTCACCCATCTGACTTCACCTATCACCTGTCAGCTAGTCTCTTTCTCCTTCCTTTTATTTTGGTACCTTCCCACTTTGGTATCCTTGGCTAAAGGATGGCTGCCATTGAGAGCTGAGCGTCAAAGGATATACGGTATATCGGAAAGACAGATTAGTAGGCAGATGAGGTGGTGTAGCCCTGTGTATAAGAAATAATATTAAATCATTGGAAAGAGATGACATAGGATTGGAAGGTGTAGAGTCTTTATGGGTTGAGTTAAGAAATGGCAAGGGTAAAAGGACCCTAATGGCAGTTGTATACAGGCCTCCAAACAGCAGCCAGGATGTGGATTACAAATTACAGCAGGAGATAGAAAAGGTGTGTCAGAAGGGCAATGTCGTTGGAAATTTTAACATGAAAATGGATTGGGGAAACCAGATCAGTACTGGACCTCAAGAGAGATAATTTGTAGAATGTCTAAGGGATGACTTTTCAGAACAGCTTGTTGTTGAGCTCACTAGTGGATCAACTGTGCTGGATTGGGTATAGTGCAATGATCTGGAGGTGATAAGAAAGCTTAAGGTAAAGGGAGCCTTAGGGAACAGTGATCACAATATGATTGAGTTTGCATTGAAATTTGAGAGGGAGAAAATAAAATCCAATGTGTCGGTATTTCAGTGGAATAAAGGTTCCTATACCTTATGGTCGTATGGTCTTTCTTCTTAGTCCTGAGGAAGGATTTTAACCACAACATTGACTGTATATTAATTTCCATAAATGCTGCCTGACCTACTGAGTTCCTCCAGCATTTTGTGTGTGTTGCTTTGACTTTCCAGCATCTGCAGGAATTCTCATATTTAAGAACAAAGAAAGATGTTCTGCTGTGGAAATTTGAGCAGATCAGGGATAAAATAAAAAGCAGAACCAAACTGGAAAAATCACTGGATTGTTACGTAAGTCACATGCAGATTGGCAAAAGGTTAACAGAATCAGAGAGCTAAATGGGTGGCTCAAAGATTGATGAGATTTGGGCTGTAATTCACGGGATGTTGGCACCAGTATTGTGCAAAGAGGGATGGGATGGGCTCCACCTGAACCATGCTGGGACCAAGGCCCCCATGAATTGCTTAACTCAGGCTGTGAATAGAGCTTTAAACTAATTAGTAGGGGGCTCAGTTCAACAGCTTGGGAAAGTACAATGGGCATGAGAGGGAACTGGCCGAAGTTGACTAGAAAGGGACATTTGCAGGAAAGAGAGCAGAGCAGCATTGGCTGGAGTTTCTGAGAAAGATGAGGGAAGTGCAAGCCAGATACATTCCAAAGAAGAAGAAATTTCCAAAGGGAAGAAAGACACTACCGTGGGTGACAAGTGAAGTCAGAGTGAAAGTAAAAGCAAAAGAGAGGGCCTATAAGGAAGCCAGCATTAGTGGAAAGATACTGGGGAGCTTTTAAAAACTTGCAAAAGGAAACTAACAAGGTCATTCAGAAGAAAAAAATGAATTATGAGAGGAAGTTGGTGACTAATATCAAAGAAGATACTAAAAGCTTTTTTTAAGTATATAAGAGGTAAAAGAGAGTTGAGGGTGGATATAGGACCAATAGAAAATGATGCTGGAGATACTGTAATGAGAGATGCAGAGATGGCAGAGGAACTGAATGCGTATTTCGCATCAGTCTTCACAGTGGAAGACATCTACAGTATACCGGACATTCAAGAATGTCAGGGAAGTGAAGTTTGTGCAGTGAAAATTACGGCTGAGAAGGTGCTCAGGAAGCTTAATGGTCTGACGAAGAGTAAATCTCCTGGACCTGATGGAATGCATCCTTGGGTTCTGAAGGAAGTAGCTGGAGAGATTGCAGAGGCATTAACAGTGATCTTTGAAGAATTGATAGATTCTGGCATTGTATCAGATGACTGGAAAATTGCAAATGTTACTCCACTATTTAAGAAGAGTGGGAGGCAGCAGAAAGGACACTATTGACCTGTTAGCTTGACATCGGTGGTTGGGAAGTTGTTGGAATTGATTGTTAGGGATGAGATTACAAAGGACCTGGAGGCACATAACAAGATAGGCCAAAGCCAGCATGGTTTCCTGAAAGAAAAATCCTGCCTGACAAACCTACTGCAAATCTTGAGAAAATTACAAGCAAGGTAGACAAAAGAGATGTAGTAGATGTGGTGTACTTGGATTTTCAGAAGGCCTTTGACAAGGTGCAGCATATAAGGCTGCTTAGCAAGATAAGAGCCCATGGAATTACAGGGAAGTTATTAGCATTGGTGGAGCATTGGCTGGTCAGCAGAAAATGGAGAGTGGGAATAAAGGGATCCTATTCTGGCCAGCAGCAGGTTACCAGTGGAGTTCCACAGGTGTCGGTGTTGGGACAACTGCTTTTTACGATGTATGTAAATGATTTGGAATATAGGATTAATGGATTTATGGCTAAATTTGCTGATGATGCAAAGATAGGTGAAGGAGCTGGTAGTGTTGAGGAAACAGAGAGCCTGCAGGGAGACTTAGATAGTTTATGGGAATGGTCAAAGAAGTGACAAATGAAATACAATGTTGGAAAATCTGGACTGGGTATTGCAAAATGACACAGATTTAGTTAGGGAGCTGAAGGTAAAGGAACCCTTAGGAGTGCTGATATTAGTATGATAGAACTCACCACGCAGTTTGAGAAGAAACTAAAATCATGTATTAGTATTACAGTGTCGAGAGACATGAAAGATAGGAAGTTGATAGGAAGGAGACACTAGCAGGGATGACACCAGAACAGCAATGGCTGGAATTTCTGGGAAGATATGAAGATAGGTGGAGGTGTGATTAGAGGAAGCAGAGAGTCTGCAGAAGGTCCAGGAGAGATTAGGAAAAGGGACAAATAAACAGCAAATAGAATTGAGTGTAGGGTCATACACTATAGTATAAGGAATAAAGGTGTAGACTATTTGCTAAATGAGGAGTGAGTTCAGAATTGGAGGTGAGAAGGGACTTGGCACCTTGTGTAGATTAACTAGCAGGCTGAGTCAGTGATAAGGAAGGCAAATGCTCTGTTAGCGCTCATGTAGAGAGGACTAAAATGTAAGAGCAAGGATGTAATAATGTAAAACTGTGGCTTAATAAGGCATTGGTCAGAGTGCACTTGAAGTATTGTGAGCAATTTTGGTCCCAGAAACAATGTGCTGGCATTGGAGAGGGTCCAGAGGAGGATCATGAGAATGATTTCGGGAATGAAACGATTAACTTATGAGGTGCATTTGATGACTTGGGCTGTACTCACTGGATTTCAGAAGGGGATCTCAATACCTGGATGCCCTGGATACAGTGGAGATAGAGAGAGGATGTTTACAATAGTGGGAGCATCGAGGACCAGAGGACACAGCTTCAGAATACAAGGACGTCCTTTAGAACAGAGATGAGGAGGAATTTCTTTAGCCAGTGAGTGGTGAATCTGGGAAATTCATTGCCACAGGCAGCTGTGGAGGCCAAGGCACTGGGTATATTTAAAGCAGCGTTTGATACTTTCTTCATTAGTAAGGGAGTCAAAGATTATGGGAAGAAGGCAGGAGGATGTAATTAAGAGAGAAAGTAATTCAGCCATGACTAAATGACTGAGCAGATTCGATGGACTGAAGGCTTAATTCTGCTCCTACTTCTCATGGTCATAACATACGCAAAAAAACATAAATAAAAGAATGTTGGAATTGTAAAACGCAGAGGGAAAAGCATGCTTGACAGATCAGGCTGGGCAAATGCTCTTCTCCCAGATGAAGGAAAAACAAACAGAGGCCTATCCTGCAGAGTACATCTTCCTGGTTTGTATTTCACATCTCCTGCATTCTTATGTCCATGTTCTCAACCTTTGACTGCTCCACTTCGCACATTGACCAGATAACATTGTTTATTGTTTATCTCTATGTTTGCTCTAGTTTTACCTCATCAGAGACATGTCTTCCCTGCTGTTTCTGCAACTTCAAAAGCTTCTTTCACCTTCTTCCTAGTTTTGACAATGATACTTCCCAGAAATGAAGCCTAACCCACTGAGTACTTCCAGAATTTTCTTTTATTAAATTTTAAAATAAAGCAACACTATTTGAATATTGCTGCAAATACAGTAAGATTGTGTCTATATTATGTTCAATAAAATATTTGGTGATTTTCCCAAGTTTGGAACCAAACGTTTGAAAAAGAATTCCCTTCAAAGCAATCTCCAGTGTTGATTGGATTAATACTGACATTGATTGGTTGCAAATGATTTAGCTTAAATAATCTATGCTTGATATTCTAATTCTGAGAGAAGATCAAGGGTATATAGGGAAGGGAATATTAAAGAAAGATCTATATTACAAAACCAAAGCTAGTTAATGTTAAAATTGCAGAGACTGTGGGTCATTTATACTTTGACACTGGAATAACGTTCAAACTTGCAGCAAACCTGCAGAATGCAGCAAACTGTTGTGAACTGAATTGCAAGCTATTGTCAGACACAAGCATTTCTGGCATCTCAAAGCAGCTGAAGATCTGCTGCAGCTGTTGAACAGTAGCCTCAGTCATTGTTGAATTCATAGGTAATACTTCCGGCCATTTGGAATTGGGTGTTAACCAAGACAAGGGTGGTAAACCCATTGACTGAGCCAGCAATGTGAACATCTGCTCAATACATCGGAAATAATTTGGAAACTGTGCAGCTTGATGGTGATCAAGGATTGTTCTCTGATCTTAGCAATTTACTTGCAAACATTTCATCATCATTCAAAAAGATATCGTCAGTGTGCTGTTGATTGTGGTGTCCTCCAAATGCGTGGCCTTTATACACTAATCAATCAGTTCCATAATGCGTGGCCGTTATACACTAATCAATCAGTTCCATAATGATGGCCTTTCAGCTGATTGGTAAGTATATAAAGGCCAAGCATTCGGAGGAGACCACAGTTAACAGCGCACTGGTGATATCTTTTTGTATGTTGATGAAACATTTGTAAGTAAATTGCCAAGATTGGAGAACAGCTCAACCTAACCCATACGTGATATGTACACGACTCCAAGGTCTGGTAGCCTGAGGCCATAGTTGTAGATCAGTTCCACTGGGATTCTCTGCTGGCATAGAGCACTGAGTATACTGTTTGCATACGAATATGATATCTTCATCTGTGCCTGGCCTGTACACAAAGATTCTTGCCAGACCTTTCATTCGGTTGATGCCTGGCTGACCATGGGTTGGAAAGCAATATTTGGACGAGGTATCTGAGATACAGTGAAGAAGAGGATCTGCAGCTGTTTTGCTCTGATCTTGTCAGCTGTCACTAGAAGACTTTTAGCAGTATCCGATACAACCCGGTGGACTTTACGATCAACTAAATTTGCAGCCACAAGTACATTTTCATTTTCAGGACCCTACTGGTTCACAAGGCTGGAGAGGGCATCTGTCTGACCACGTTCCTGGGTTAATATGTAGTTGATTTCAGAATCATAGGCTAATAACATCATTGCCCGCCTTTATAGACAGTTATTGGCATATACCAGGATGCCTTTCTCAGACCCAACAATGGACTAGTGATTGGTAAGGAGAGTGAAACGTTTGCTGTAAAGCATCCTGTTGAGTTTCTTCACAGCAAAGATGATTCTCAAGGCTTCCTTTTCAATTTTCCCACTGCTCCTTTCTGCTGCAGAAGCTGATCTTGCTGCACACATGACAACCATTTTGGATCCATCAGGGAATATATGGGATATGGGATAACCACCCCATAGTTGAATGTATCCATTGTGACAGTAATTGGCAGCTCTGTGTTGGAATACGTCAGTTCTTCACCTGATCAAAAACCTCTTGCCATTGTTTGGACTGATTCCATGTGGCACCCTTGTTGAGCTGGGCACTGAGTGGCTCCAGTGGTTCATTGCCGGGAGGAAAGCTGAATAACGACTGTTCATGCCCAAAAATGATTGTAAGGTGCAGATATCTGATTGTGGCGGCGTCTTTAAGGTAACAGTGATGATTTCAAAATCTGGGCTATGACCATGCTCATCTATGATGAATCCCAGATACTTGATTGAGGACATCAGGAGGCCTCACAGTCCAAAGTCATGCAGTTTGTTCAAAATGTGGTTCAGGTGTTGCATAGTTCTATCTGATCCCTGTTCATTGCAATGTTATTCTCAAGGTTAGCAGCAACACTTAATATCCCTGCCAATATCACTCAGAATGGTGTCCATAAGCTGTTGGAAAATTGTAGGAACTACCTATACCTCGAAAGGCTGATGGAGGAAGGAAAACAATGTGCTGCAATAGTGAGAAGCAACTGTGAATTTTTTGACACTTCTAGCAGTAGTATGCTTCCATCAATAGCAACCACTGTTCAATTTTACAAAGGGGTCTGCAGGTACCGGTAATGGGTACTGGTGTGTCTCCAGAGCCGCAGTGAAACTAACTGAGAAGCCTGCAAACAACCTCACTGTACCATTACATTCTTGATAATGTCTAGTGGAGCTGCCCAACATAAGGAGATGATAGCTTTAATCACACCAGTTTTGTTGCAGGCAATCTAGCTCTCGCTCCATGATTGGTAAGGCAGTGTATGGCACTGGTGATTTGAGACAGCAGACTGTCTTTGCATCTGGATGGAAATGAAATTCTGCTTGCAGTTTGGTGCTGCGACCGAAAACATTTTGAAACACTGCTGTATAGCGCTGTTTCAATTGTTGTATGGTCTCACATACTGATGGTGGTATGGCGTTGACTGACATGATTTGAATATTTAATGTCCTCATAAAGACCTCATCTAGAGGAATGCTCCAGAGGTCAAACTTGTCTATCCAGTCAATGCCAAGGACATTCAGAGCTGGCTGGTCTGTTAAGTAACACATACTGTTGATTTAGTTATCACTCAGTACAGTTCGCTGTTCAGCTGGAGGCTTCCACCCAATGCACTGTAAGTGAATTGATGAGTTGCTTTGATCGGTGGGGACCAAAGTGCCTGCCATGTTTGTTTGGAGATAATGGTGATGTTTGAAGCCATATTGAGTTGTAGCTTGATAAATACATTGACATACCTTCTCCTGGTGACAAAGTCAACTTTGAACATGACCATTAAACTCATTGCAGATTTTAGTGGCTTTTGAAACTTCTTGTCCTTGTGTTTCACTGGCCAAGAAGACAGTGAAGGATAGCAAAAGCCTTTTCTGTGACAATTGCTGTACATGTGATTCTTGTATTGCCAGTTTCTTGCATAATGCCACATTCCTATTCCAGGGCACAGCTCGTTCCAACAATCTGTGGTTGGCTGCTTGGAGTTCTGCTGAATGGCGAGGTTTGGGCCACTGGAAACTGCTTTGACACAGTTCTGTTCGACCAGGTTGGAATCATGTTTCAGGTTGATCAACTGTTGACCTTATTGAGTGACAGTATGTAGAGTCGTATCAGTGTCTTGCTCCAATTTGGCAGGGAGTCATTTGCAAATATTTGCATCGCCAGGTGCCTAATGTCCGCAAATAAAAATCAGACATTTGAACTGTGACTCAGTCATGTTATGCAGTTTGAGCTTTTCACATTCATGATTGACAACACTGACATATGTGATGAAGCCTTGGCATCGTGTTTTGCAAGTTTTAGGCAATGGTAGCCAACACTAAAGAGAAATGACTGCTCTCTAAAAATACTTGTTAGCTGTCGGACACATAGGTCACATGCATCCGTGGGCAGAATGAACTTGAAATAACGCCCATGTTTAGCAGTACCCAATTTCTGGAGCAAAGTACATGTCTTCCCTGAGCCAACTTTATTGGCAAACTCAACCCAGAAGATAACTTCATAAAATTTGAATCAGGATTCAAACATAACTCCTGAAGGGGCATCAAACTGGAAATTGGTAATAGACAAAATAACTGATTCGTGAGTTCTGTTCAGTGTTTGACACCAATGTCATTGGACTCACTGATAACCTGCTTGACAAGGTTTTGATTTACTTTAGCTGGGCCACCTTACATTAAGCTTGCTGCTGTTTTAGAGAATTGTATTTAAGTCTTCTGCTGAAATTGCCATGCTGATATAATAGAGCACCTTATCACCAATTAGTTGTGTTCACCCACATGCCTATTTGTTGCCTGACAAACCAATCCCAAGCTGACTTCCACTGTCATTGTTCCGAACAACACCTTGAATGTTCTGGAGTAGACCATTGAAATAGTTGTCCTTTGGGGTGCACTATTTGGTGTTTGGAGCTGTGTGGTTTTACTGAATAAAGATTTATTTCCAGTTTAGTTTTGTCACCCTGGTTCAGGTCTTCACAGCAGTTATAGGTGAGCATACTCAACATTTACCACAAAATAAATAATTTGAAAGAAATTATTTAAATTATTTCATAATATTATATAAAAATTATTATTTTCATGATAAATTATTATGAAAAAAAAATTGTCCCCATTGACTCATTTGGCTTCACTACAATTTTGCAATGCTATTCAACTCACTAAGGTTTCCTAAACAACCCATCACCAAATATCATGTCTACATTGTTCAAAATATTTATTCCTTTGACCCCACCTATTTGGGCAGCATACTCCTACTTTGTACCATGAATTCATGCCATGATTTTACTCCTGGCTTTGGAATTCCCTCCTTAAAACTATTTATTCCTTTACCATTTTACTTTCTTAAAGACTATCCTTGAAACCAGCTACTGACCAAACTTTTGCAACATCTCAGTAGTATCAAATGGACATGGCTTGCTCTCGTTTGTGTGGGAAGTAGGGACCATTACCTTGAAGGGGAAAAGGGATCATCTTATTTGAAGTGCGGATCAATCTGGCAGATCAGGAAGAACAGTCCTTCTGCAGCTTGGCTTTCAGATGAACTAATTGTTGGTTTTCACCTTCATGGTTGCAGCCAAACAACAGGTCCCTTTATGGACCACTTGTCAGTCTGCATTACTACATGGATTTCCTGAGTGTACTTGGCTGTCATAGGGCAGTCAGCCTAGGAGAGTAAGTTTGAGTAAAGACCCCCTGACTTCATCTGCAAATTAGCAGCATATTAGATGGCATATTTCTGACCTGTAATGAACATACACTTTCCTTCTGGGAGAGTTAACAGATAGACAGACAGACATACTTTATTGATCCCGAGGGAAACTGGGTTTCATTACAGTTGCACCAACCAAGAATAGTGTAGAAATATAGCAATATAAAACCATAAATAATTAAATAATAATAAGTAAATTATTCCAAGTGGAAATAAGTCCAGGACCAGCCTATTGGCTCAGATATTGGAAGCCATTCAAGAGAGAAAACTAAAGCTTCTAAACCTATTCTTATCCATTTAGCACCAATTGGAGCTGATTATCAGTGAATGCATTAGGACTGGTTTTAGAGATTAAGGGGGAGAAGTGATGTGGAGCCTGGGCTGATTGATGAAGCATTATAAATGGCCATAGCACTCTGGAGTTTGTGTGCCTGTCTGAGGGATTCAAAGGGGAATTTCCCAGTTTTCCTGGAATGGTTACACCACATCACTCATCACCCACTATGGGCCCAGGAGTTATTAGTACCTGCAGTGAGGAGATTCATCAGATAATGCGCGGACTGCACCTCACCGAGCCTGGGAATCTTTTTTTACTTCTTTTTCTTGCCACTTCTTCATTTGTCATTCATGAAAGCATATAAATCACTGATACATGATACAGAGCATCAGGAGTTACAGCACAGAGTCTGTGATTCTGCTGCCGTTAGTTGCCAATTAATAGTCAGAATCTGTATCACTAAAAGTTTATAAGCCTTCCCAGTTGTACTCATTTTCCCACTGTGCAGCCAGCACCATATCGATATCTCTGGTGAAGCAGCTGCAGACTTTATTCCCATCGCACAGGGAAAAGCAAGAGAGCTCCAAACAACTAAAATCTGCCTGTTTTCTTTTCTTCCTTGAGCTACTTCAAAAGCAGAAAACAGTTTGCAGTGAGAGGCTTAATAAGGGTGAAAATGTTACACAAAGGTGATCGCCAGAGCCAGGCTCATTTTCACACAGAATGAAATCCAGTCTCCACTGTGTTGCACACAGACAAGATGGCAAACTCCCAGTACAAAAATAATCAAGAATAGGCATGTTATATTAAAGTTTAGTAGGAAAAGGCAACACAGGTTCTCCATTCTTTTGTTGAAAAGTGCATGGAATTCAATTAAGTTGTACTGGTTCCTATTTTTATGAGAACATTGTGCACACTAAATTCACACAGCTGCTGATTACTATTTGTCTTGTTGATTCCTCTTATTTAAAACAAAGCAACAAACTTCCTTGGAGTACAACAATCTGCTAGCTTCTCTAAACATTCAGAAATTTTACAAAGGATTAAAGTTGTAGTGATAATTAGGTGGATTATAATACATAATATTATAAGGCCTGAAAGTGCTTATGCCAGAGGAACGGAATGCCCATTCAAGTCCAAAGATGCTGATTCCTCCCAAAATTGTGGGTGTGGATTTTGCTGATAAATTGGGTCTAAGTACCTGCTCACAGTATTCAAAAGGGTCTGTTACACATAAATAGACACTGAAAAATTCTACTTGTCTTCTACAATAACTTTTTTAAGCTTCTGTATCAAATATAGTAAGTGGGCTTCCCCACAAAAGGAAAAGAGCATGTGATCCAAAAATATCCACAATCCAAACATCATGAAGCAAGGGATTTTCAAGAAAGGTTCAGGAATATTAACTCAATGGGCCAAATAGCCTAAGTCTACTGCTATGTCTTAGTTAATCATCAAGTAAACAAATAATATGATTTTTAAAGAAAACGATTAATGTCTTAGTATTTATTCACTTGTAAAGCATAAGATAACAATTCACAAGTTGCAGGATAGATTCATTCCAAAGAAAAATATTCTAAAGGGAGGACTAGGCCATTGTGGTTTTATTTTTTATCAGAGTTTTGACATACATTTGGTAAATAAATCTGAATCATAAACCTTGACAGTGAACAATCCATCTAGGTCACCTCCTTCAACTAGTTACTGCATGAGTGCCATTTACTACACTTCTCCCAAGCAACTTATGGCACTATTAGTTAAACCTGCCATGGTCACATCCTGCTTTCAAGAAAATTGTTGACAGACACACTTAATAGCATAGTTAGAGTAAGCAGACTCTTTGCATGTGCACTTACCAGCTCCATGTGTTTGCTTCCACATCAATAACTTCCAGCACATATCAAAGTTATGGGACCTGCCTGGTTAACACTCTGAGACTTCACCATTAGAGTCATAGAGTCATAGAAAAGTGCAGCACAGAAACAGATCCTTCAGCCCATCCAGTCTGTGCCAGTGAAGCTGCCTACTTCCATCGACCTGCACTGGGATCATGGTTCTCCGTACCCCTACTATCTATGTACAGTACCTATCCAAACTTCTCTTAAACATTGAAATCAAGCTTGCGTGCACTACTTGTGCAGGCAACTCGTTCCGAACTCTTGCCACCCTCTGAATGAAGAAGCTTCCCTTCATGTTCTCCTTATACTTTTCACCTTTCACCCTTAACCCATGGCATCTAGTTCTAGTCCCACCCAACCTCAGTGGAAAAAGCCTGCTTGCATTTACCCTAAGCATCCCCTTATAATTTTGTGTACCGCTATCAAATCTCCCCTCATCTTTTATGTTCCAAGGAGTGAAGCCCTAACCTGTTCAATCTTCTTGTTGTTGCAAATCCTGTGCTTACTTAATCCACCATTTCCATTGCCTGGGCAAAGTAGGGGCCTGCATGAAATTCAGTTCCTCTCCTTGAACAGCTTCCTCTGCGTGAGCTCCTCTTTGATTACAAAACTTGGATTGCAATCTCAATTAATTATCTACATTCCTTTGCTTCCTCTCTCATATTGTGCAATCGATTCTAAATTTGTCACAAAATCTGCAAGTGTTTCACCTTGGTATTGGTTCAGCTGTCAAGTATCTTATTCCAGAATATGTTAGCAGGAGTGACACATGTTGTTCATCTCTATGCCTTCAAATGTCAAGTCGTCTGGTTTGGCTGGGATAAGATTTTTTGAATATTCTTCTATTCTCCAGCAGCTACAGACATAAGCAAAAGGGGCTTCCAGGCTGCAGTGTTATTTGCTGTAAAGACATGCTCCATTCTTCTCAGATCTTCAACCTCACTGTAACAAGAATGTAAAATGCCAGTTGTGCTTATCTTGACTTTACCACCCCTCAGCACTACTGAAGCAACTACAAAGAAATGGAATTAATGAACTCCAGCTGGATCTCAGTAAACTGTACTTCTCTATTTATTAAAAGGCAAGTAACCTTTATTCTGTAAGCAACCTTGTTAACTTTTGTTTTTATCTTCTTTGCCAATTATCCTAATAACACTGGGCAAAGGGATGCAATCATCAGGGAAAACTATACCTGCAGTTCAGAAGTGTTCACCTTCTGTTTCTCCATTTGAAGAGCCATTTTTAATTTGCATTATTATCCACCCAGCAAAGGGAATTGATAATAACAGAATTGTTGTGTGCTTAATATTACAATAAGAGTTGAATAATCTTGTAAATATGTTATAGATTAAGCATTCTTATTTGTTTAAATAATGAATTACTGGTTATATGTAAAAATATGTTAATTGCCTACGTCACCACACTGCTGCCTGATACTTGCACACCTCGCTTAAAGTAACATTACACCCATATTTCAAACTCCTTGTGCCTTCTTTTGAATTAGATTAATGTTTTGAAGTTACAAGACATAACAAGAATCACAATATCTCTTCAAGGAGCAAGGATAACCACTCTACCTCACACTTGTCCATTGAGTTTCTACTGCAATTTAAGCACCCAGTCCACCAGCCTCTTGGACTCGTGTCTCATTTTGGCACAATTTGTTTGCTGCCCACAACCTTTGAATTTTGTATGCTCAGTTCTTGCTATCAATCAGGGCAAGCAGAGTGAGAGAGAAGAACAGGTGAGTTAGAGGCAATGTCAGGAATCATTCTCACTGTACAGTTCGGGAGCCTCAAGTGTGAGGGCATAAAGTCTTACAAGTCTTCTAATTGGTCTCATAAATGATGAGATTGATTTATTGTTTGCATTGCTTGATCTCAGTGGGAAGTTGGTTCAATGCTTCATGAAAGACAATCAGAGGAGCTCACAATAAACTTGAAGAAGGCTTCATGTCAATGCAAAGTGATGGTCAACATTTCTCCTCATGACGCTGGATCAGGAGGGCTATTGACTTCAAGAGAACACACAGCACTCACACCTTCTTGAAATCAGTGGCTCAGCAGTGGAAACTGTGGGCAGTTTCAGTCAGTACACATCTCACACAAACTCTCATGTTCCCAGGACAAATTCTACACAGTCTGGAAAGCTCATCAATGCCTCTACTTTCTGAGGGGGCTGAAGGGAGCTGGACTTTGCACATCTATGCTCACATCATTCTACAGACGCACGGTAGAGAGCAGCTGAACAAGTTGCATCACTGCGTGGTAAGAAACTGCACTCTGATAGAAAGGAAGGTTCTACAAAATGTAGTCCAAACTGCCCAACTCATCAGCACCAGCCTACTCACCATCAAGGACATATATACATAAAGGGGCCAGAGAAGGGTCAGTGACATCATGAAGGTTCCCACTCTAATATTTGTCCCATTCCCACTAGGGAGGAGACTACAAAACAACCATGTCCAATAAAGCTACTTTCCCCAAGCAGTAAGTCTGACTAACACCTCCATCCTCCAACCCACCCCTCCTCTTCACCCCCCCATACCACCACTACTTTATCATTTCCTATTAGACACCTTATTTATAGACACTCCTGTGCCTAGGGTCACTTTATGAACATAAAATCAGTCTACGAATAGAAGTTATCTTATGTTTTTATATTTATTGTGTTTTAATTATTATGTTTTTTATTATTGTGTTCTTTATCTTAATTTTTTTGTGGTGCATCGGATCCAGAGTAACAATTATTTCATTCTCCTTTATGGTTGTGTGCTGGAAATGACATTAAACAATCTTAAACAGGAAATGTTGACTTTCCCTTTGCTCAACCCATTCGGTTCTTCAAGCAACTCAGTTTGTATTCCAGTACCTGCAGTCTTTCATGACTCCATAAGAGGATGTTTAGAACAGTCCTTGAGTTATTCAATACCCAGGATTCACAGTGCTCTGGACAGAGAAATATCAGTAGATTACTCACTTTTTAAACAGTAAACTTATCTTCTTACTTGGCCAATTATGAGTACAGCCTGGAACCTGCTATGCAAGGAACCTTCCTTGACTGTTCCCCTTAACTGAATGAAGGTAGCCAAGGTGGGAGCATTCATTGCTTTTATAACTGCTGACCAATTTGTACTCATCTCCAGAACAGTGAGTTCCAACAGAGTCTAGTAGGATGAGGCAAGTTCGTTCATATCTCTTAAAGTTTATTATGACTCTAAATGCTAAATAAGTATCTGTTACAAAGACAAACTGCTGTTATCAGTTGAGTATAACCCATAATCAGGCAGTTATTGCACTGGTAGATCAGGGTACATGTAATAATTGTTTAGCAAGACTAAGAGAAGCTAAGGAGTAGCGGATTATTGAAACAATAGTGCTTTAGGCTCAAGTGATCATTCTTCACAAAGGGGCTAAATCAAAATTCTTGAAGTACCCTAAAGCTATAATTATCCTGCTTGAAAAATGAGGGTCTAGGAAGAAAATTTCCTGGGGCCTCTTATGAAGAAGGTATTTGCTCAGGAAATCACAGAGCTACAATGTGTGATCACCCTTATGTCAACTGATGAGCCACAACTGACAGCAATTCACAGCAAAACTCAGCACTCCATCAGTAATATGGTATCTCAGAAGCATTATCAGGTAGGTTAATTGGTCATGGTAAATTGTCCTGTGATAAGGCTAGGATTAAATCCGGAGTTGCTGGGCAGGGAGGCCTATTCTGCATTGTGTCTCATTAAATAAAGAAAACATAATTCCAATTTATGAGGGAAGAAAAGTGTTGCCAATTGCCTGATGCAACTATCACGTTTTCCAAAGGCAGCTATGTAAGTTAAATTAAGCATTGAATTACTAGCAGCTGTCCTCAGACTTAAAGTTACATGAAGATACAATCAACAGGAAAACAAGTGAAAGGCCGACAATACGAGGGGTGATTGATAAATTCATGGCCTAAGGTAGGAAGAGTCAATTTTAGAAAACCTAGCACATTTATTTTTCCTACATGTACACGCTTAGTCTAGTGGTCGTGGAGCATACGGATCCTTTCTTTGTAGAAGTCGGTGTCTTGGACGTTCAGGTGGTTCACAGCATGGGGTGATTGATAAGTTTGTGGCCTAAGGTAGAAGGAGATGAGTTATTAACTTCAAACTTTCTGCATTTTCACTCAAAGAGTTGAACTGTGCATGCATGTAACAAGAGGTGTATAACTCATCTCCTTCCACCTTAGACCATGAACTTATCAATCAGCCCTGCTGTGGACCACCTGGATGTCTAAGATGCTCTCGTTACATGCACCTGCAGTTCAACTCTTTGAGAAAGTTTGAAGTTAATAAATCATCTCCTTCTACCTTAGGCCACAAACTTTTCAATCACCCATCTGTGGACCACTTCTACAAAGGATGGATCCGTATGCTCCACGACTGCTGGACTAAGTGTGTACATGTAGGAGAGGACTATGTTGAAAAATAGATGTGCTAGGTTTTCTAAAATTGACTCCTTCTACTTTAGGCCATGAACTTATCAATCACCCCTCATAGTTAGTTAAAATACACAAAGAGAGAGGACCAAGGTCATCCATAAATTGGTCTCAGGCCTTTCCCAGGATCAGTTGACAGTGTTCTTCAAACTCCTATAGTCAGCTCGTCCAACAAAAGCAACAAACAACCTGCCAGGGGGTGGTGGAGGAAAACTCCATGACTAGACTGAGGCTGGAGACCTGATCCCCAGCATTGTGGAACTGAAGGACTGGGGGGAACATGATGACTTTTTAAATGCACAAGAAGATTTATTTTATCAGCTATCAGCCCCAGGTGGCCACTAATGAATTCCTGGTGGAAAAGGGCCCACAGCTACTCTGTTCAACAAAAAGATGTTCTGTTGAGTTTTCCTTCAGCAAGCATTAGCTTGTCCAAGCCACCAAGTCCCTGATTGCAAGAGTGGACCAGAATACCTAGAAGGGAATCTATGAGTGAAACAGTAGCAATTTCTACAAGTTTATAAATCTCCAACCTGACTTGGGGAATGACATGACGCCAGCTGCAGTGCGATAATAAATCTCATCACATTTTGTGGAAGATATTGCTTAAAGAAAATTGTTATTTCTTGTTCCTATATCATGTCTTTTTTAATGATTATAATATCCCTATTGAAACAATTCACAGTCCAATAGTCCCTGAAGGTTAATACACTCATGGATCAGCCTTTAGGGAAGTTTGCATCTTTAAGGGATGGTGTGTTCTTTGTTAGTGTCCGCTGGGTTTTACATTAATCCTGAAGAAGTAGCTTGCCAAAATATAAAGGAAGCCTCAGGCAACCAGTCGAAGGATTTATCCATCCAGAAGACAACTGTCCAGATATGCATCCCCTCATAATGTTGTTGGTTTGTGGAAATACAAGGCTTTTCACAACCAGGGCAGATAATCTTATATTGTATAATCAATCCATACTATTATATAATTGTGGGGACTGAATAAAAACATTTCTTCTCAGCAGATGCTTCTGATGGCAATAAAGGAACACTAGTCAGACCAAGAAAATAACTTACTTTAATTAGCTTTCAAGCAGTTTTTAATAGGTCAATTTCTGCAGTGGTGAAGGCTTAAGGTGATGGATGGTTACGTGAATGCTGTGCTTCATTAGCCACCCTTGTATACTATTAATGGAGAAATTAATCTATCAACCAATCCCTTTCCCTACTAAATGCTGCTGATTACCAAAAATGATTAAAAACTATTTATTTATTGCAATTCATTTTCTATTGAAACATTCAAGAAAAATGTGATTTGGTCTCTTTTTTTCTGCAGCATCTGATTTAAGGAACATTAACATAAAACCACATATTTACATTCTCAGCAACAAGCCCATCATTATAACATGCTCATTATAGCTTTCAAAGGCAGACTTTAATAGGATTTGTATGCTTGCCATAACTGATCTTCGCCCAATACACCCCTCTGACAGTCAGTGAGACTTTCAAATAGTTGGAAGAAAAATTGATGTATTTTTGCACATTTATTTTGTTGTAGGATAAATTTAAACAAATGCAAGATACTTTGTTAGACTGCTGCACCCATGGGCCATCCTGAAGACTCTGTGATTACTGGCCACTGAGTACTTCACCATGCTGAAAATCTTGACAGCTTTGATGATCAGTGACATTTAAAAATACATCAAATGGAATTTCATAATTCAAGTAACAAATCTTAAAAATCATTAAATAAAGAAAGGCTTTGGAACACGTTTACAATTTACAAATTATTTTTATTATGGTAAACAAAATAAAATAAGCAAGCCATTCATGTGCATTTACATTTCTGTCTGGATTCAGACCTCTTTCAAGTCAATAGGGTTTTGTTGTACATGACTGTAGACCTGGATTAAAACATAGGCAAAGTCTAATCTGCACCCTCAGCTCACTATTTACTTTCTGCTCCTGAAGCATAAACCAATATAACCTTTCTGATACAAAACATTCCCAGCCACATCTGCCTTACTTGATAACATACTGGATCTCTTCAATTCTAAAATCACCATTGCAAATCCTTTTTTTTGCATCTTCTTCAGTATCTCAATCTATTTTCATTTCTGAATAATATGGAGAACAGATCTACACACAGGATTCCAAGTAGCCTCAACAAAGATCTTGGGCAATTTAAAAGCACATGTGAAGCCATGTTTTTGTCCATATATTTGATTGAAAGTCAGATGTCCAGAGTGGAACTCCAGTTAAATCACTTCCAACCCCTCCTTCCACAGCTCCAGCTCCCTCTATGGAGTCCTGAGAAGTATCTTCCCATTGCACCACCACAAGACTCTAACACGCCTACAATACACCAGCCCTTTTACCATCAATTTCCTCTCAACAATCCCAGATTCATCATGTTTTCATTTACCTGCTCCCTTACCCATAGGCAAGTGCGGAATCAGCAAGTAGCCCAGGACCTACAGTCTGAACCATCTAGCTACATTGTACTAGGGTTTTTGAACACTCCATCGGCAGAGAACTTTAATGCCATGATCTTCAATTATCCGTCTCATCCTTCTGTGGCTGAACTTGCATTTAGTTTGTATTTTTCACTTGCAGAGTAGATGTCACATGAGTTACATCACTACATTTGGCAGATATACCCTGAGGATGAGCAGGCAGCTTAATGACACACACTGCCCAGTTTCACACATGACGAAAGCATCTCAGTGAACTGTCATTCCCTAGAAACCATCACTCAGCACAATCCTGTAATCTACTTCTCTCAGCAGGGAAAATGGAGCATGCACTTTGGCAAGGTCTGCTGCCCTTGAAATGCGGGAATGTTGATACAGAGAAGCATAAAAGGATAGGCTGGGAGATTTGGGAGGGGGGTTGTGAGGGGTTTGCAAGTGGCAGTTTTATGGTGTTAAGTTCCTCTTGTGCCGTGTTGCAAAATTTGTGATTTCAATTCAGCAACTTTGGCAATGCCTGATCTCCTTTTCTGCTGAAAGCTCTGTAGGGTTGAGAGTGAAAAACATCAACATTTGTTCCATTCAGGTGACAATAACTGACGTGGAAAGAAGGATGATATCCTGTAGACATCTTTTAAACAGTTAAGAAACACATTAAGAACAGGACGCCAAAGGTTGTAATCTTGGCCTACAAAAGTGTCCAAGAAGATCTAAACACAAGAAAGTCTACAGATGCTGGAAACCCAAAGCAAAACACACACAAAACACCGGGGCAACTCAGCAGGTCAGGCAACATCTATGCCGAGACTGAGAACCTTCTAAAAAGATCTAAGACACCTTTAAACTCATGTACATTCAGGCAAAGATTCACATTAACCAAAGTTGGTGAACTGCAGGTGTGCAAACTTGCAATAGCAGAGACATGTCTTCTAAAAACTGCTTGAATAAGTTTTAAATATTCCTAGATACAAGGTATTCCTGAACAAAAAGTGAAGAAAAGAAAAGTTTGGGAGTGGCAGTGTTAAGGAATATATTGCAGTGCCAGGAAATGGAAAAATCCTGAAATGATCAAGGACAGAATCCCTTTATTTAGGGATAAGCAACAGTAAGATGTTATTAGACTCCTGGAAAATCAACATTCAGAAGAACTACTGTATGGAAATGAATACGTGTGTACAAGGTAAACGTATACATTTGGAGGACTGTCAATTACAGTAGGGTGAGAGCAGGGTGAAATGGAATCAATGGATGGCAAGCAAAACCGTAATTGAACAATGGGTGGCCTTTGAAGTGGAGGTGTTTCGGTTACAGTCCAGGTACAATTGCATAAGGGATATAGATATGGAAATTAAAGCCAGAACTCCATGGATGATAAATGAAACAATGAGGAAAACTGAGCAAAGAAACAGAACATATGACAGATGCCATGTTTTCAACATGTGACAAAAGGGCTGATTGTAAACAGTTCAGAAGACAACCGAGAAGAAGAAAGAAGGAGCACGAGGAATGGCTGGCAGTGAACATCAAAAGATATCCAAAAATATTGCATAAGTGCCATGAACAAGTAACTCTTTCTCAAAGGAGAGGAATGGTCAATCAGAGAACAAAATGTAAGTGCACTCAAGAGGCAAAGGATAGGGCTGAGGAACAAATAAATGTGCTTTATATCAATCTTCATCAAAGAAAAATTTGATGCTGGAATCTCTGCCACTGAGATTGTGGATGGGTTAAAAATCAGTAAAGAGCAAGTACTAGAGATGGAGGTTTAACTTAAACTGGTTCAGGCAGAATCTATCCTTGAGTGTGGAGAAAAGTAAGAAAGAAGACTGCAGATGAGTTCATGGGTGGAAAAGGAGGTTGGAAAAGTTGAAACCTTATACTTTTGTTTCAAGGAAGATTTGACCAACAAATTTGGCAAATACAGAGCAGCCAGTTTAATTTCAGCATGGGGAAAGTTTTCAAAACAATAATCAGAGATATAATTAAGTCACTTGGGCAAGTATGGATTGACTAGAAAAAGCCCAAATTACAGCCAAATCACGTCTAAAAAACTTGATCACATTTTAAAAGAAGTTACAGAGAGATTTGATGTAGGAATCATAGTTACTGTGGTTTATATGCATTTCCAGACAATATTTGGCAAATTGGTATATAAAATGTTCATCATTTTGAAGGTTGGGTATGATTAAATT